>NC_022016.1:24167237-24194765 GCF_000317375.1 Microtus ochrogaster
TCAAAACCAGTCTCATGTGTACTGGGGGGAGTGCTGACCAACCCTTCAGCTCCTTTCTCCCCCTTACTGAATTAAGAACATAAAATAGGCCCAATGTCCCTTTATTCTCTCCTCCCATAACCAGCCCTTCAAACAGAAAACACAGAATTTGGGACCTGCCAGAGCTGAGTGTGAAACCTGGCTCCACCTCATTGGTTAACCTTTCTGGCATTAGATAACTCAACAAGTTACTCTCCTTGCTGAATCTTAGATCCCGAGGTCTATGAGAAATCTGACACTTGAGGATTGCCCACATTGCTGGGGAACAAGGTTTGTCAAATGAAGCTGGCAAAGAAAATGACTTTTAAGCCCATGTTAGGTTTTTCTTTGAAGAGCAAATGAAAAACATGCATTAAAAATTTCTTGTATGTAGCCAGGTGGTGGTGGTTTGAGTACATGAGAGGCAGAGGACAGGTAGATCTCTACGAGTTTGAGTACAGCCTGGTCTATAGAATGAGTTCCAACACAAAGGAATCTTGTCTTGGAAAAAATAGAATTTATATGTGTAAAAATTTTTCATCCATCTCCTAATAGTTTTAAGTCTGCATAAAATTTTCACATGCATGTCCCATGCATAAGGACTCCTTATTAAAACGTCTATCACAGATCCTTCTGTAAAATAAACATTTGCAAATAGGAACAGTCCTGCCAGGCAGTGGTAGCCCATGTCTCTAATCCCAGCACTGGGGAGGCAGAGGCAGATGGATCTCTGCGAGTTGGAGGCCAGCCTGGTCTACAGAGCAAGTTCCAGGACAGCCAGAGTTGTTACACAGAGAAACCCTGTCTTGAAAATAATAAATAAATAAATAAATAAATAAACAAACAAACAATTCCTGGGCCACCATCCACCACGATGTTTCCCAAGGACAGAGCCTGGACATCTTACAAGCTCCATCCCCCATTGCCCACGCACCTCTACTTCCTTTCCACTGGTTCAGGAATGGATAGATGAGATAGAAAAGAATAGTTAGAGCCCATATGCTGACTTTCTCACCAAGAGAAAGCTGTCATTCTAAGAGCGGGAAGCAGAATATGAGAAATAATAATTAGGTGTCACATATGTGCATGTCAGCGTCCACTGTGGCCCTTTTCTGGGGGAAATAAACTTTACACTTCAGTTTTCACACCCACAGCTGATGATGAACCCTCGCCCCTGCCCACTCAGATTTCAGGGGCCCAGCTGTGGTTTCATCTTGCTGGTGGCTGCGTAAACCTCCAGACTTCATAGGAAGCCGCAGAACATTGGCTCAGAGCAAAGGAGGATGTCGGTTGTTTTCCACTGGGTTCCATCGACTGTGCCGCTATTCTGGGGTTGCGCTGAGTGACAGTACTCCCTGGTGGGGTTTTCCTCCCTAGTAGCCCTCCCTTGCTTCCTCTGCTAACAGAGATGGAAGCCTGGGAGTGCTACTGTGGCATCAGCATTGAAGTATTTTCTCTGAGCCAGTTCTTACTGCATCCCAAATAGAGTATGGCCATCAATGCGGCTGAAGAGCATGGCACCTTCCCCATCGTACTCAAACCTCCCAAGAGAAAACAACCACTGTTCAGATCTCTATAAGAAGTCTTGGTTCAGTTAACAAATGTCAACATGGAAATATTTCCTTTTTTATCAGTGACAATATGGCTTAGTTTATATATATATTATATATATATATATTATTTTTACATGCTAATCCCAGTTACACCTCTCCTCCCACTCCCCCCAACTTCCCCTCACCCCACCAACCTCCCTATCTGTTCCTCAGAGAGGGTAAGGCCTTTCATGGGGAGTAACTGAATTCTGTCACATCACCATGTTGAGAAAGGACCAAGGCCCTCCCCCTCATGTCTAGTTTGAGCAAAGTTTCTCTTCATAGAAAATGGGCTCCAAAAAGCCAGATCATTCATTAGGGATTGCTCCTGGTCCCACTGTATGGTTTAGTTTTTAAAGGGGAAATTTGGATATCAAACTAAAAATTTCACATCAAGTCCTGTGGCTTAACCTGTAGTCTAAAAGTGCGACGTGGAATGATTTGGGCATTCATTTTTTTCAGTCATTCATGTGGGCAGCCAACAGATACTTGTTGAGTGTTACCTCTAAGCCCAAGTTAAGTGGACACTGGTAGAGTTTGAGGGGAAAATGAGGAGGTGTCTCCCACTGGAGAATTCACATTTCCCCAGGGAAGGTAAAACAGGCACACACATACACACAAAGAATTGCCGTAGAAGCCACAGAAACATAAGCAGGGGCTAAATTTGGCCCAAAGAGAATAAAATGTTCCTCAGATGAGACTAGCCTTCCCGTTTTGCTTTTAATAAACACATAAAGGGTGAGGAGGAGAAGAATAAAGACACTGGCGATGGCTGTTTACTCAGAGATCTTTATAACAAGGCAAAGGCCCAGTAGGCGAAGGACTAGCCTAAGTTAATCAATGGCACAGCCACAGTTCAAACTGTGGGTTCATAAATGTCAGCATGTTTTCCCTGTGAAAATGGTTGAGTGGCCTATGTTTCTTAATCATTTCATCACTGTCTTCTCTCTGTGATGGTCTTCGTCAAAGGCAGAAAGATAAACGGGTTGCTCCTGAAGTAGACAGCATCAACATTCACTTACATGTCTAATGCACACTACCACAATGCCAAGCACATTAGGGGCCTGTCCAAACCTACCTCTGAAGACCTCAGCCCTGACTCCTTAGAAGCATGACACTCCACAATAGCGCCTCCCTGCCCTTTTTATCTGGGTCCTGCTTGGGCATAAGAATTACACCCCAAAGCAAATGTTCACAACTAGATTGCCTCACACTGAAAAAGACACTTATACAAATCCTTTTAAATAAGTCCTTGGATAATATTCTAGCTGTGGAGACAGTTACAAATTGCCTCATTCCTAGGGATCTTATGAGTTAAGTAAAAAATTGGTGGAAAACTATTTATCTCACACCTTGGCATATAGTAAATGGTAAAATCGTCCTTTAAAAAAAATAGCATCTTTGTAATGTGTTTCAATTTATCTATATCGTTAGAAAGAGCCAGTGGGGGCGTGCTTGGAAGCGGTAGAAAATGAGAACTTCTGAAATTCACAGGCCTGGTTCTGATTACAGACCTTGTTATTTCAGGCATCAAATATTAACTTTGAAATTCAGACTCACCTTCATAGGTATACCTTCTCTCTAGGAAAAATGAAGTCAATCGCAACCGCGCCTATCTTACACACGGGGGCACTTGCCTATTCTCTGTCTCCTTTAACACAGCCGGCATGCTCTCACCTCCCGATCCCCCATTTGTCTTCTCCCAGATCCCCCACAAGTCCCCACACAGTTGGAAGACATCAGGGCCTTGCTCTTAGCCACTGGACCGAACCTTCCTTCAGTGCTGATGTCTCCTGTGGGAACACAGCTGGTCCTGGATCCTGGGAATTCGGCTCTCCTTGGTGAGTCCAACCCTCGGAAACATTGGGCAGAAATCCAGGGCTGGACAGGATTTATGGATGGGTGACTGCCTGCAGGTGGGAGGGGGGCAACAGTGGGGGGTGGCCAACAGGAAATCACTAAATTGCCTACAGAATCCAGACTCACCAGTGGAAACTTGGCTGACTTTCCACACGAGGTGAGTGCGGCTCTCAGTCTGGACTCCGGTTTGTCTGGATTCCAATATGGCCCCTCTTGGGCTGATGCCACGGCCCAGACCCTCTCCTTCAGGGGGACTCACTGAACTCTGAGAAGGGGGTAGCAGAAAAGAACCCCTTCTGTGTCTCCTCCCCACCATGAGCCCTCTAACCTTTTACTTCGAAACAGCAAGAATGAGCTTTTAAAGACAAAAGTTATGGTGTTAGTACCCTAGAAGCCAGCAATTTTGTCTAGACCAATTCTCCCCATGCAGAGTCTACAGCCAGCCCAGACAGACTTCCCGGGGCAAAATCTCCCTGTTTTGGAGCACTGGGTAACCAAGCTATCGCCTATATAACTGGAACCATCCAGTAGCAGTCTTTCCTCTGCCTGTGAGTTCCGGGCTCCTCACTCTGGAATCATGGCCTGAGGCACGGAAAGTACGGGGTTATGCATGTAAGAGAACAGGGGCCCGGCGGTGGTGGCGCAAGCCTTTAATTGCAGCACTCGGGAGGCAGAGGCAGGTGGATCTCTGTGAGTTCGAGGCCAGCCTGGGTCACAAGAGCTAGTTCCAGGACAGGCTCCAAAGCTACAGGGAAACCCTATCTTGAAAATCCAGGAAAAAAAAAAAAAGAGGGAGGGAGAGAACAGGGAAGATGTGGAAAATCTGCATGCCATTCTCTTGATAGTATTATGGGCCTAGGACTTAAGGCTGGTTAGGAAGAAAAATCAAAGTGATTAACCACTTTTATTTTTAAGCCCACAAAATAGAGAAATTCTTTATAGTATATCCCCCTGAATGTTGATAACAGTAGCTAGAATTACTCTCTTGGCTCCAAGTTTAAAGTGCCTCTGTTCTTCCATGTCACACTGGTAACTGCTTATCAGGGAGGCCAAGGGCCTTAGTGAGTTTAGAATCAGAGTGCAGAAAGTTGTCCCTCCATTTCCATGATCATCTGAAATTAATGAGGAGCCATTATACCTTATCAGCAGATGAAAACGCTTCTGTCTTCTCTCTCCTCGGTGAAACATTGATTCAATTCACAAGCGGCCCTTGGTTCCCACTGTTTCTAAATACCTGAAAAGTTTGGCATCGTGTTTTTCCACAGCCCACTGATGGGAAGCTCACACAGCTCTAAAGTTCAGTTCCTTGGCGCTTGCCGAGGATGAACTTACTCCAGATTCAGTATGTGCTTTGCAAGCATCTTTGTTTTAGACTCCTTGCTATCCCCCTGTTAGTTACAGCACAATACCTTCCAAAGGGCATCGTAACTGCTGATCTTCCAGCTGAGTAAGTCTTTCCAGCCGCTCAGGTGCCACTCCACATGCAGGGCAGGTTCATTGCCTCATACCTTCCCGTGATAGCCGTGGTTATTTGTGTCTCATTTTAGCCATGGGCAATAAGGATTTACTGTGCTTGCTGCTGCATTCCACTGCTGGTTTCTGATGCTCTGTTACCTTGGACTGGTGTTTAAATCTAAAAATTAAGACACCTGACTATTCCAGCCTACCCCCAGATCCAGACTGCTCCATTTGAAGGAGACAGTGAGCCAGTGTTCATAGAGTCCCTGAATGTAACCGCCTGGGCCAAAAACCAGTGCCTTTGGAAATTGTGTCAAATGTCAGGACTCTGAGAACTAGGTTTCCACAGACCAGAGTCTCCAATGCTGTAGAAACGTGTGCTAAAGAATGGGTGTGATTCAAATAGGCAGAATGTGGGAGAGTGGGCACTTGGGGTTTAGAAACAGATAGAAGGAAATGGTGTCATGAATCCTGAGGGGGAAAATGTGCATGGTGTTTATTAGGGATCCTTCTAGAAGAACCGGACAGCTCCTTTGTTTTGCGGCTAGTGATGAGCAGCCAGACTGGAATAAAATCCTCAGGATAAGCAAAGCTCAGCCAGAGTTCATCTCAACAATAATGATGGCCTCTGTCCATCTCGAGCTTCCCCTGCTAGTTGTTCATCCATTTGTTCCCAATTGTGGACAGGTTTCCAACCCTGGCCCCTCTGCCTGGGCCCTCTGTTACAAGAAACAATCCAGGAAGGCAGTTTTGTGCTGCATCCCTAAGAAATTAAAACAGTAAGGAGTTAAAACAGTGAGAAGCATCTTGAACTCTGGGCTGTGATAGGGTGTGAGGATGAATACTTGGAGGTTTTTAATTTTTGTATTGTGTGTGTGGTTGTTTGTATAAGCACATGAGTGTGGCCAGAGCCCGGGGAGCTGGAAGTATAGAAAGTTGTAATCCTGCCATGGATGCTGAGAATCAAACTCTGTCCTGCCATGGATGCTGAGAATCAAACTCTGCAAGAGAGGCGATCATGATTAACCACTGAGCCACCTGCCCAGCTCCTAGCTTTTGTTTACAAGAGGATGATGTAGTAAAAGAAATATTCAAGATGAATCCATCTAGTACTCTGAATGATTGATCTTATTTCAAGGGTAACGTGCCATTAAGCACTCCTCCCACACCAAAGCATCCCTGATTATGGTGCCTTTTGTCGCTCAATACAGACACTGCCTGGGAACTCATGACTATCCAAGCCTGACCACTTGATTCTGTGGATGAAAGCCGTTTGACAACCCAATTGTAGCCAGCCAGTGGTTAGACTCAAGTGGTTCTTGGTGTATGGGACTGCCTATAACCTAATCATGTACTGTGATACCACGTGGTTCAGTGGCACAGGGGCAGTGGTTCCTGGACTTTAATTCTCCTGTTTCCCTAGAGGAAGGGGAGAAGGAGAAGCTATGTCTCAGAGCTAGCTCTTGCTCACTGAGACTTGAGTGTTGAGATTCAACAGGAATCTATTTCCAGAAATGGCCGATGTAGTTATAAGACCCAGTGGCTTTGATTTCACTTCAGGCCCAGCTGCAGCTGATGGAATAGCACCCGAATCAGTCCTATTAGCCTCATTTCCATGAGCGTAAAGTATGATTTAGGACTCGAGCAAGTTCCTTGCTGCTCTTCACTCTTGACCCTGTGGGTGAGGTGTAAGAACTGGTCCTGGAGTCTGTGCTGCTCAGGGGATTCGGCCTTCCTGATTCACTGCCCTGGTCAACACAAACACTACTTCTTACTACTTCTTTTTTTTTTTTTTTTACAAACACTACTTCTTTGCAGCTTCATGGTAGTTGTACTTCCTGCAGGGACCTCAGGGATATGCCAGTTTCTCTAGATGGCAGAGCCAGTCTGTGCCATCGCCACCTTTGGCCCAGCCCTAAAGCAGTAGCCTACAGGCTCCATTTTCAGAGCAGAAATATTGCAGCCCCTCCCAAGGCATCTCAACTGTTTTATAACTTAGAAATGGTTTTAGAAGGACTGCCAAAGTCCATTGTATTCACTGATAGAGTAGGATCTTTGATGGTTCTCAAATAGCATTTGCTGGGGTCTTAATTATCATAGCAGTGGAGATCACCTGTAGGATAAGTAGAAATCAAATCAAAAAGACGAAAGAAAAATTTATATATTCTATTGAAAGTTATATATATTCTTCACACTGGCTTTATGTCTTTAAACACTTGGTGATATCCAACAAACGTCTTTCTGTGTCTCTAAATCTTTTCTATAATTGTATTTTTCATGGATGTATTGGCTAAAGATGCTCTGTTTTATTGAATTAAGTCTCTGTTGGATCTTGTGCTTTTTTTAGTCTTTTCACTATTATTTTTAAAAATCAATATAATGATTTTTTTTCTATATTCTCACATGACCCTTGTTTACTTGGGATCAATTTCTAATGGTAGATTTATTGTTTCAAAGCTTCGTACTATTTGGGGTTTTACTATATATTATCAAATTTTCCCCCAGAAAAATTATGTCCCTCTTATATACCACCAGAACTAAATGAGAGAAAGGGTCTCATCTCAAAATTAGTATCTACATGACTTGTAACCAGTAGTTTTTACATTTACCACTGTAATTGTGTGCGCAATGGTGTACGATACAAAGAAACATAAGTACATTCTTGTTTTATTCCTTTTGCAATTTAATACATTTGTCAGTCTCCTAATTTCATTTAGGAAGTATTTATTATTCATGTCATCTTTTGTTTATCATGGCTATTCTCTTTATTAACTTACAGGACACATATATTTATATATGTTTAACCATCTGGTTGATATGAAACAAATCACACAGAGTCTAAAACAGAAATTGCTTCTGCACCCAACAGACTAAACCTGTAGCATTTCCAGAGTTACCTTCAGCCCTTTGGTTTTTGTTGTGTTCTTTCCTTTCTCTATCTTCTCTTGTCCTTGCAACCTTGCTCTTCCCCACTCCTCCCTACTCAGCCGACCACTGATCTGTTTTCTATCCAGCAGAGTAAGCAACTGCATCGTCTCCAGTATCACATAAAGGGATCAATGCCATTGGGAAGTCGACTTCTTATGTGATGCATTTTTATTTTGACAGTTTCATGTGTGTATCCCAAGTCCTGTGACCACACACACACACACACACTACCCTCCCTCTCCTAATCCTGCTCACCTACTTCTTCCCAGCTCGGGCTTCCCTCATCCTTATAATTCTTTATCCTCATCTCTGTTAGCACATTGCCATAGAACATTTCTCCTTTTGCTGCACAGCACTCTGTGTATGGAGTTCTTACAGTCTGTTTAATCACTCCTCAGTTGAGAACCGGAATGCTCACTTCAGCTTCCAGTTATTAAAAATACAGCTGGCATAAAAATGCATGTCTTCGTCTTTGGACATCTGCTTTCATTTCTCTTCACTGAACGCCGAGGGGTGACATGGCTGTGTTATATGGCGGGTGTGTAAGAGCTGAGGTAAGGGACACACTGCTTTTCAGAGGGGCCTGTTCTTTCACATCCCCATCAGCACATCCTGACGTTCCAGGTCCTCCGCATCTTTGGCAAAGCCTGCCCTCCTTGCTGTCTTAGTTTTAGAAAGCCTACTAGGTGTGTAATGATCTTGCTATGGTTTCATTTGCATTTTGCTAATAACCAGTAGTATTTGGCAGCTTTCCCTGTTTACCATCCCAATTTCTTGGGCAAAATTCCAGTTCACTTGTTTTTATCATTTTTTAAGGTGAGTCTTTCTTCACTTAGAATTGAATCTTCAAAAATCTTTATATGATTTGAATCTTCAAAAATCTTTATATGATTTGAAAAGCTGTTGTTAGATACTTAATTTTGAGATATTTTGCCCCAGTCTGTGGCTGACATTTCATTGTCTTAGTGACGTTTCTTAAGAGTAGAAAACCGAGATCTTGGGTCTGTATTATTTTTAGATGTGTGGTAAGAAACCTTTATGTGACCCAAAGTCTGAAATATATTTGAGGGGGGTTCATTGCAGAGTTCCAAAAACTATTCATTTTGTAATTGTCACTGTATTAAGCTACATCCATTCAGTGACCTGTGTGTTGTCTTCAGCAGCATCTCCGTCAGAGTGGAGCTGAATACTTAGCACACAGGCCATGTGCTCCCTGCACCTAAGGTAGTCTCCATCTGCCCCTGTGCAAGAAGCATCTGCCACTGACCTGGTACCTCCTCATTGCTGACAATAATGCTGAGGTCTGTGATGGGAATCACAAATACCACTTCACAGTCACACCCTTCCACTCTCACTGTGCCCTGGCACTGAGTTAGGCGTTCTTCCTAAGGGCTAAGACCCTGAAAAGCAAAACAAATGAAGTTAGGAAAGAGGAGAACTAGTTCTATAAGCAAGCCCTGGGTTTTCCCCAGGTGACTCCAGCAACAAAATACACCGCTGTGTGTGGCTTATGAGAAATAGTTCAGGGTTGTAGAATTAGCTCAGGCAGTAAAGTATGTGCGGTGGAACCATGAGGACCTGAGTCTGGGTACCCAGCATCCATCTAAAAAGTTCAGTGCACTGGGCATGCATCTGTGTGGGTCGGTGAGAGACAGCTGGGTCTGTGGGGCTTGCTGGCTAGCTGATGTGGCCAAATCAGTGAGCTCAGCTTCATTTGCTAAGACTCCTCAGAAATAAGATAGATTCTGAGAAATGGATCCAATGCTATCCTCTGGCTTACACACACACACACACAAGATGGAGGGAGGGAGGGAGGGAGGGAGGGAGAAGTTGAGTATACCCCCTCCCCAGTATATTTTATTTAGACTCACAGCCTAAGTAGGAGTATCAGAATTGGCTCTCATGGTTTGGCCACCTACTCTCTAGGGCAATGGTTTTCAACCTTCCTAATGCTGCAACCCTTTAACACATGTTGTTAATTCATGTTGTGATGACCCCCAATCATAAAATTACTTTTGTCGCCACATCATAACTATGATTTTACTATTATGGATCATAATGTAAATATCTGTGTTTTCAGATGGTTTTAGGGGAGCCCTGTGAGAGGGTCATTTGGCCTACGAAAGGGTCGTGACCCACAGGTTGAGAACCACTCCTCTAAGGCCATTCTCTCCTTTGTGAGTGAACAAACTGAACTCCACCTACCTCAGAAGCATCCCTGCTAAAGGCATGTGACCAGGTCCCACAGGAGCCATTTTCTCAAGCCCGATGATTTTACAATGAGCTGGGAGAGCCAGTGACTAGTTCATCATCTGTGCTCTTAGCCCATCTCCCCTGCAGGGCTCCAGCCCATGCCCCGCCCGCAAGTGCCCCGCCCACACACGTCCTGCCCGGACCACAGCAACACTGGCATGCTCTGTGGTGCAGTGGCATCAGACAGAGTCCATGCACCGTTCTTTCTGATGGGTCAGGGCCCATCAGGCACCGGGGCCTAGGCCCACAGGCTGTGCTCAGACAGTTGTGTTTCCACACTGACTACCTGCACATGCCTGCAGTTTCTGGACGTTCATGTTGAGCTGAGAACTGCAAAGCTCAGGTGGAACCTCTGTTGAGAGCAGTGGTGACCCATAATCTCCTCCTAGAAGGTGAACGTTTCTTTCTCTAGCAGAGTTAAAACTGGGCCACTGATGTAAACAATGTCTCACTGATGGTGATCCAAGCCTGGAGCATACAAGACCCATACAAGAGCTGGAGTCTACAGACAGAGCTCCACGGTGTTCGTGTAGAAACCCCCCAAAGGAGAAGGGTACATTAGAAAAAGAGTTTAGCATGTGAGAGGGAGGTTGCCGGCTACAGTCAGGAAGCCAGGAGAGGACGTCTTAGAGCATGGCCCGTGAGCACTGCGCATGTCTGCTGGGAGGGATGCTGCGGGCATCCCCAGCTCCAGGAACAACAAAGAGGCCAGAGTGGCTGGCGTGGAGTTACACATAGAAGAGACATTATGGGGGTTGGGAGCCAACCAGAGAGGCAAGAAGGCAGAGGGCAAATTTTGTAAGGCCTTGTAAATGGTCACATTAAAACAACAGAGAAGAATCTATAAATGTCTAATTTATAAACCGTCTCGATATTGCATTGAGCATCGTGAGCTTTTCCAGGACAAGGCAAAGGCAGGCAGAAGTGGTTTCTTTTATTGGAAGCCATGTGGCCAACTGCATGCTGTATAGCTGACTCCAGTAAACCAGAGGCTTATCAAGCTGGCTCTGGTACAAGCCTATATTGCTGATTTAATTTGACTCACATGTGCCGGGCACCTGCTAGCCTACCTGACCTGAAGCTTCAGCAGGCACGTGCCTAACCATTTCCTCCCTCTAGGAAGAGGGGCCCCCATGGATGATAGAACCACCTGGAAAATTGAAAACTATTCCAACAAAGACCAATTAAACTAGAGTCTCTGGAGGCGGAGCTAAGAATCAGCACTTTTAAATTATTCTCAGGGTCAAATGAATTTCCAGAGTCACTTCCTTTCCCATTCCCTACTGCATGCTTAGAGTAGGAAATGGGATGTGCCATCACTTAGGGGAGTCTGTCTTAGCATACAGCTTCTTAGAGTAGGAAATGGGATGTGCCATCACTTAGGAGAGTCTGTCTTAGCATACAGCTTCTTTGCTGTTCCAACCTAACTGCAGGTGTCCTTCCATCCTGGTCTTGTCTCATACAAAAATTCAATCCTGTCAAATTTCTCCCTGGTCATTGCCATTGTCTTGAGTTTTCTGTGACTTCTTTGCCTAAAAGACCCTCTCTTGACCTTGAACTAAGTCCTATAGGTCTTTGCGACTTAGTTCATCCCTCTATGAAGTCTTGCCCCAGCCTGAAGTGGTCACTCTCCACTCACCCCATGAGTACCTGCTCTATACCAAGGCTGGGCAAACTTTTCCTGTAAGGAAATAAATAGGAGCTGTTTTAGGCACTGTGTGTTGTACCTGCTGCTGTTGTGCCTGCTCTGCTTTGCAATTATAGAGTAATTGTACTACCTACTGGGTATAGTTATGTCCCATAATAGTGAAACTGTCTTTTCCAAAGCAAGGATCAAAGCTCCACTTTGCCAACTCTGCTCTAAGTCACTGATAAGACATTGAGAATTGCTAGAGGCATTTTGGGTCTGCATCATGCCTCCCAGCTTGCTCCCAGTCCCTAGGGAGAAAAGGAGCTGCATAACCATTCTCTAGCAGTTTCTGACAGGGGTTGGTAGCAAGGCGTTGACTTCGGAGTCCTCTTGAGTCACTTCCATCCCCCAGTTCTGTTCTAACTGCAGCTTTTCCATCCGTCCCACGCACCTCCACCCTCTCCCTTAAAAGCGCACTTCCTGATTCTCTTGACATAGGCTGCGTCAGGCGCTTCCTAACGCCCTTTCCGAGGAAATGCACACTATGACATCAGTGAGGGTCCTAGGCCACATCTGTTGGGAAGCCAGTTTTCATCATGATCCTCTGGAAGACGAAGATCATGGCTGCTTCCTCTCCAAAGATAGCTGTGAGAACAACAATTCCTGAAGGCCAAAGGTTAGGTAGAAATCCATTCACAATGGGGACCCACCCCAGAGGGGTCAGGGAAAGTGATGCAGAGGAAGGGCAAGGCAACCTGGAGGGCAGGAGCAGCATCCTTGATGAGGAAAGCTCAGGCAAGAATCCGTTTGCCCTGGCCCTCTTCAAAGAGCAGTTGGCATCTGTTTCCTCGTTCATACGGAGAGGCTGAGATTTCATGGCACAGGGATAACGTGCTTTGTCTTTAATGTTGCCCACAAGGAGAATATGCTTTGCTATGACGAAGAAAGGCCAGTGTCGTGTGGCTGTTCACAGCCTATGTTTATTTACTTTCATCTTTTTTCTTAAGGCAAAATCTGAACTGGAGTAGAGATGCCCATAGGGACTACATGATGCTCAACCACATATATCGTGTAAAATAAAATATTTTTTTCATTTTTCAATAAGTATTTATGGGGAAGCCATGGGAAAAAGTACAGCAGTTCTTTGGGCTGGAGTAGACATCCATAAATATAAAGACACCAGAACATAAGTGACACTTAAAATAGAGAGAGCAAGGCCGTAAATGTTCCCACTTGCCACTATTCCAGGCCATAGCAAACATCCATGCATGGACTTATTTTAGGAGTCTAGATAATCAGGAAATGGGGACCTTGAGAAAAATCACTCACACTTGCCCCTGCCCTTTCTTGGCACCAAGACAGAATTCCCAAGCCAGTGCCCTCCCTAGCATACCCAACAGGGACGATGTGAATGAGCCTGGTATCCCCAAAATAGACAGGTACTGAAAGTCCTGGGAAAGTGAGGACCTCCACACTTGCCCTAATAAATCCTTCCTCACCCTGAAATGGCTCTTGAAAACACCCCGTAGTATTCTGTGGCCCCTCTGTGTCTGTGTGGTGCTGGAGCGGCAGTTTTACAGTGGCTGAAGAGCCCAGAGGCAGACCATAGACAAGAAAGGCAGGATTGTGGCCAGGGCTTGTTATAATCTGTGGAAGGAGAGACAGACCCTCCTGCCTCGGTTCTCAGCCAGCTCTGCAGAGGAAAAGGCCAATCAGTTAGAAGACCTGTTTCCAAATCCCCAGCATCTGGCTCCTCGTTGATGCATAGCCCAGCCCGCAGAACTGGTTCTCGTGTCGGTGAAGTGCAGCGCACCTAGGTTGGTGCTCCGTACAAAAGTAAAAGCTAGCAGGAGTTTGCTTTTGCCTATAGCACTTCGGTTGCTACAAAGGCATCCTAAGGTGTTTAGGGACAGATGCTGGTAGCTATCTCCGGTGTGAAGAAGTAGCTCAGAAGATGGGTGCCTTATTAGCGGGTTCAAGTGTGGTACCTTCTGGGTGGGATCACATAGGTGTGCCCCTGACATGAAGGAATCTCTTACATAGAAAGAGCTGCCCAGTATTGCTGATGAGAGAACAGTGTAATAGAAGGAGACAGGAGGCTTAAACAGTTGCTCTGAAAATTAATAATAAAAGACAGAGGCTCAGTCCTCTCGGGAAGACCTCTTCCCTTCTATCCTCTAGTGCCCATGCTGCCGAATGAGGCCTTTCCCATGCCTGTCAGAGCTTAGCATGTGATCAGAGCAGGCTGTAGAACCTGCAAGCAAGGCTCCACTACCCACTGACAGCAGAATAGCCTTGGGCAAATCCTGCCAGCCCTCCTGTCTCTGTAAATACAGTATTTGAACCGTTACAGTATTGTCTCTGCACATGGTATCTGCCCACTCCTGTAGGTCACCACTATACTGCTCTTGCCCCAGCCCTTCCCTTCTGGAAGTAGCAGAGGGGGGAGGGTTAAGAGTCTTAAAGTCAAGAAACTTGGTGGTCATGTCCTAGGGGCAGGGATAAAGAGCATGGTAGAGTCGGGCCTCTGTCAACCTACCTTTCCATTAACTTACACATCTTACACCTGCTCTTATGTCTTTACCTGTTTGCTTGTTAACTACACTTACGTTTTAGTCAACTTCTCTTTAAGAGGGAGCATGAGCAAGGAACTCAGGACCGCGAGGGGTGCACCCACACACTGAGACAATGGGGATGTTCTATCGGGAATTCACCAAGGCCAGCTGGCCTGGGTCTGAAAAAGCATGGGATAAAACCGGACTTGCTGAACATAGCAGACAATGAGGACTACTGAGAACTCAAGAACAATGGCAATGGGTTTTTGATCCTACTGCACGTACTGGCTTTGGGGGAGCCTAGGCAGTTTGGATGCTCACCTTACTAAACCTGGATGGAGGTGGGCGGTCCTCGGGCTTCCCACAGGTCAGGGAACCCTGATTGCTCTTCGAGCTGATGAGGGAGAGGGACTTGATAGGGGGAGGGGGAGGGAAATGGGAGGCAGTGGCGGGGAGGAGGCAGAAATCCTTAATAAATAAATAAATTAAAAAAAAAACAAAAAAAAAGTGGCAGCTTATCTCAGGTAAATTAGTCAAGAGATCTGGGCCACTACTCAGCCAAAAGGGTAAAGCAAACGTGACTAGTTCTTTTTTTCCAGTCACATAGCCTTTCTGAGGCTTCCTTTCCTCCTAGTACATGGGGAAATAACCTCCATCTCAGAGGAATGACCACAAAGTCGGGCCCCTAGGACTCTAAGGAAAGAGCAGAACTCTGATTCTAGACCACTTATGATGCTCTTCTAGCTAAAAATAGTTTCTTCTCACTCCTTGCCTCACACTGGAATAGAGAGGCGTTTTCTCTATAAGGGACCTTGGGAAATATGACGCAGTCTGCCCTGGAGAGTGGTATCTGAGAAGACTTTGTGAAGAAATGGGAGCTACGTGACATCAGGAAGGATCTATAGAACTAGACATGCCAAGAAAGCACAGGTGGGCACTGGAGCCACACACGGCCCTCCTGGAGAGCCATGAAGTTGTAAATAAAGCCAGGAACACTTTCCCCTTTTAAGTCCCACACTGGCCTCTGGAGTCCAGAGCCTTGATTCCTCTTCGTGTGTGTAAATAATTGATGTTCGTGGAAGTAAAACTCAGCCGAATCTGATCGCCAGTAAAGTTCACCTTACCCCCCTGGGGAGAGGGGGGCAGGGTTTCCCTGCTCTACCTTTACATGTGCTGTTTAGACAGAGTTTAGAGATGGGGATTTGGTTAATATTGTAGAAATTGGGTGAGTTTCCCCTCTTACACAGTAAGCTTCTGTCTGCTGTACAGCAGGAGAAACACTACCCAGCTTCCACCTTCCCTATGCTTCTTTACAGCTCATGGGTAAATGGAAATCATCTCACCATACACATACTCCCCAGCTTCATCCTCTGCCCATCACTGGACCTGCAAGGGTAGAATCCTGGGAGCCTCCTCACATATTAAGGACCATAGAGTTTAAAGTGTATTATTTAAAAGGACTGAAGTTGTCGTTTAACTTAACTATTTTTATTTCAAAGAGGTACTTTACAGACAACACTGTAAGTAACCAGGTAGTTGAGAGAGAGGTATCAGGAAGAGTTATGGAATATGCAAAATATAATGACTAAAACCTGGAAATATGGCTCAATCACACAAATGTCTGTTGTACCAGGAAGTCTGTGCTGTCTCTGCCTCTCTAGAGTGTACAGATTGGGTGTCCAACTCTGCTGAGCCTCAACAACAGAGGCTAGCTTAAAAAGCCTCTCCCCTGTATGTGTACAAAGAAGGCAAAGGGAATAAGCCAGAATAATATTTTGGCTTCATTAAAATCCTGGTAAAGAATACATGGATTAAAATACAGCTTTTAATCCCAGCACTCAGGAGGCAGAAGCAGGCAGATCTCTGTGAGTTCTAGGTCAGCCTGGTCTACAAAGGGAGTTCCAGGATGGCCAAGGCTGTTAAATAGAGAAGCCCTGTCTTGAAACACACACACACACACACACACACACACACACACACACAAAGGAATTCTCCTGACTCTCTGTGGTTATTCCTTACCTGGGATAGTCTATGAGAGCAAATCCTAGGAGGTGGATCAGGCCAAAGGGGAACAAAGGATGATTGCAGTAGCTGAACTGTGAAATAAAATCTTGTAAAACATCCTCATAACAGTTCAAATTCTTTTACCTTCCCTTTCAACGCCTTGTTCCTGAAAGGTATATGAAAGACAGGTCAACCCCAAAGTCATTCTACCAAGAAGGCTTTTATGTGAAAATCCATTGTAATTATGAAATTCCTTCTTTCTGTCTTGGCCAGACAGCTCAGAAATAATGAGCTCCCTGTACATTTTGTTTCCAAGGAGATAAGACCAAAAATTCATTTGAGGCCCTTCTGGACCCTGGCAGGAACCACTGTGTGCAGTGTGTGAGTCTTTGAAGTGGTATCAAGACAGATAAATCAGTGCGAGTCTGTGTCTGTTGTCCTGCCAGCTTCCTGAGCCCAGAAAAAGGAATGTAGGCATGGAAGGTGACCATGGCACTTCTCGATGCACAACAAAGACTGCACAGCCTCTTAGTTCCTGCCCTATAATCTTGTTCTCGACTCTAACAAACCTTACTGGCCTTTCGGATCTTTGCCCAGGTCCATGACTCAGAGGCTGGCTCAGCACAGTTAATTCAGGGGGCTATAATGAAGATTCAGGTATCACAGGTTAGAGTGAATCCCTTCTGCTAAGGACACCGAAATCATCCTGATTATGGTACAACTGCAGAGAGAAAAAACTATTACAAAAAAAAAAAAAAAGCATGGAGGGAAGGCTGAGTAAACAAAGTCTTTACTAAACAACCACTGCAGAACTCTTTTTTAAAACCTAACCATGTTCCACACAAAACTTGATTTGATTATGAAATGATATATTTTGTTTTCCATATCCATGAGTTCCATATTCAATGATTCAACCAGATACATATCAAAAATAGTCAGAAAAATAAACATGTCTGAGCTCAACACGCAGGCTCTACTCATTGTTACTCCCTAAATAAAATAGTGTAGCAATGATCTATATAGCATTCGCATGACTAGATAAGACCCAAAGCACACAGGAGGATGTGTACCTGTGACATATGGATACTATGCCATTTTATGCAGAGGCTTTAACGTTTTCTGTTTTCTACACTCAAAGGGGTCCAGAAACTGTCCTCTCAAGCATACCAAGGGGTAAGTGTTCCACTCTGGACATAAAAATTTGTTTATGTTTACATAATTCATGAGTTCCTGCCATCCAGAGAGCTGTCTTTGCTCATCTCTTTATTTTGATGTTGAAAAGAAGAAAATTCCAGATGCAGCCAATGAGACTTTAAAATAACCTCTGTATCTCTGTCATATCCATTCCTGGAGAACTTCATTACTTCCAGGCACAAAAACTATTCTGGGGTCATCTTGAACTCTCTCTGCTTTGGGCCTAGGGAGTAGAGATCATTGCTTATTCAGACAACTACAATTTGGCCATTTGAACTTTGCTCCAAAGAACTCTTCATTTTATGATCAATCAATTGATAAACTAGTTTTGTTCAACTGTAAGGAAGATCTGTTAAAATTGGGAAAGAAGTCATCAGCATCTGAAAAATCCCATGTACTGAACTATTCGTAAGGTCTGATGGACAACTTGTCTGCAGAGCAAACCCTGGGGAGAGAGCAAAAGGAAGCATTCTGGGAAATCATGTCTGTGTGTGAGCACTCAGATCACTAAGTCCATAAGCTCGTTTTCTTAGACATCAGCTGCTGTTGCCCAGTGCCTGTGTTCTGCTGCAGCCAGCACTCACACCCAAGATCCAAGATCTTGGCAGACAGCAGACTGTGTTCTCCATTCCTGTATTATCTTATATTAATTTTATATAAAACAGTTTCTTTAATGAACTTTTGTTGTGAAACAGTCTCAATTTTACACCTTGACAGGATAATATTAATTTTCCCATTTGATCCATTTGAGAGTATATTTCTGACCCCATTACCCAGTATATACTCCCTCAAGGTTAGCTAGTTGTCCCGGTAGCATCCTTATAGTAAAAGAATCCAACTCCGATAGCACATTGCGTTCAGCTGCTACTTCTCTTAGCTGAATGGTTCCTTGGACTTCCTTGACCTCTGCGACAATATTTCTGAAGGGCACAGACTTCTGAACAGTGTGTGCTTCAATTCAGGTGTCTGACGTCACCTCATAATTAGATTCAGGCTGTGAGTATTTGGCAGGAGCAAGCACCTGGCACTGGGTTCATCCATCACCTTGTACCCAGTCATGTGATCATGGCAGCTGCTGCACCCTCATAGCTGATTTGGATTCTAATTGCTTGCTAAAATGTCTGTTGGGTTTTCCTTTACAAAGTTATTTAATTTCTCTGGTCATCAGTCATATTCATAGGGAAGTACTTCAAATTGATTCAAATATTCTGTTCTAAGGTAGACTTAAAGGTTGTATATATTTGCATAATTCATGAATTCCTGCCATCCAGAGAACTATCATCGTGTGCTGTGATTTTTATTTTAGTAAAAAATTCCCAGATGCAGCCAACGAGGCTTTAAAGTGGCCCTGTATCTCCTGACATTGTCATGTCATCCCCTGAGAACCCCAGTACTTCCAGGCTCCCCTCAGACTTTCCCCATTCCCAACCTAGAAAATAGTTCTAGAAGGTGCTGCTGTGGTACCACTGTTGGCAGCACATACGCACGTATGCGCATAGCTGTACATGCAGCTCCAAGACTACAGTTTCTGTATTTGCCTCAACGTTAAACCATGAGTTCTCCCTTCAGCCTCCAATTCTGGCCCAGCACTACAGAATTGGATCCCCATTTCCTCTTTATTTGTAAGTGTATGGCCTCTACTGTTCTTAATGCAGTTAGTGATTTGGCCAAGCCCTCTCTGCATAGGCTATCTCCTCTCACTGCTGTCTCTTGGCCTCACTCACATTCTCACCCCACTTGCATTCATTCACCATCAACCAGACCACCACCATGAGCATCTTAGTCCATTTGCTGTTGCTATTTAATAGATAGATATAGAGATAGATAGATATAGATATGAGACTCAGAGATAGATAGATATAGATATGAGACTCAGTAACTCTAGGAAAATTTGGGGGTGGGGCTAGGAGCTTGTGGTTCAGGGAACTGAAACCCCCAAGGGCACAGCATGGGCATCTTCTTAGCTCTTGGTGAGGATGTCTTTCTGCTTCCACTCCTGGTGGAAAACAGAAGGACAAGCAAACATAAAGAAAAGATTCCAAACTCCTCCTTCTGAGCTGTTCCCTGTAAGAAAACACTTGTGCATTTATAAGGAGTCTGTCCTTCTGAACCAAACACCACTAAGTTTCACCTCTAAACACCACATCTTTCAACATGTATGTTTGCTTGGGAGTATACACTCAAACCAGAGCAACACCCTGTGTGTCCTTGTTGTAGGAGGGCCATTTGTTTGTTCCTGGCTGCTCAGCTCCAAAGTAACCAAACAAAAATTATATTAATTAAATCACTGCTTGGCCTATTAGCTCTAACTTCTTATTGGCTATCTCTTACATCTTAATTTAACCCATCTCTATTAATCTGTGTACCACCATGAGGCTGTGGCTTACCAGGTAAAGTTCTGATTTCTGTCTCCTGCGGGGCTACATGGCTTCTCCCTGACTCTACCTTCTTTCTCCCAGCATTCGGTTTAGTTTTTCCCACCTAGATAAGTCCTGCCTTGCTATAGGCCAAAGCAGTCTCTTTATTCATTAACCAATAAAAGCAACACATAGAAGAACCTTCCACATCATGTACTTGGGATTTCACTTCTCAGACTTGGTGTCTTGTTCTCAACTATCTCAACTTCCCCTATCTGAACTTTGCCTCAGCCTCACACAGTGGGTTTTGGACTGAATTGTTTAAGAAGGAAAGGTGAGCAGTTGGGAAATTACTGGTACACTACAGAAAACAGATTGCCTCCAGACTTGGAAGCAAAAGAGAAGAAAGCAGAGAGCAAGGAGCATAAGTGTTAGATGCTGCCCAGACTTTGTAACCCTGGGGCATGAAGCATCAGGTTAGCCAGGACTTTGACTGCTGCCATAAGCAGGGAAGCAATCTCACAATGTCCTCTCTTACCTGGTACCTTGTGGGAAGTACTCCTATATTGTAGACTTCTAACTTTAAGTAAGAGAATGTTGTTGGTACCCTTTCTACTACCGCTGTCTACATGGGGATTCTTAGCCTAGGTCCAGGAGCTTGAAACACTTTCTAGGCCCCAAGTGCATATGCAAATGTGTTTTGTTTCTCATAAAAGAACATAGAACTTTAAGAGATCTGTGATCCATCAGCATTTACCTAATGACTGTATACAAAGGGATAACAGAAGGCCCAATCTTACTGAAATCAAAGTAAAGCATATAAAGAAAATGTTATTTGTTGAGTAGGAAATTTGTAAAGACATACATTTTTTATTAATTGGCAATTGATTCAAAGTACCACAGACTTCATGGTCTAACACAACACAAATTCATTCTCTTTTAATTGTGGGGATCAAAGTTTCAGAACAGACACTGCTAGGATGAAGTCAAGGTTGGCCACGCTTCCAGAGGCTCTGAAGGGACAGCTGTCCCCTTGCCTTACCAGCTGCTAGAAGCTACCTCAGTTCTTAGACTGTGACCATTGTTCTATCTTTAAGGATGGCAGAGAGAACCACAAATCTTGCTCTAACACTACCTCTGTTTCTGTTCTTTTAAGTACCCCTCTGATTGCATTGGACTAGCCCTGATATTCTAGAATAATCAACCCAGTAGATAGATACTTTCTTAATCACATCTGAAAAGAGCAATTACCTATAAAGTAGCATGTCCACAGGTTTCAGGGTTTGTGGTGGGAACTTTTGAAGACAGAGGCCATGGTTCTGCCTACTGACTACAATATTCAAGAATGGAGAAACACGCCAACCATCATACTGTGCTGCCCAAAATATGCATTAGCATGACATTTCTGGGGGACAAGTTGGCAATACGTAATCAATATTCTTAGTGACACTCATTAACCCGTCAGTGCTCCTTCAGTGAGATGATGTAAGGGCCATCAGAACTCAGGGACAGAGCTGCTAAGAACTTTCCTTTAGCATAATTTATATTCATAACAAAATGGAAATTACCTAATTCTCTGTAGAGATACCATAAATAAAAGGTACTGATATTTTTACATAAAGACTCTTTGGCAACAGTTTTAAAGGATGGGTAGATCTCTTATGTATTAATGGGAAGGCTCCAAGATTCTCTAAGTTACCTAGTGAAATATGTGCATCTATGGGTTGGAAGAGACAATATCCAGAGGTGTGTGCCTCTGGGTAGTTGGGAACTGAGGGGTTTCTTAATTGTCATATTTTTCTGAACTTTTAATCCATAAAGAACTTTGGACTGGTATTTTTTTAAAAGCAGCAAAATGAGACTTTTAACTAGGAAAAGAGGTATCAAATTCTTTCTCTGGTGAAAATGGCTGTTTTCTTTGGAGGTAAAAATATGTACTGCACAGGCATTTAGTGGTTTTACTGGACCATTTGTTCTCTGCATACAGAAACCCTAATGATCTCATGTCCTAGATGGGAACTTCTAGACCTCCACCTCTTCACATAAAGTTATATTTGGGCGCAGCCATGCTGATTCATTTAGACGTTGTCTGTGGTTGCTTTCAAATGACAATGAAAGCTGAGCAATGACAGAGATCATATGGCCCCAATCTAAAGTATTCCCTATCTAGCCCTTCCCTGATAAAAACCTACCACTCCTGCCTTTGGCTTTCTTACTAGCAGCAGTGACACTAATCTACTACTCAGTTTTGAATCAAGTTTTTTGAGAGATTGCACTATATAAACATCTTATGGTAAACACTTGTCATTTCAGAGCCTTGTTGATCACCCTTTCCCTACCATCGTAACCCAAAAATACATATGGGGAGGGGAAAAATCCATCACTATAGGAAAACATGGTTTTCCTGTATATATTATCCAGGATTTCCTATATTTGGTCTTTAGAAGTATTTAAGAATAAGATTTTAAGAAAATTTTAATTCTATTAAAGTAGAATATAGGTGTCCAAACTGTGAGCCCCTGTTCTGTCTAATCCTAAACCTTTAGGGTTCTATGTCTTTGCCATATTTGAGACACCTTTGGGAAGCACTGTAGAAACTGATGACGTGACCTGTCCAGGTATGGTTGAGGGGGATATTTCCATTGTAGATATGAAAGAGAGTGCAGCCAGAGGCATCTGTAAGAGTTGAGAGCAGAGAGAGAAAGTAGAAGATGGAACAAGGTCAGCCAATTGGGCCTGGCCAGGAGAAGAGGCAGAAGTGGGGAGGGGTGAGTGAGAGACGAAGACAAAGAGGGGGCCAGGAGGTGAAAACAAAAGAGGGGTGAGAGAGAGGATAGCTGAAATATCAGGGATGTAAGAGGAAACGAGCCGCTTGGGGGGCAGGAATCTCCTGAGCTGGAGCCATTTATGTTGGAGGAAGAGGTGAGGAGGGTTAGACACTTGGGGTGCTCAAGGGACCCTGGAGAACACATGCCCTCTGGCGTGCTAATAGAAGGGTTAGACACTTGGGGTGCTCAAGGGACCCTGGAGAACACATGCTGTCTGATGTGCTAATAGGCACCACAAAGAACCACAAGTGACCATTTGTGGCTCCTGCCGGTGATAAGGGAACTGGCTGCTTTGGTAGAGAAGAACCTGTTTCACCAGTTCCAGGAGAATGCTGGCTCTTGGACCTGACACTGCCATCATTTACAGAGACCAGGTACACAGCCCTTTCCAGATGTATTATCCACTGCAGCCCCAGGCTCCTGATGTGAATACTCCATAGAACAAGGAGCCCAGAAAGGAAGAAATTCAGCCCAGCAGTTACCTGCTCCCATCTAGACAGTATGTGGTTTTGCCTCACCCAGGCCTAGATTTCTCCAAATGCCAGATTCCCTAAGGAGGGAGCCCTGGGTTTAGGGCTCTACATCCAAGGGGTTCTTTCCAAACTGAGAATTTTCCCAGATGATCTGAACCATGCTACCTATCCAAATGCTCCAAGGGAATCTATGGGTTATATAGGACCATGGTAGATCCGAAACCATACCCAAAGCAGATCAGACACCAAAGCAACATCAGAAATGTAGATTGCAAACAACCATTAACACATCTGAGCAGCCACCATCAGCACTTTGCATGGCCGTTATGCATGCCCCAATACGAGCTGTGGGTTTCTGACCTCCTCTTCTAAAGATATCTCTATTTATGGGTCCCAGAAAAAACCACACACTCTTGGAGCCTGCTTGCCAGAGGCCAGACATCATGGACCAGATGTGTTCCTGTCCAGCAGCTGCCGGCCCACAGCGTCCTTCCTCGCAGTTGCTGGGGACCTCTGTCCTTACTCTTCCCGAACCTTTCTGTGGCTCTCATGCCTCTTCCAGCTTGCCCGCTTAGCTCTCATCTTTATTCGCTTCACTAACAGTGTTTATTATTTTCTTTACTTTGTTGAGAAGTTCCTGGAGCCTCAGGACCCAGGAGGCTTATGCGCAAATAATAAATTCACCGAAGGTCTTCGCATTGCCCCGGCAGCCCCACCCCTCCACCGCACTCTGGAATTCCTCGTCAGCAGTTGTTCCTTCCTGTGCCCCGCCAGTGAACCCCAGTGCGGCCTCTCAGGATACCTGCTATGAATATTAGCCATTCTTCATCTCCGCTGCTGTTCTGTGGCTTTGGTTCAGTAGAAATGAACTGAAATGCGGTGTATCCAGGGCTCTGAGTGGAGGCTCCTTTTGTGTGTGCGCGTAGATGGGTTTTTATTTCTTTCGCGAGGGCTCTTGCCGGTACACAGAGCCAAACCTAGCCTGAGCTCATGAAGGCATGTTGGCTCTAGGCAGCAGTGGACTTGGGCTTACTCCCCAACCCAATCTGGTTATTTTCTAGCTTGCCTCCCCATTGGCTGACGTGCAGTGAGCACCGCTACTTTGCTCAGGGGAGTGCGCACACTGCCTAGACTCCATAGCTTTTACCCCACCCCTGCTGTTTCCACGTCAGGGTAGTTGCTCCTGAGTGATACTCCCAGTGTCCGGAAGTAAGGATTCATTTCCAACCAAACATGAAACACCAGCCTCCTTCCTTGCAGAGCGTGGCTTGCTGGGAATGACAGATGTAGACAGAAGAGTTCTGGCTTAAGAAGTGTGGCCCCACGTGATCCACGTCTGGGGACTCACGGGCAGGCATCTGGTCAGTGGACTGAGATTCCTCCCGGGCCCCACACAGCTGGCAACCAGGCCTCCCTGGGGCCATGCTGTCCTCCCCTCCCGCTGGCCCGGTAGCACCTGCCAGCAGCCTGAAGGTAAAGTCAACCAGGGATTTATAAACCCAGAAAGTTGAACCTTTTTAAAAATGCTGGTGTGTTTTTAAGAGGTGAGCTTTATGCCAAGAGCCTACTGGCAGAGAGGGACACAGGGAAATTCTGTGTATTATCCACTTGTGATAAGTTAAATCTAAAACAATTCTTTCTTACTGTGAATTTTAAAAACTGAACCAATTTTCTTGACCTTGCCTTCGCCTCTTCTCTCCCCGCCCACTCCCTTCTGAAATGAGGTCCAGGCATCCCTGAACCAGTATGATGTTCAACACCCCAAACTCCACCTTCCACAATGAAATCCTGTTTTCATAGCCAGGACTGAGGGTGCCTGTGCCTCAGACTTAGGCATCTCACCTTGTTGACCTATAAGAGAATTATCAGATCCTAGGATACACATAAGGGCAATCGACCAGCAGTACCTAAATCATTATAGAGAAAGAAAGGCCTTGATCAAGCCATAAATCTGGTTGGAACTACTTTTCATGCTGAGAAATATATCAAATTCTTCCACCAGATGCCCAGGAGTATGGGAGACATTCGTATACCCCCTGCCAATGGAAACCCAAAGCTTACCCTTAGGGGTAGAGAGACATTTGGGGAATGGAAAACGGGCTTGTGTAGTTCTGTTTTTCCAGGAATGTTTTAAAGTTAGTTTTCTTTGGGCAAATGTGCATGGGAATAGTCTTAGCCTGGTTATTTGACCAGCTTATTGGGAGGTCCCAGAAATCCAAGTGAAAATTAAAGTGGCTTGTCTTCCATGGCCTTCTGGGGTCCAGCTGACAAATGGGGAGTCAGGAACTGGGGTTTTCCAATATAAATTCATCATTTCTCCCAGCCCACTGGCTGGTGCCAGTTCCCCCTCGCTCTCTGCTATTTTAGAGACTTGTTGCCCGGGGGGACCCAAGCTGAAAAAAAAAAAGCAGGGACCAGAAGGGGCAGTGAAATGGCATGCCTATTCTGGTTGGTCACCCCATGGCCCTAGCCTGGGCCCCCACACCCTCTCAGACCACTGGCAGACCAGAAAGGCCTCTATAAATTCTAAAGTACCAAGAGAGTGTTTTCCAGTTTTGTAAAATTAAATTAAGGAAAGGACTTCCAGACTGACTACGCCGGGTGCCAAGTCTCATCCCAGCACACATCATTTTTATAGTAACGTTTTTAACTCTGTGAAAAACACAGGATTATAATGAAAATGCTGACAGGCCTGCAGCCAGCTCATGAAGTAATAATGCCACGTCTTTAATATTCTTACACAGCATGTCCCAACCTGCCACAGCCTTCCTCTCCTTTAGATAGCAGTGAAGTAAGTGACAATTCCCCGAGCGCTGCTTTCTCCTCCTCCTCCTTCAGAATGTGCAGTCCCATTCCCAAGGCTTTCTTCCTCGTGGGCTCCTGGAAGCCCAGATACAGTCTTTGCTCCGTGACTGCTTTATCAGCCTAAGCTACTTTTTTTTTTAATGTTTTTTATCTGGAGAAGTGGGGGGAGGGCGGGGATATACGCTCTAAACCTTACTTCTGCTCATTAAGGCTCAGGACTCATGAAAATGAACTCTGGATATGTGGCTCACTCGAGTGACAGACAGCTAATGAATCTAGAGTTGGCTTCATCTCTACGAAGAAGTCCACAAGCCAAGCTGCTTGCCAAAGCTCCTGGTGGTTTCCAGCCCTTTAAATCAACAGCAACAACAAATATCCACTGAACGGCGATCACTGTGCGTTCAGAGCCTCTTTGGAGATGATGCCTCCAAAGCAGCCTTATCGGGTTACCTTGAAGGTCCCTAGCGGCTCCTGTATTTACAGCATGCAAGAACACTGGAAGCCAGGGCCAACAGGCCACCTACTTTTCTACCCAGCGTTTATCTCACCTGTCAGACCTGGGCTGCTTCCCTGAGACAGGCTACTACAGTTCTAAAACATCAATGCACAGTAAAGACAAGGAGCTAATGAAAGCCAGTGAGGAGATTTAATAGAAGTGAATTCCTTGGCCTTTGACTCATGCTTCCTAGGCCCAAATACTCTTTGGCTTCTTCTCTGCTTCCTATCAGTATACAAGGACTTTATAGACATTCGGAGGATACATGCTTTTGCCTATATTTAAGGTAACAATTATCAGAACTAAGAATCTTTATATGCTTTTTCTTATTATTTGGCTTATCTTCCCTCTAAACATCGCTCACTATAGTCAGTATGTTGGAGGAGGAAGAGGAGATGACCATGGCAAAAGAAAAATTGAAAGCACAAAGCTTCATCCACCTGGCTATGGCTCAGCTGAGAACCACAGCAACCCTAAGAGTGGAGCTTGAAGAGGGTGTTTTCTTTTGCTGGTGGAGGGAGGCTTTCTGCTGCCAGAACTCTCACTAGCTGGCCAGCTTTCTCCAACTGCTTCCCCTCAACCCCCAGTGTTTAGCAGCTGGGGTCTGAGGACTGAGGACTGTCCGTCCCTCCGATGGTCCATCTCCTCGGGAAGTCGCTGGGACTTGAACAGGAAAGGCTAGCACTTGCGAAGCTGAGGAGGATACAGGAAAAAGAGGTGTCCACCCCTCTTCCTTCCCCCTGTGCTAAACACTGCTGCACTTCTCAGCAGTACAGAAACTGGGGCTTGGGAGTCCTGACTTGGCCTCTTTGGAGGCATGGAATACATAGCCCAGTTCTGGATGTCCTTGTACATGGCACACAGAGAGAGTGCTCCGCTTCAAAACGAAATGATTGATATGTCCTTTACCTTAACAAATGAGAAATATCCGTGACAGAAGGGAACCCCGTTACAAGGCAGGTTTTCTCATTAGCAATGAAACATGGATAATTACTCTCTGGGAACATACACAGTGGGAATTCATGTTAGACCTTTATTTTGACTATTGCTGCTGGCAATCCTCAGAGACCATGGTGC
>NC_022016.1:24194865-24229189 GCF_000317375.1 Microtus ochrogaster
CACACACACACACACACACACACACACACGTGTACATAAAAGCTCAGGAGCCTGACTGCATGTACACTAAGAATGCTACTACTGAGGATGTTTAAGGGGGATACCTGTGTGTGCAGTCAAAAGTGCTGAAAAATAAGACAGCAATGGAAAAGGCAGACAATTTTGCTTTGTTTCTGGTTAGAATTCATGTTTTTGGTTTCTCTCTTTCTCTCTGAAAAGTAGACCAAAGATGGACTTCCCTAAGACAATTTTTCAATTCATGATGAACAGTCTCAGAAATTGAAAGTGTTCTCTCTATGGTCATTATCCTGATGTGGAAGAAATCCCATCATCTATCCAGCAAATGCCCACGGCCTTAGGAGGGAGAAGAGACTTTGGGAGTGCCCTAGTTAGGATGTGTATTCAGTAACCTATAACAAAGACCTCAAACACCCACGCCTCCTCTGTGCCTATCTGGGACCCCTTAGAGTCCAACCTGAACTTTAGGGAGAGATTCCCAGGGCCACTTTCTACCCCCACCCACCCACATTCATCCAACCAACCAACCACTGGACCCTGGGTCCAGTGGAGTGGACCCTTAACCCTACTCAGCAGACACTTAAAGTCAGTCCCCTTCCCTGCCCACTTTGCCTAGCAGAACTTAAAGAACCGAGAAAGACATTCCTTTTTCAAGTCCTTGTATACAGGAAAATAGCCCAGCCTGGTCTGACAAAATACAGTTGCCTGCTAGGTTCAGCAGTAAACTTGCTTCAAATTTCAAGGGATCTGACCACAGAGTGTTGTTGCCCTTTTCTTCCCAACAGAGAAAGCCAACAGAATGGCTGGCTGTCCATCTGCAGGATGGAGGGAGGGAGGGGGCGGGACAAGTCTTTTTGTTCTATGTCATTATCCAGTCCCTGAATAGAACTAGAAGCTACAGTTCATATGCCAGGGAGGCTGAAGAAAGCCTCTGACCTGAGTGGCATTCATCTGTAATTCAGGACTTGATTTGACCTGAGAAAGAGAAAACAGGAAGGGTGCCCAGCAGCATCTTTCTAGAGGACAGCCAAGCCAAAATCTTCAGAATCAAGAGTGGCAAGAGGAAAATCATTTCTGACTTCAACAGGGCTAAAGGAGGGAAGGTGAACCACCAAAACTTTTAAGTAAACTATAAAAAATTTAGGAAAGGGGCTGGAGAGGTGGTTCATTAATTAAGAGCAGCACTGTCTACTCTTGCAGAGGACCTGAGTTCAGTTCCCAGCAATAACATGGTGGCTCACAGTCATCCATTACTCCAGTTCCAAGGGATCTGCCACCCTTTTTTGACCTCTGCACATACCAGACATATGCACTTGTATACATGAATATATGCAGGCAAAGCTCTCATACACATAAAATAAATGTATTTTTCAAACCGTTTAGAAGACAAAACAAACCGTTTAGAAGTTTGGGCTGGCCCAAACTTATGTTTAACTTGTGGAAAAAAGAGTTGACTACACAGACTATAGGGAAAGCAATTATTTAGATACTGAGTCATTCCTGAACATCAATGAATGGAATAATGCAAGCATGAGTTATGAATAATTTTAGATTCATACTAAGTAAATAAAAAAGCCAATGAACTTCCATGCCTTGCCATGCTGCTGCATCAAATGCCATTCCTGCATTTGTGCTTCTACCCCTGCATCAAATGCCATTCCTGCATTTGTGCTTCTACCCTAAGATTTATAGGTATTGAAATATACAAATTCTGACTGTGCAAATATTGTTCAGTTTGCAAAATCATGGTTTTCATTGGCGTATGTCTGTGTGTGCACATGTGTGTGCATGAATATGTGTGTGTGTTTCACTGCACTTGGCTCTTATTTGCCCCCACGTACTATCCTCTCTATCCCTCCTCTCACGCTGGTTCCCTTCCTACATCCAAATAGTCACCCCGTTACTTTGTCTTCTTAATTTCATACAAGCTGGGAGCTCCCTGGAAGAGAGGAGGTTGTCCCAACTACCTTCTTAATACTCAGAACTGTAGGTGCCAAGTAGGACACTTGCTGAACTACACTGAAGAAAATCTCAGTTTCTCTGCAGTTTGTGAGCTTCAAAACAACTTTTCTCGTGAGGCTAAATCATTGGGCTACAACAGCAAATCTAGCAAGTGCTCAGATCCACAGGATATATGGTTTTCCTCACAATGGCAATCTATTTTTACCAATTTCATAATATGTGTTCAATTTAATATCTTAGAATTTTAATGTATCAAAATATGTTGTAGCTACACAGAATAAGATTGCTCATACCTAGTCCATGTTACATAGATAAGAGTGGGGTTGCACATATCCAACACATGCCTGGTTAAGAGTTGTCAAAAAAAAGCAAGGGTCTTCATTTATGGACAAATGAGGCCAATGTATAAAATTATTTTCCTAGTATCTGCTGACAATATATTACTTCAAAAATAGTATAAAATAACATGGAGACAGGGATTAGATTTAAATTGGTAGAAGTTTGACTCTTAAGTCTTACTTAAGAATATTATATTTTTTTCTCACCATGTAAAGAAAAACTTCCTTTATAAATAAATCAGTGAATCAGTAGAAGAGCTACCAGGAAAAAAATTTTCAACAACTTATGGCAATTGCACCATTGTTTGGGAAGTCAGCGTAGAGGGGAAGACTTTGTGTTCTTCAAGCATTTTATTGAACTGAATGAAGAATAGTCACCCTCCCAGAAGTCCAGAGAGTGAAAACACCCCTTTCCTTGGGAAAAACAAGCATAATAAAAACACTATCAGTAAGACCGTGACATGTGTACAATTCCTAGAGCCATGGAAACCCTCATGAGCGCACCAGGAATGTGGGGTTTGGCTGTACCACGGATGTCTTCTCTCTTCTTCTAGGCTGCCCCATCAAAGGTCACCCCACCCCCAACATCACCTGGTTCCGAAATGGCCAGCCAATTGCCACTGCCCCGGGGCTGACCCACCACATATGGGGAGCAGGACAAATCCTCCAGGTGGCAAATCTCAGTGGAGGGCCTCAGGAGGAGTTCAGCTGCCTGGCTCAGAATGAAGCAGGAACGCTCACACAGAAAGCGTCTCTGGTGATCCAAGGTAAGAACTCTCCAGGCTCAGAGCAGCGACTTATTTGGGAATCTATTCTCTAGTGGAACGTACTGATATTCTCGTGGGGAATGTCTCTGTGCCGTGAAACCTTACCTTCTACCACCACAGAGCACCTGGGACCCAACCCCGCTGAATCCTGGAAAAATCAGGATGGAGAGGGCCTCCCTGTCAGTTCCACACGTTCCCTTTAAGCTGAGTTAACTAGGAAAGACTATACACGGCACATTTTTAAGAAATCCACATCTTCCCTGCTGATTCTGTTTAAAAGTATATCTTGATCTAACCAGCGGGGTGGGGTCACTTGCTTCTGCCTGGAGAGAGAGCAGTGTAGGCCTCATACTCCAGGCTGTTCAGCCATAGTCGCATGCAAAGGGCTTTCTAGGCACCTTTCTTTTGGCTTTGGTGCTGGCAAAAACAAAAAAAAAAAAACACCAAAAGAACGAAAGAAAACAGCCCTGATAAAGCAGCCTGCATGGCTCAGGCATGAGCCTTCCAGGAATACAGGCATGTCAGCAAGGTCATACTCACTGCACAGAGCTGCTAAGGAGCTGAAAGCAGCGGGAGGAAAGGCCAAGCTGGCCTCTCTGTGGAAACTGGGGGAGGCTGCTTTCCATGGGCTGATTCTACCGCACTGTATGCGGCTCTGTGGAGAAAAACAAAATGCTATGGATGTCCTCCCAAGACTGAGGACTCTGGGAAGGATGGCTTGCTTTCACTGATGCTTCATGAAAAGAGAGATTTTTCTAAGCACACAGATCTCCTGCTGGAACAACCTCCCCTGCTGCTTGGCTCTCCAAAGAGGAAAACGAATCTGCAGTGTTTGTAACACACAAGCATTAGCAAATGTGAACCCCAACGATACCAAGCAATGTTTATTTTAACAGCCTTCCCTGTAATATGTCACAGGTCCCCAAACAGAGATACCACAGAGCAGGGCTCTTCCACACGCATCACTGTCTCATACAAAGGGGGACTCTTTGGATAGACTGTGTTTTGTAAAATTTACAAATTTTAACTCAAATCCATGCTTTTAAACATGATTGAGTACCTTGATATATTTCTACCTCTCTATAGAAAAATAAAGTCACTTTGTGATGAACCAAAATGAAAAAAAGGACTTGAGCAAATATGATTAAAAATAATAACCACTGTGACTGTGGGCTAAATAATGTGCTGGGTACTTGTGGAGCCAGGCCTTTCCTCCCATCTTACTCAGGCCTCACCATACTTCCTGAGGAAAGGGGCTCTGTGTTCGTTATTTTCTGGGTGAGCTGACGGAGGCTCCTGGAGCCCAGTGGCCTTGCCCAAGTTTGTTGGGATGGCGCCGCCCCACCCCCTAAGCAGATGGCGTGTTTACACAGCCCCTCTCAGCTCACTCATCTTTCCCCTGCCCAGAAGGGCACGCGTGGGCAGTAATACCATATCCTCTTCCCTCTGATCCTTCCCCCGCCCCCCGTGACAGATTACTGGTGGTCTGTGGACAGACTGGCGACCTGCTCAGCATCCTGTGGTAACAGAGGGGTTCATCAGCCCCGCCTCAGGTGCTTACTGAACACCACGGAGGTTGACCCTGAGCACTGCGCTGGAAAGCCTCGGCCCGCCGTGCAGCCTGTTGCCTGCAACCGGAGAGACTGCCCTTCTCGGTACGTGTGCCCTTCCCGCCCCCAGCCGCTGGCCCTGACTATTAGCTAGCTGTTGCACCATGCAGAAAGAGATGGCATCCAAGGAGCTGCTTTTTCCCATTAGGTGCCTGCCCACCATACTGGAGATGGCCTCCAAGTAGAGCCCTGCTTTCAGCTCTCCTCATTCCCTCCCATTCCGCCAGCAGAAGCTACCTAGGCTGTCAGGTCCTGAGAGTCTGTCCAGTAAAGAAGTGTGTCGCAGGGTGGGGCCAGAGGTGACACCCATCCTGCCATCATAAACTGCCGTTCTGGGTTGCTTGAAACGTATTTCCTATAGAAAAGCTGAAGAGAAAAGGACTGCTGGGCTCAACTCCGACTTTTTCCTTTCTGTCTACCTAAATGCCTCCGCTAGTTAATTTTAAGGAAAACTTACCTTTTTACAAGCAGTTGCATCTCACTAAAGTTGGACTGCATCTCCATTTTTCTATAGCTGCTCTAACTCTGGATGCAGTCCCTGCACTTGAGATTCGTAGTTAGGCTGCAATGACACCCACCCTCTCCTTCGCTCGTTTAACTCTGGCATCAAGAAGCCCTGAGTCCCGCTGAGCTCATATCCCCAGGTCTTCAGGCAGTAGCTAACAGGTAATGGATGGGGTCGGAGTTGGCACCAGCATGGCGCTCTGCAACCCAGGAGACTTGGCTAGGATCTGAAGGTCCCCTATCTGTAGGGCTTTGCTATACTGCTCCGGCAACTGCTTTGTGTTTTGCCAGCTGAGTCATAGGGAGCAGCTGAGACCAGGAGAGACTCCATGAAATATGAAACACACTCATTAATATCAGCAGTTTGACTCGCTGACGGGAAGGTTTCCACGGGAATGATTAATGTCCTTTTATACCCTTCCTGAACAGTAACATGGCCCATAGCTCTCCTTTCTCAAAACCCCCACCCCGGCTCCTGAAAACATCACTGAAATGTATATTTAGAAATCAAAGTTGATTGAAACGCGGGCCTGACATTCACCAGGGACAGAAGGATCTGGAAGACCGCCCTTGCCAAGCTGCGTGAAATGAAGAAGAGATCTTTCCCGTGCCAGGAACCCTGTGATTTGATTTGGTGATGGTCAGAGCTAATCAGCCTAATTTACTTCAGCAGCTGACATAAGTAATGGTCATCTCTTCTTAGGTTTCAATGCTTCCAGTGGCTTTAAAACACCTTGTGCCTGCTTCCTAAACATGACATTTCCTTGGCCTAGAAACCCACTTAAAGTCATCCTCCCCAGGCCAAGGCATTGAGAAACTGCCACAAACTAAGTCAGCTGCAGATCCTGTTGGAAGAAAGAATCTCTTCCCGGTCTCTCCATGCACTTCTTTTGAAAACCAAACGTGGTCCCTCTTGGTGGGGAAGCGCCATAGGGTTCCATTTGACTAGAATGCCAGTCTGGCTCGAGGGCCATGTGAGCATCCTCTCTTGTACATACATAGGCATGACCCTATCTTCCAACTATCTTCTGACTATCTGCTCTAACCCAGGTAGCTGTTCATCTATTTTACAGTTCTAGTCCCAGACTCCAGGTATCACAACTGGCGGGGGCTTCCTGGAGTCTACATTGGCAAGAAAGGACCATGACTATAATTATCTGTATGTGCACACGTGCAGAAGACAGCTCCTACATGACTGCATATACACTGTGGACTAAGGACTTCACAGTGTCCCCAGATTATAGAATGGCTTTATGAGGAAAGCTCATTTGTCATAGTTTTGGTCAGTTTTACTCCTAGGGACTTGTTATATTCTGAGAATAGATATTTATATTATACATGCAACCCTCCAAGATATATGACTTCTACACTGACTTACTAATGGTAGGAATTACCCTAAAAATCTAGAATGATCTTTGACTACTTCTGAAAGGTGGAGCAAGGTTCCAGACAAAACCTTGACCTCCGTGAAACCTCCTAGCTCAAGAGGTAATGTGGTTTTGGACCCAGCTCTCCTAGGAAAGGGTCCTTCCCTGACACAGTGCAGTGTAAGTTCTAACTAATAGCTTTCTAGCCACAATTTCTCTCGTGTGGGGGAACTTAAAGCAACCAGCCCTCAATATAGTCTTTCCTTGTCAATGTTCCAATTTTAGCAATTTCCTGGGGCTGCAAGGAAAAGTCATCCAAATGGCATCATAGAAATCCATTTCCAAGACCAGAAATTAAGGCATCCACAGGGCCATGTTCTCTTTGTAAAGACTAGGGGTGAATTTGCTCCTTATCACCCCCATATTCCAGTTCCTCTTAAAGTCCCTGGTGTGTGGCTGCAGCTCCTGTTTCCTGGTCATTCTGCCACCTTTCACCCATATGCGTTTCCCTCTGGTGATGGCCTGTAGGGTCTACTCGTATAATCTCATCTCCAAATCCTGCCTATGGTGCATGCCTGTAACTCCAGCATCAAGCCAGGAGCATCACAAGTCCAAAGCCCAGCTGCGCCACATACTGAGACCCTGTCTCACAAACAACAAGAAACCCTGTTTCTGAAAGCAAGTTAACATTTCCGGGTTTCAGAGACACGGTGTAGACATTTTACATTTTTCTGAGTAAATCTTAGGGAAATGTCCCTCAGATCAACATCCAAGTGTATTGAGAAGAACAAGCAAGGTTCATTTCCCCCGGGCCGTACCCTCTGCAATTGTCCTCATGTCTGCTCTCTCCTCAGGTGGATGGTGACCTCCTGGTCTGCCTGTACCCGGAGCTGTGGTGGAGGCGTCCAGACACGCCGGGTGACCTGTCAGAAGTTGAAAGCATCTGGGATTTCTACCCCGGTGTCCAATGACATGTGCACTCAGCTGGCCAAACGGCCCGTGGACACCCAAGCCTGTAACCAGCAACTGTGTGTGGAATGGGCTTTCTCCAGCTGGGGCCAGGTGAGGAGCCAGAGAGGTTTCGTTCGATTGCTTTGGTTTTTGGTTTTGAGGGCAAATCTGCAGATAGAAACCTTGCCACAGTAGGAAGAGAAATGCCACCTCCTCTCTCTCACATTCCCGCCTCTCTCTAACCCCACCCAGCATCACTTCTGCATCCCCTATCCGAACACATGTAAGGTTTTCTGAGGCATTAGCACACTCCTGAGACCTGTTGCTTTTCATTTTATGACCCCAAGGCCATTTCCTGTAACTGGGAACTTCAGAGGAATGTGCTGTGGCTCTGCATCAGGGTTCTCAGCTAGTTCCACAGATCAGAAACATCACTGGGAAAACTTTTACAACAGTGATGACCAGGCCATACCTCCCAAAGGTGGGAGTCAGCTGCACTGTAGTGAGACTCAAGCAGGCTTTGGAAACTGGAAACCATCAGCCCAAGCCAAAAGAAAGGTGATGCCAACTGGATCACCTTGAAACCTATGCCTCCTTCCTCAGTTCTCTGCCTGCAGGTTGACATGGAGTCATTCAGAGATTCACCAGTCTGGACGTGAATACATTTTAAACAAAAAAGAGGCCTTAATGCAGATACTCGAGCCAGATCTACACCCACGACTTGGAATCCCCAAGGCAGAGAGCCTGATTACATTAGTGGGAAGCTGACAGAAGCACAACTCACGAGGCCTACACACTCCGTGCAATCAGGGCAAGCACACATCCTGACGTAGTTCCTGCCTACGTGTCATCGAGCACACATCTCGTCTACATACAATCATGAGCAAGTACACTTGTTTAAAGAAACAAAAACGTGTGGTTTGTTATCTTACATGAACAGCAGTTTCGTTAAAATTGTACAAGACCAGGCAACTATAAGAATAACCCCCAGCATTCTGGGAAGTTATTTGTCCTTGAGCATTTGAGACCTACAGTTGAGACCTACAGGTTAGAGGCATTCTTGTCTTATAGATTGCTTAAGCACAGTAATTTAAACTTAAAATCCAATGCTAGCCATCATGAGATCAACAGAGCAACAGTGGTTTTCGTTTGCCAGAGCCTCAGGATGAAGCCTCCTTCAGCTATAATGGAGGTCCCATATTAACTTCACCCACTGAGAGGAAGTATTATGTTTAGTTGTGCTTTTAAAAGGGAACCACCCCAAACAGAAGGTGGGGGTGAAGGGGAGTGTGGTCATGGGTATACTCTCATGTCTGGACCAGGTGAGACTGTGTACCTGTCAGAACCTCTGTCCTGAGGCCTGTTAGATACTAAGAACAGTCTCTCTACTCGTACACCTAATTCACCAAATGGCCTGCAGCCTCCCTCTACAGTTTCACATTGTTTTTTTTAATTTTTTAATTAATTAAGTTATTTATTATGTATACAATATTCTGTCTGTGTCTATGCTCGAAGGCCAGAAGAGGGCACCAGACCCCATTACAGATGGTTGTGAGCCACCATGTGGTTGCTGGGAATTGAACTCAGGACCTTTGGAAGAGCAGGCAATGCTCTTAACCACTGAGCCATCTCTCCAGCCCCTACAGTTTCACATTGTTGTTCTCACACTCAAGAATCAGGTGTGTAAAGTGTGGATAGGAAATAATTTCATTGTATATATACCGGTTAATCCCGAAATCTGTGTTTAAAAAGTATTGGGGGATCTACTGCGTGTACAAGAGATACCAACAGAACGATTGCAGGTGGTGCCCACCACAGGTAGCAGCATCAGTCCGGCTACTCTTGGTTCATCTGGGACTGGCACTAACAGAGAGAGTGACTTTTCTGACTGGCCAGACAAAATTGTAACGTGTTGGAATTAGCTCTCTACACATTCCTGTTCGAAGTGCAATATAAAACATGTTTGTTTGAGAGCTTTTTAAAAAGCCCAGCAATGAGCTCTCATATGTATGACCAAGTGATTGCAGCAGACTGCCAAACCATTTTAGGAGAGAAAGAATCGTTTTTTAACATATGATGTTGGGTGATGCCAAGAAATGAAGCTGGTCCCTTACACCATATAAATTTCACTTTTAAAAATAAAATTCTTAGAAGAAAACGGAGGCTAATCATTGGTGACATCAAACTTGGCAATAATTTCCTCGATAGGACACTGCCTTAGTTAGTTTGTGTGGCCCTAACAAAATTCCGCATGTGGATAATTTGTAAAAATAATATCTTCTTACAGTTCTGGAAACTGAAGTTTGTTATCAAGGATGTTGCCCATATGGTAAAAGCCTTTCTGCCATGACAGACACCGCACGGCATGAAAGCAGGCGTGCCAGCAAAGTCTTACAGAGCCACCATCCTCAACACCTCAGTCAGCCTTAATTATCTCCCACAGTGCTGCTCCCCTTCCCCAGATATCATCAACACATAAAACTAAGAGTTAATGTCCAACATATAAACTCAGAAAATCTATCCAGACAACAAAAACACACCACCGTTAAGGGTTTTTGTCCATCAACTATCGCGTGAGTGAAAAGGCCACCAGGGCATAGAAGGACATACTTGAAATCATAACTCTGACCAGAAGCGAACAAATCCATAATGGCTTAAAATTCCTACAGCTAAACAAAATTCCTACAGCTGAACAACAACAAAAATAAATAAATAAATAAATAAATAAATAGCTTTCCTTGGGCAAGGATTTGAATAGTCATTGTATGGGGGAAAAATTAGGGAAAAGTTAGTCAACAACAATACTTTACTGTGAAGAGCAACTGGCCGTCAAAGGCTCAAAGCCAGCCAGAGCTACATAGAAAAAAATGCTTTCTTGAAAGAAATCCCACAATGCATTATCACTTTATACTCATTAGGGTGATTATTTTTGAATAAATGGCAAGTTTGGTGTTAGCTGGGGCAAACGCTCAGTGGTAGAACACTCACCTAGCATACACCGGGCCTGCATTTGAGCCTCTGCTCTGGGAGGGAAAAATGTTTAGTAAAGATGAGAGAAATTGAATTCCTAGCGTGTTGCCCACAGGAAACAAAATATGGTTTAGCTACGGTGGACAACAATGTCAGTTCCTCAAAATATTAAAAAGGAAACAACAAAGGAGAGGTGGAAGGAGGAAGGTGACCAGAATCTATTATATGCATATATGAAATTGACAAAGAATTAATGACAAAAATGAAAAATAATTACTGCATGTCCCAAGAACAACAGTTCTACTGAGCATACCAAAATAGCATTATCATGTGTCAGTGATCCCCAGCCAATGACTAACCATAATATACACTAGTGATCCCATACGATTCCATCACCTGGAATGGAGAGGTGGTTCTATGGTTGAGGCTACTCATTCCCAAGGGAGCCATCTCCCGGCATCTATATATGGTGGCTCACAAACATCTATAATTCCAGGCCCAGGGAGCTCGTTGGACTCCTGAATGGACATGGTGAGCACACAAACTCACTCAATACATATAACATAGCTGAAGCACAAGAAAAAGACCTTTAAACAAACCTTATGAAGATGATAGACATCCTTAAACAGGAAATTAAAAAAAAAAAGTAAAAAAACCAAAAAAAAAAAAACAGTTGAAGAAAACAAAACTGTTCAAGACCTGAAAATGAAAATAGAAGCAATAAAGAAAACACAAACTGAGCGAATTCTGGAAATGGAAAATCTAGGTAAGTGAACAGAACTACAGATGCAGGCAACACTAGCAGAATACAAGAGATGGAAGAGAGGATCTCAGACACTGAAGATACAATACTAGATACATCAGTAAAAGAAAATGCTAAATCTAAAAAATCTGGGACACTATGAAAAGACCAAAAATAATATGAATAGAAGAAAAAGAAGAATCCCAATTCAAAAGTCAAAAGAATATTTTCAACAAGATTATAGAAGAAAATTTTCCTCAACTAAAGGAGGAGATGCCTATAAAGGAAGGTACAAGAAGCATACAAAACACCAAATAGATAGGGCCAGAAAAGAAAGTCTCCTCACCACTTCATAATCAAAATATTAAAACATACAGAACAACAAAAGAATATTAAAATCTGCTAGGAAAAAGGCCAAGTAACATATAAGGGTAGACCTATTAGAATTACACCTAACTTCTCAATTGGGACTGTAAAAGACAAAAGGGCCTGGACAGATGTCTTTCAGACTCTAAAAGACCACAGATGTCAGTCCAAACTACTATATCCAGTAAAACTTGCAATCACTAGAGATGGAAAAAACAAGATATTCCATGATAAAGTCAAATTCAAACAATACCTATCTACAAATCCAGGACAGCAGAAGATACTAGAAAGAAAAATCCAACCCAAGAAGGTTAATTCATGAAACCACAAGAAATAATCTTACACCACCAAAACACACACACTACCAATAGCAACAAAATAATGTGGATTGATAATCATTGATCATTAGTATCTCAATGTGGATTGATAATCATTGATCATTAGTATCTCAATTATCAATGGACACAATTTCCCAATAAAAAGACAGACTCACAGAACGAATGTGAAACAGGATCCATCCTTTTGCTGCATACAAGAAACAGACCGCAACATCAAACAAAGATAGACAGTACCTCAGAATAAAGGGTTGGGAAAAGATTTTCCAAGCAAATGGACCTAAGAAGCAAGCTGGTGTAGCTATTCTAATGTCTAACAAAATAGACTTCCAACCACAATTGATCAAAAAAGGCAGGGAAAAACACTTCATTCTCATCAAAAGAAAAAATCCATCAAAATGACATTTCAATCCTTAATTAAAATATCTGTGCCCCAAATGCAATGGCACCCACATTTGTAAAAGAAACATTACTAAAATTTAAATAACACATTAAACCTTATACATTAATAGTGGGAGACTTCAATACCCCAGTCTCACCAGTGGACAGGTCATCCAAACAAAAACTAAACAGAAATAATGGCACTAACTGAAGTTATGACTCAAATGAACCTAACATATCTACAGAAATTTCATCCAAGTACCAAGAATATACCTTCTCAGAACAACATGGAACTTTCTCCCAAATTGATCACACACTTGATCAAAAAGCAAAAGGCTATAACAGATACAGGATAATTGAAATAACCCCCAGAATCCTATCAGACCATGATTAAATCTGTTAACAACAGAAAAGTCTACAAACTCATGGAAACTGAACAACTCTCTACTGAATTACCACTGGGTCAAGGCAGAAATAAAGAAATTAAAGGCTTTCCAGAATTAAATGAAAATAAATGTTCAACATACCCAAACCTAAGAGACACAAGGAAAGTAGTACGAAGAGAAAAGTTCATGTCATATTAGCAACTTAACAGCACACCTGAAAGCTCTGAGAACAAAAAGAAGCAAGCACACCCAAGAGGAGTAGATGGCAGGAAATAATCAAAGCTGAAATCAGTTAAATAAAAACAAAGAAAACAATATAAAGAATCAATGAAACGAAGAGTTCTTTGAGAAAATCAAGATAGACAAACCTTTATGCAACCTAAGTAAAAGACACAGGATTATATCCAAATTAATAAAGTCAGAAACAGAAAGGGAAACCTAAAAATAGACACCAAGAAAATCCAGAGAATCATAAGATAATATCTCAAAAAGCCTGTACTCCACAAAATTAAAAATCTAAAAGAAATGGACAATGTTCTTAATAGATAGCATCTTTCAAAGTTAAATCAAAATCAGGTAAACTATTTAAATAGACAAAGTCATTAAAAATCTCCCACACAAAAAAAAAAGCCCAGAGACAGAAGTTTTAGCACAGAATTTCTATCAGACTTTCAAAGAAGGAACATTGCCAAATTCATTTTATGAGGTCACAATTACCCTAATACCCAAACTACACAAAGATTCAACAAAGAGAATTACACTTCAATTTCCCTCATGAACAATGACACGAAATGTTCAATAAAAATACTAAAAACACATCAAAAAGATCATCCACCATGATCAGTAGGCTTTATCCCAAAGATGTAAGGATGGTTCAACATATGAAAATCTGTCAATGTGATCCACCATATAAACAAACTGAAAGACAAAAAAAAATGATCATCTCATTAGGTGTTAAAAAAAAAGTCTTTCACAAAATCCAATACCCATTCATGATAAAAGTCTTGAAGAGATAAGGGATAAAAGGGACAGACCTAAACATAATAAAGGCAATTTACAGCAAGCCTATAGGCAAGATCAAATTAAATAGGGAGAAACTCAAAACAATTCTACTAAAATCAGGAAAGAGACAAGGCTGTTCACTCTCTTCATATGTATTATATAGCACTTAAAATTTTAGCTTGAGCAATAAGACAACTGAAGAAGATCAAGGATATACATATTAGAAAGAAAAAAGTCAAAATATCATTATTTGCAGATGATATAAATGATCTCAAATATTTTACTAGGGAACTCCTACAGTTGATAAACACCTTCAGCAAAGTGACTGGATACCAAATTAACCACCCCCAAAAAGTCAGTGGCCCTCAAACATACAAATGACAAGAGGACTGACAGAGCAGGAAAACAATACCCTTCACAATGGCCGCAAATAATATAAAACATCTCGGGGTAACTCTAACCAAGCAAGTGAAAAGCTTGTATGATTTTTAAAAATTCAAGTTTGGAAGAAAGAAACTTAAGATATCAAAAGATGGAAAGATCTCCTATGCTCATGGATGAGTTGGATCAATGCAGAAAAAAGAAAAGGCCATTTTACCAAAAGCAATGTACAGATTCAATGCAATCCCCATCAAAATTCCAACACAATTCTTTACAGACCTTGAAAGGACAACATTCCATATGGAATAATAAAAGGATAGCAACTATCCTGAACAATAAAATAACTTATATTTAGTAACAGAACCATCCCAGATTTCAAGCCATTTATGCTACAGAACTATAATAATAAAAACCACATGGTATTGACATAAAAACAGATTTATCAACAGAATTGAATAAAAGACTCAGACCTAAATGCATACAACTATGAACAACTTATTTTTGATAAAGAAGCCAGAAATATACAATGTAAAAACAACATATTCAACAAATGGTTATGGTCTAACTGGATGTCTTCATGCAGAAGAATGCAAATAGATCCTTATCTATCACCCTGCATAAAACTCAAGTCCAAGTGGATCAAAGACCTTTCCATAAAACCAGACACACTGAATCTGATAGAAGAGTAAGTAGGGAATAGCCTGAACTCATTAACACAAGAGGTAACTTCCTGGACAGAATACCAGTAGTACAGACACTAAGATCAACAATTAATAAATGGAACCTCATAAAACTGAAAAGCTTCTGTAAGGCAAAGGACATGGTCAATAGAACAAAATGGCAGCCTACAGAATGGAAAAAGATTTCACCAACCCCACATCTGACAAAGGGCTGATTTCCAAAATATAAAGAACTCAAGATACTTAGACATAAAAAAAAACAAATAATCTAATTTTTAAAATGATGTATAGACTTAAACAGAATTCTCAACAGAAGAATCTCAAATGACAGAGAAACACCTAAAGAAATGTTCAACATCCTTAGCCATCAAGGAAATGCAAATCAAAACAAGTCTGAGATTCCACCTGTCAGAATGACTGAAGTCAAAAACACAAGTGACATCTCATCTGGCAAGGATGTGAGGCAAGGGAAACACTCCTCCATTGCTGGTGGGAATGCAAACTTATATAGCCACTTTGAAAAAAATGAAATCAATCTTCCTCAAGAACCAGCTATATTCCATTCCTGATCATATACCCAAAGGACACTCAATCCTACCACAAGGATACTTGCTCAACCATGTTCATAGCACTAGTATTCATAATAGCCAGAAGCTAGGAACAACCTAGATGTCCCTCAACCATAGAACTGATAAAGAAAATGTGGTAATTTAAACAATGGAATATTATTCAGCTGTTAAAAACAATGACATCATGAAATGTGCAATCAAAAATCATCCTGAGTGAGGTAACCCAAACCAGAAAGACAAACATGGTTTGTACTCCCTTACAAGTGGATATTAGCTGTTAAGTAAAGGATAATCATGTTACAATCCAAAGACCCAGAGAGGCCAAGTAACAAGGAGGGCTCAAGGTGGAATACGTGGATCTCCCTTGGAAAGGGAAATAGGTTTTGTGGGTAGATTGGGGAGATGGGAATGGGATCAGGTTGGGGTGGAAAGTGTAGAGACTACTAGCAGAGATGACTAGAATTTGGGGGGCTTTTTGAGAGCAATGTGGAAACCTAGTGCAATGGAGACTCCCTGGAATCTATGATGATGACCCTAGTGAAGACTCCTAGTAAAAGGGGTTCTGGAGCTTGAACCAGCCATCTTCTGTAACCAGGCAAGAGGTGGTACTAGGACATCAACCCAGCCACAAAACCTTTCCCGTATAATTTGTCCTGCCTACAAGATGTACTGGGATAATGGTAGCTCAGAACTTGTGGGAGCAGCCAACCAATGACTGGTCCAACTTGAGACCCATGCCTGACGCTACCTGGACAGCCCAGAGACCTAGGATAGAATGGAACACAACTAGCCAAAATAAAAAAGTAAATGAGCCCTGGTGATATTTGGCTATGCTCATAAGACTGGAGCCTACTCCAGTCATCATCAGAGAGACTTCATCCAGCAACGGATGGGAGTAGATCCAGAGACCCACAGCCCAACATTGGGTGAGGCTCGGTGAATCCCTGGGGAGTTGAGGAGGAAGGATTGTAGGAGCCAGAGGGATCAAGGATACCATATGAACAAAACCCACAGAAGAGTAAGCAGGACTCCCAGAGACTGGAGTGACAACCCTGGAGCCTGCATAGGTCTGAGCTAGGTTCTCTGCGTGTCTATCATGGCTGTGTAGCTTGCTGTTCTTGTGGGATTCCTAATAGCAGGAGTGGTGCCTGTCTCTGACTCTTTTGCCTGCTTTTGGGACCCTTTTTCTTCTACCAGATTGCCTCTTCCAGCCTGGATATAAGGTTATGTGCCCAGTCTTACTGTATCTTGGTATGCTGTGTTTGATATACCTGAGAGGTCTGGAGCTAGGGAAGAGGGAGTAGTGGAGGGTGGGGAAACTTTGGTTGGGATGTAATATGTGAAAGAAGAATAAATAAATTTAAAATATATTGTATTACCTGATGATGTCATAGCTATCTTGGTTTAAGTACACTATTTGATGTTTGCATAATTGTGATATCACTAACCAAAAAAATTTCAAATGTGTCTCCATCATCAGGCAACAAGTGACCATATATGTGTGACAGACTAAAATATAAAACAGAATAATTAAACACAAAATGTGTAAATTGAACGAAATCAAAGCACAGTCTTTATGAGAAGACATCATTTGAGTGAGTGGGGTGAACTTCGTAAGAGAGAAAACAATTAAAACCCATAGCCAAGCAGGGAGCATATCTAAAACACACAAGGAAAGTGGAAAATGACTGACAATAAAGGAATAAGGTAGAAAAACTGGAGGAGAGTTATTTAATAAAAATATATTAAATATTTCTAGTAGACAGGGAATACAAATAAAGACAAGATGAGATACAAGTGTGTACTTAGTAGAATGCTTAGTGTTTAAACTATATGACCATCTAGGGACTTCCAGAGTGCTAAACCAAATGGAAGCCCCATCTACCTGTGGCTGGAGAGGAAAGAGGCAAAGGTACTTGTAACCCTAAGTGGACAGTGTACCCTAATCTGGACATGTACACACCATGCACACACACACTCAACAAAACTGCATGCCGGGAAGCATGAAGCAGCACACACCACATGCTGGTAACAGTACCACTTTCACTAGTTACTTCACTATAATTACAAGTCTACTGTGGCCCACAAACAGATGAACAGTAAAGTTGTATCTGGAGAGGAGTGGATGGATGCAGGCTGCTGAGTCACGTGTATTTTGTTTACTTGTTTTCCCTTTGCCCATATACAGCTGGGGCATATAACCTGCGGAGTCTCTTAACCAAAAACCACAATAGATGTCAAGATGGCCAACAGCATGTTAGGTCAAGAACAGGTCCCTTCGAAGGTGGGGGTGGCACCATGCAGCCAGTCACACCTCCATATTCATTTTCTCAGGAAACCTCACCAGAGTATATTTCATTTTACTCAGATTGTCCTGCATGGACTATAATTTACAGAAAGTTATTTTTAAGTAGTTAAAGTAATCAATGTTACCAGCTACGGTATTGAGAGGTCTTCTTCTCCGAAGCTTACCACCACACTCCTAGCACACGACAAAATACTTTCGTGGGTTAATCCAGGTCAGCCTTCTGTGGTCTAAGCTGCACTTCCTTGGCCATTTGCAAACACAAGGCCCATATCCTGTAGGACAGTTGATGACATAAAGCACATGCCAGTGAGCGTCTGCTATTTGATCAACAAAGAAGGGAAAGAAGAGCTACAGGTCTAATGAGTCACATAGCCTGAGCATCGCAGCTTCCATCTTGGACACGGATAACATGCTATCCATCTTTCTCCCTCCCAGTGCAATGGGCCTTGCATAGGCCCTCGCCTCGCAGTGCAGCACAGACAAGTCTTTTGCCAGACCCGGGATGGCATCACCTTACCATCAGAGCAGTGCAGCGCGCTCCCCAGGTAAGACAAAGCCCTTGCCGTCCTCTGCTTCAGCCCCTGGATAAACAGCACTAAGAGACCATGGTGAGGAATGTTGTTGCTACTCCAGTCTTCCACAAGGGGTCAGCTGTCCTGCGCTCCTCCATCTTACCTCAAGTCCCTAGCCTCTGGCAAAGAGTGCCCTGTGTTTGTTGAATGAGCCAGGTTGGGCTTTCTTCTCTCAGGGATGAAGCACACATAAATGTTATTCACAAGGGAGGTCTGATTCCACAAGTGATCCACACCGATCTCTAGGTGAGCAAGAGGCACCTACGCCATGGCCACCAGACCACAAGAGCTTCCCAAGTTCTTCTTGTGAAGGGGCCATCCACAAGGGGTTATACTAGATCTCTTCTTCCCAGAGCTCTCTGTCCTCAGAAGTCCTGCCTTAACTTCATCTCTTTATGAAACCGATCACAGTGACACCTCATCACAGTGTAAAAGAATAGTCCACACCAGAAAGATGCCCAAAAGAGGGGCCTCTTTAAGGTCCACGCTTATTTGTTTATTAGCAAGCAAAGACCAAGATCCTAACTTACCTACATCTCTGGGTTTGTAGTTTGTTTTCAAATCTAGTTCTCACAGAGATAGACCTTAATCCTGCCACCCTCCTCCTACAGGCCTGTGAGCACCCAAAACTGCTGGTCAGAGGCCTGCAGTGTACACTGGAGGGTCAGCCTATGGACCCTGTGCACAGCGACCTGTGGCAACTATGGCTTCCAGTCCCGACGGGTGGAGTGTGTCCATGTCCGAACCAACAAGGCTGTGCCTGAGCACCTGTGCTCCTGGGGGCCCCGGCCTGCCAACTGGCAACGCTGCAACATCACTCCCTGTGAAAACAGTACGTTCCAATCCCAAAGGACATTCTGCAAATTCCCCAAAGGCCATCGGGTACAGAGGGCAATCCCTGGGACTGAGCCTGAACACGGGGCATTGGATCGAGTTCTTTAAGGATTGTGAGCTGGGGCCAGAATTGAACATTTAAGTGAGGTACATGGGTATGTGCAAGGATCCGTGTGCACATGTTCAGGCCATAAAACGTGCCAGGATATGTCCCAGGGGCTTCCACTGTCTTCATCCTGGGCTCAGAGAGAGCCAAGGGCTGCATAAAACTGGCCTCCAACTCACCTGCAGTCAACCTGGCTGGTGCCCACAGGGGAAGCCTAAACAGGGGTTCCCAGGGACTGGGCTCCTAAGGACAGAACACTGTTAGCACTGAAGAAGCATGCAGAATGGCTGCCGCTCAGCCAGCCCTCGCCCACCATTGTTCTGCTTCCCAGCAAACAAGGACCTGCTGACCCCCTCCTCCCCAGCCCATGTGTGCCCACTGGAATGGAATGGGCGAGCGTGCCCCTGGGTTCTGACAGCCCTTCCACTCCCTGCACCCTCAGGTCTGGAGCCTCTCAGCCCCGCCGGGGCATTTGTATTCTGATTGGTAGGGATCTAGTCTCTCCTCCTCAGAGTGCAGGACCCAGACTGGACATAGTTCCTCACAAAAGATGATGAGAGATCTTTGCCAAGAACAGACAATAAAAATAAGTGTAATCATCCAATATTTCCCCTTCAAAGAACTTCACTGAGCAATCAGATAGTTCCCTACACTGAGTCAGATGGCCCAGTCCTTTTGACTCCCTGAGAGATGTATGATCTTTTTACTCTGTTGCGCCTGTCAGACGCATATTGCCATATTCAGAAAGTACCGGTGTGCAGGGCAGAGAGTTAAAAAGCTTACCAGATACAGGCTGTGCCAGTGTTTAAGAACTTACAGTGTCTGGAAGGCCTGCTGAGCTGAAGAACGAGAGACCTGGGTAAAGAAAAGAAAGCTGAACAGGGAAACTGAGGTCCAAGCACCTGAGAATATAGACCTTCAGACAGGTCCCTGTTGTATGCTCTCTCACAAAGAACAGAATTCTGTCCTTCTGGGAACCGTCTTTCACTAAAATACCAAAAGCCCATGAGGAAAACAGCAGGCAAGGAGGTGAGGTTATCCCAAGAGGAGGGGGGTTCAAATATCCATTCTGAAGTAGAAGTGGCCATCAGAAGCAAAGGCGGCCTTGAGATGGGCCCCATCGATCCACCAGAAAGCTGCAGGAGGCTGGGGGGAAGGGGATGGCAAAAGGGACTCCAGAACCATGGGCAAGGTAGAGCCCTCTGGCATCTTGCCAAGAACCTGGGCTGCTCAGCAGCAGCTGCACCCGTGAGCCTCTGTTTCACATCTCCTTTCTGTCCCCCTCCTCCCTCCCACTTTCCCAGCTGAGTGCAGAGACACCACCAGGTACTGCGAGAAGGTGAGACAGTTGAAACTCTGCCAGCTCGGCCAGTTCCGGTCTCGCTGCTGTGGAACATGCGGCAAAGCCTGAACACAGGGCACGGGGATGCATACCACCCTGGCCGCACAATGGACTCATACAGCCTGAAGACAGGGCACGGGGATGAATACCACCCTGGCCACACAAAGGACTCATACAGCCACCTGGGACATGACTTATGCTTTCTTCCTTTTATTTATTTATTTGCCCCTCCCCACACACCCATGTCCACCTGCGCCCGCGATCCTAGGGACCCTGCCGTGTTTTCTTATTCAGCTAGCTGGAACAAGCGTTGAGAACAGAGAGAGAGAGATGTCTGAAGGAGGTTACAGAGCAGACCAGGCAGACAGCAGCTCCTTTGTAGAGCTGGCTCCTTCCCAATCAGGGTCTCAGAGACACGGGAAGAGAAAGCCATAGTCCATAGGGATGGCAGGGAGCTGGGGTTTGTGACACATAGGTATAGGCATGGGCCAACCAGGAGTGTCATTCCTTTGTTTCCTGGGTGGTATGGTGGCAAGAATAGGGGAAATGCCAGACTGGATCAGAAACCAGGCCAGAATCCAGTTCTTCTGGAGGGGATGGGGAACCGAGATAGGAAACCCATGCCACAAAGGAGACATGCAGAATAGACAGAAGGAAAACGGCTATGCAAGAGATGGAGGCAGGGAAGAGGTGGGAGAAGAGAGCTTGTGTGTGCTTCTTGGTGGGAGGAGCTAGCAGGCAGGACAGATTTTAAAGCAGCCACGTGAAACCCATCTGACAGACCCGTACATTGGTACATGCGCTGTCCTGTAGGTCAGCAGAGGTGAGAAGGGTGTCTGTCCGGCGTCGTCTCAGGGTACCCATGCTGCATGAAAGAAGGTGTGCCCTTCGTGTGCTTCTGGAGGCACCTCTCCTCCCTGTCTATCAAGTAACCTTTGTGTCTGCAGCTGGGGAAACCCCAACAAGAGGGTCTGGCTCTGGCTGTGAAATAAAGCTGTCCCTGGCATCTCGGTATTTTAAATCAAGGCTCGCTAGCCCTGAACTAACTGCTGCTGTAGGCCATGGGCATCTGAGCCTGAGTACGCCAGGTTTTCCACCTGATTGACTTTGCCAGGGATGAGAATCACTACTCACAAAGGATGCATTAAGCAATCTGTTGGCTGGCAAACATCTATGGGGTGTAGCAACCCTTCCTACCAGAGCAGGCCAGGAAACAGGGTAGAACAGAGGGGCCCTGCATGCCCCCACAGTGTGCTTTCCTTATCCCGGCCATCACACACTGGGCCTGTGGGCCCTTCCCATACACAGAAGAGAAGCTGTGCACCCTATTTATGCAGCAGGGTGGGGTAGGGGTGGGAGTAGTAGGATGCTATGACCAAGCAAGAGGACAGTCCTCAAAAGCTTTTCAACCATCCCCCAACACAAACACTATCCACCTATGTAGTTAGCACACCAGACTGAGTGAATGGACCACTCAGCAGGCCAAGCAGCACACACGATTCAGCAACACACGTCAGCTGTGGATAAGGCTAGACCAAAAGCCCTTGGCAAAGCCCCACTCGGCAGAGAAGCTTCAATGCTTAATATTTGCCTCCTCCCCAGAGCAGTATCAGTGTAGCAGATCAAGCAGCCAGAGCCTGGTACCCACCATCAGATAAACCACCCCTGACATACTCACTCGCCAAAGTGATGTCGCTGCCACCGACATCAGGGCTGCCATTGTCCAGCTGTCCCGGAAGTTAAGTTTGAAAAAAATGGTGGTAATCTGTGTCCTCACTAGGTGCGCTATGGACAGTTAGGGTGGGCCTCGTCCTCATCCCAGAAATAGGCTCTAAGAAACTGAGTTACTAAGAATCAGTGTAATGTTTATTTAAAATAAAAGAGAGTGTTTCTATGTATATCTTTTGTGAATATTTATTAGGATTTCTTGTATAAAAAAAGTGCAATATTGGTAATTGTACATTGTCATTTAGAAAAGCAAAAACTCTTTGGGGGATTTACTTCCTGCAGCTGTGTTCCTAAAAACCTCTGTGGTGATAACTGTATTCTTCCTAATTTTAAAAGAAAGCCGGTGTTTAACTCTGATCCATTATTCACTGTGTACACAGAGTGCATTAAAAAGCTAATGGGATGGGGGGGCAATAAAGTCGATTTGTTTGTGACACTAGTTACACTTAGAACAGACACAACTCTGTCAACTAATACCATTGATTAGCTCAACGGCTATTCAAAATTGGTGGTCAGTGTTTGGATTTCCGAAAAGGCAGGCATCCTCCAGCTCTGCCCCGTGTCAGAAGGTGGGGTTGGAAGTGCCTTTCCCAGCAAGCTGGAGAGCTTAGGTTTGGGAGGGAAAAGCAGTATGCGCCTTGCATGAGATGAATGTACATTGAATATTTGTTCTGTGAATTGCGACTCAGCGGTGCCACAAATTATCGGGGCTGCTGGATAATGTGGAAGGAGGCCCTTCCTCCTCTAAAACACGAAACTGTATTTATATATTTTTTGTACAGATAATACAGCTTATTTATTTAAATCCTGGTGTCAGAGTCTCTGTTAAACTCATTCTCTTCGTATTTTATGTAAGGGGTGAACAGAAAGTCCCTATTTACTAATTGAGCAGCTCCCAGCCAATTATAGATGTCGTGCTGAAATGGAGGAGCTGCACTTTCCAGCTTTCGCTGAGAAGCTGGGGCCCATGCTCAGAAAGGCCAACTCAGTAAATTACCCCAGAGGATAGGAGATGGGAGGCGTGTGCACATGCCTGCTGATTCCCATCGAATAAAAGGACCAGTCATGTCCCTGACAGCCCTGTGTAGGAGACGGCAAGAATGCACGGTACCTCTTAGAAAACAAGCAAGGGGGACTGCCTCACGACAAGGCCAGACTCCAGGGTGACTTCCTCCCAGCATGTGGGCACAGCATGAGGCAGCCGCATTATGGAATTTTGGTTATGCATTGTAAGTGGAGACTAAGCTTCCTAGATCCCTACGTTTAATCCTCAGACAACCCTGCCATTATCCTTATGTGCATATGACCTCCTTAACACACATACCCTTCCCCGCTCCTTTGAGGTTGCCAGCAGATGACAGTGCAGCATCTTAGGCAGCATTTATGGGAGCTGTGGCTTCTCCTGTCCCAACATGACTTCTTTTGGTTGATAGGGCTCAGGCTCCTATGTCCCTATTTTTAACACATTTTTATAGAAATGGAGATACTGGGAGGTGTGCAAAAAAGCTGCAAACTCATCTGTAGAGTTCTTCCTAGTTAGGGCTAGTGAAACGGCAATATGTCCCCAGGCCTGGGTGAGAGCCACACAGGACCACTGTGGAAAAGGCTCCAGAAATGCCCCATGCCCCACCCCACACACACAAGCAACAGTGTCTTCAAAGCTGAACTCCAGACCACTTTCTAGAAACTTACCCCAGCATACCCCTTTCCTGTTGAGTACCGTAACAATACATCTGAAAGCTCTTCCTGAACTCCCCATTGTTTTCTCAGAAATTTTAGGTTTTGCTCAAATACACACACACATACACTCACATGCCAGCAACCAATGTCCTGCAGCAATACTGTGGAGAGAAGAAAGAAACTTCAAAGGAAAAACACCAAGAAGACCCAAGAGGCAGGGAGGACTCAGATATAATGCATAGAAAAGGTTCTACCCTCGACCACAGACCCCCAATAAAAAGAAAGACTCCTGCCAATATGCCGTGTACCACAGCAAACGCTTGGAAACTTGACCCCCAGCTGGCTGAGAGTTACAGTTCCTCCTTTTAAAGTCCTTGCTGGTCCTTGTGCATGCCCAGAACAAACTAAATGAGCCCAGACATTAGGATCAGAATGGTCAGGAGTCACCAAAACTCCCTCACACTCCAGCCTCACCACCCAGCAACGTAGCACGCCACACAGAATGCTGGACGTGAGAAAAATGCCAGTTCTCTCAGGCTGAAGAAATGCCGGCAGCTGCACAGGCCGAAGCTTTCACTGAGGCCGATCGCTTTATCGTCACCATCCAAGCTCTCCTGGAATGGCAGGGAGGACTGCTGCTTCCACTGTCGTCTCTGTGTCTCCATGTTGGACAGAGAAGGAAGCCAGTCTTTCTTTCAGTGTTCAGTGTTGCCCAGTAGAATAAACAAACAAGAAAAGACATTAGTGATCAAGTGCCAAGCTGTGTGTTTTAGAGAAAAAACAGATCAGAGCATGCAGCCAACTCAGATGCGGGCAACCAACAAGCCCTGAGAAATACTTCCCAGAGCAAATGTTATCTCAGAGCCTCAGTGTGAAGCCTTGGCTGCAGTTACCGCTCCCGGATGTATGCATCACTACCATGACGAGCTAAGAGGCACCTCAGTTCTTCCTCAAACAGCTCCAGCTCCTCTCTTCGTCCTGCACATAAGCCTGAAGGGAATAATGCAGCTTAATGATTCTCCGCTACTGCCAGACAAGTCACAATCTCAGTGAGGCTCCCTAACGTAGTCCAAGTCATCCACAAAGGGAAGGAAATGGTGGCGTAGAGAGAAAGACAGCACTGTTCGGAACAATTTAACACAAAGAGCCCTGTTTGGTGAACTAGCCTATAGACCGCTAGCTGAGGGAGCAAATTAAACACATCCGTATCGCGCTAGCTGGGCTACAGACTTCATGATTCAGACTCAGTATACACTGGATATGAGTTAAAGCAGAGAGGGTGTTCTGCCCAAGTCATACACTGCCACTTAGGAAATTACCAGTGTTGATATGGCCTTGAGGTAGACAGTGAGGAATCAAATGTAAAATGGACTTGACAGAATTTGACCTCAAATCCCCGTCTGCTCCATCTCTTGTTCTTCTTGTCCACTTAGGGGTGCTCTTACAGGCCAAGTCTACAGCACCTCGTCACAAAGTCTGTCACAAACGCTTATCTTTATATCTTCAGCCTCCCTCAGCTTCTTACTCAGAGCCTCCCAAGTTCTTTAGTTGCTTTGTCAATAGCCCAACATGGGTAGGCCAATATTGGCAAGCGATCTTTTGGAAAAAAAATGGGCTGTCACCTTCCTTGTCAACCAGAAGTTTATAGTTTCACTCCAGTGGCCCCTGTGAAACACCTGGTCCCAATCAAGCACATGTGTCACGCCTCTGATAAGACAATATACAGCTGTCACTCACTCCTGTGTTTTCAAAGGGCAAAATTCTTCTCCAACCAAGCATTTCCCAGGCTTCTCCTAACGATATGGTTTATATCTACGTAAACAGAAGTTAAATGTACAGTTTTATGTGTGCTAGGAAAAAAAAAAAAGCGGACAATGGGGAATGGTTCTCTTGCTGAACGTAAATACTATTTGTCTAAGCAGAATGCTTAGGGCCTCAGAGATTGCACAGTCAGCTTTCAGACCAGAGAGAATGCTGGGAGATCACCTCTTCCTCTGGGGCTTCCTGCTACCCAGGACTGACCTTTCTACAAATCTCATGAAGGAGCGTACACAAGCTGTGAATGACTTAGTTACCTGGGAAGCAACTCCACACGATGTTTAACGGTCAAGGTCAAGAGGTGTGCGCCACGGCTTTGGTTTGCAGTTCCTCGATCCCGCCACGGTTGTTTTTCAGAGGAGAGTTAGTTGAAAGGTCAATAAATGACTTAGCTGAGGCCAGGGGAGGAAGATAAAACTGTTCCGTCTGTCATCCATATAGTTCTGTCCTGTGGCTTTAGATCAGCGGGTCAAAATGCAAGGGCAAGTGGCAGATGCCAGTTCCCAGGACTCCCACTCTGAATTCTACCCAGGACCTCCCTACTGGAGTGGAAGACAATCACCTAAAAGCAGGGCTCCATAACCAAAGCCCCCATTCCTTTTCACTGTGAGGGTCTGCTTTTGCCCCTGGTTGCAGCAGCAGGCATGGAAAAATCCCAAGTCTCCATCCCAGTCCAGAGCTTATGGCTCTGCTTTTTCCTGCCCTGTAAGTCTCTGCCCTTCTCACCTGACTTCTTCCTTCCTGATGCTCCAGCCCCTTCTCCCACCACACTCCTTCCCCGGCCTTTGACGTCAACTCTGGGCCCAAGCACATGGGTCAGCTCCGGATTGGCCTGTAGAGTGCTCACAGCCCACCTGGGAACCTGGCACAACCCACCACAGATGCCGGTGCATCCTATTTCCAATGTGAAGGCTGCCAGGCTCTGGGGAATCCCTAGCACTGCTTCTCACACTCAGCATGCAAAGCTTACCCCACCCTCCTCTTCCACAGAGTTTTCACAAAGCTCGCCTGACTTCCAACCCTTTGAACTCACTCGGCTTTCCTACCATCCATTTAACTTAAGACAGAACTGTTGTTCTCTCTGTGAAAACCTCAGTATAGCTTCACGTTTATGGAAAGAAATTCAAGTTACGTCCTGGAGTTAGTTCCCCAACATGTACAATGCTCCTGCACAATCCAGCTTCCAGAAGTGAGCATTGCAAGCGCTTCAGACAGTGTTACAAGTCTGAACAAGTCATCTGTTACACAATTTTCATTAAAGATACACAGGTAAAAACGAGTTGTGTTTTTAGGCCTTGAAAAAAAATACAGTAAGTCTGCTGCCCCTGCACAAATATGCTAACATTCCAGCTGCTCTGGCCACAATGAGCCCCTTCAAACTTCAGGTGCTGCCACCTCCAGGGAGCTAAGAAAGGAATGACAAGAGGTAATGACAGCTCCCCCCTGAAGGACTGGAGTAGGAACAGAGTCTGATAAAGGAGCTTGAGAGACTGAGTTGAGCCTCTTGTCCTTCCACTTCCTGCCACGTGAGAACACAATGTTTCTCCCTTTACAAGGACGCAGAGTTTAAAATGCCATCTTGGAAACAGAGCAGCTCCCCGAGGACGCTGCCACCTTAGCCTTAGAGTTCCTAGCCTCCAGAGCCATAATAACTCTCTCTCTCTCTCTCTCTCTCTCCCTCCCTCTCTCTCTCTCTCTCCCTCTCCCTCTCTCTCTCCCTCTCTTTCTCTCCTCTCTCTCTCTCTCTCTCTCTCTCTCTCTCTCTCTCTCTCTCTCTCCTCCCTCCCTCCCTCCTCTCTTTCTTTGTAAATTACCCATTCTGCTGCATTCTAACAGCAGAAATGGACTAAGCCTTACCCAGGGAATCTAGCGGTATCATGTTCGAAATCCAGCTAAAACTGGTTTGGGTTCTCTGAGCCTAACTCTGTTTGCTTGATCTGACCAGAGAAGGTTTCACAGTTGTTACCATGAGAACACTGACCTTGGAGCAACTACATCTTTACAATAGGACTTACTCAGACCCAAGGACCAGGCTACACAATGGCTTAGGGTTGGGTTGATAACATTTATGCTAGCTCTACAATTTGGCCTCGTGGTCATGGCACCACTTCAGCCTCTTGCTCACTTTTACTAAAATAGCTTGCACCTGTTTTTGTGCACCAAGGACTTCTATGCACAAAGAAACTTCCTCAAATGACAATGCAGGTTATGGCAGCCCTGATTTCAGCCCCTCTACAATTCCTGCTGTCAAAGAGACTCCACAAAGCTCTCTCCTCCCCTTCACCCACTGCCCTCATCTCTTTATTGGATTTATGGTTGAAGGATAAAATTAAGCCTGTCATCTGTGCTAACTCCCACTCTTTCTTTAAACACCCAAAGTTACTAACCCATCCCCAGTGCCTGAAAACCATCATGCCAGCAGGACCTTTTCTGCTAGAGGGATGTTGGGGGGGGGGGGACAGACAACACAGCTTCCAAACATGACAGGATAATGTGGTCACCCCTTATTGATTAGAGACCACAGTCTTATGAAGCACCAAATCTCATTCTGCAGAAGAAGCCTGCTGGCTGTCCAGCATCCAAATGTCCTACACATCAGTGCCCCATAATTTCAATGGATAGCAACTATGACCTTGAAATTATTCAGACAGAATTCTGGATTGTTCTCTAACCAGCAACAGCCACAGTCTGCCTTGGAAACACATCCAGAATGTAACACTACTCTCATGACACCTACTCCTACGCCTAAGAGTGAGCCTGCATCACTCTCCATGGAGAATGTCTGCTACCAAGCCCTGATTCAGCCAGGCTACCTGCAGCCTCCTTAAGCAGTCTGAATGACCACTATGATCACTATGCTAATTTCCACAAGTCAGACCTCCACATTACCCAATGTCAAGCTTGACTTTGGCACGCCTTGATTTGCCTCCTTTCTTCTTCTTGCACACACCTAGACAGAAACATGGCCACATCAGAGCCTTTCTCTAGCTGATCCTCGTTATCCACTCGGCTCCTTTAAACCTCTCCCTCTCCTCAGCGGCACTCTCCCTTCCTAGCTGCTCCATTAGCTGTAGCGAGTTCCTGAACGCTACTTCAGCTGATGGCTTCCCTACAAATCATAAACTCGTGTTAATAAATATTTGTGTGCTTCTTTTAATTTTCTGCCGTTCAGTATGGTCTAATTGTTTATTGTGATGAATTTTTATGACTAGTCTTTGACTATCTCCCCATGGAAAGTTCAATGGACAAGATCTGAGTCTGACCTCTCTAGTGAGAGAGCCTAAAACACACAGTAGAAAATCTGGTACCAAATATATATTTTCTCAAGGAAGGAATAAATGTACAGATGGTGGACAGAGAGAGGAGAGAAGAAAGGAAGGAGGTAGGAGGACAGGGAGGGAGGGAAGGAGACAGGAATGGAGGAAGGGAAGAAGGGAGGGAGAGAAGGAGGGAGGGAGGGTTACTAAATAAACAGGATGTCCCATGACCAGAGTGAAGACAACTGCATGGGGCTATGGGAGCAGAGGCAAGGCTAACCAAGGGGAAATGTGAGAAGACACAGGAGGCAGAAGGGGAGTTTCTGAGTCACCGCCTGTCACACTGGGTACCCACCTGACAAGCAGAGGAGATGGTGGCAGGAAGATGCTGTGGAACTACCTGGAGGTGCTCCTAGACCAATAGCGAACTGGAGCATGCGCCAGCCCAGAACTCTAAGGGAGGAGCTACACAGACCCAAAAAGGGCACCAGAGCCTCAAGTCCTGGGTCCACAACAAAGGAGGAGAATCATAGACTCTTCAAGAACCTGTTAAGCAAAAAAAAAACACAGTCTCTGGAAATACAGTTGTTTGCAGTTTTATAGTGAGATATACATGCTCTATGTGACTACTATAAAATCACAAGTTGAAAACACCTTTTTTCCTTCAGCAAACCCCAAGGGATCATTTTCTGCAGTGAAAAAAAAAACTGTTTTGAACAGAGAGCTTAAAATTTTCTAACTGGGCCTGGTGGCACATCCCAACACACATGTGGCTAAAGCAAGAGAAAATGAGTTTAGGGCCAGCCTGGGCTGTATACATCAAGACAGTGTCCTTTTATTTGTTGATGTTTTACACTCACTTTAAATAGCCTTTCTCTCTTGCCTTCCCAAGGAAATGGATGCTGTGTAAAGTAGCCCTACTGTAACCTAATCAATACTGTAGTCTATGTCTCTTTCTCTCTCCCCCTCCCTCTCCCTCCCTCCCTCTCTCCCCTCCCTTTCTCTCTCCCTCCCTCTCCCCCTCTCTCTGGTACATGTGTATACACACATATGACAGGATGAATTTGAATGCTAACCTGTATTAGTTGTGATAGACCTGGCACACACACCTACTGACACAGTTACCATACTCAAAGTAGCATATCTATAAACTATATTCATTTAAATCGTATCAAAGACCCTTCTTTCCTCTCAGTCTGAACAGCCTCTCTATCTCTCTAGCACATCCTCTCTTCCACGGCACCGTTCAAAAGCTGCTCTTCTGTCCCCAGGTCCATCTCATATACAATTATTTCACCTAAGCCACTAAGCAACCTGGGAGGAATTTGCCAAGTGGCTCAACCTCTTCGAGCCCCAGCTGCAGGCTTGACCAGGGTGCAGTAATGCAGATTAAGGGAGATGGTATCAACTGTGCTTCTACAGTAGCCCGCAGGGCTTTACCTAAGACACACATAAGCCCGTGGCCCATCATAAACTTTCCCAGGCTCCCCTCGATCTGCACTCTGGCTGTACCTAACCTCCCATTTATCAAGAAGCCACAATTGAAAGAGTCAACAGCCAGGATGTTTCAACATCCAGAGAGGACCCTGAGGCCCTGCGGAATCCAGTGAGGTTCCAGGATCATCAAAGGAGACAGCACCACATGTTTGCGTGGCATGTGTATTTTATTGTCTTCCAAACTTGCTTGAAAAAAAAAATTTATGATGAGTACTTGGCAGTATTTCTTGATGTGTGTTCCAATAGGTTTTACACAATAAAAAGGACTTATTGTCAGAGTTTAAAAATGATGTTTCTGTCTGCTCAGAATTCATCCCTCCCTTCCCTGGAAACTACATTTCAGTTCTCCCTCGAGAGCGCACGCCACCTCCAGCCTTCTGTTATTCATGTGGTTCACATGGTTTGACCCCACGCGTACTCCTCCGTGCAGGGGTGGACCCCAGTTTAGGCCTGGACAAGAGGCATTTTTCTATTGCCGTGACAACCAGTTTGGGAATCAGACTTACAGTCGGGGAAGACTCAACCGTGGGATCTTTACTGGAACCTCTGGGCTTGCGGAGCGAGAGGATACAGGAAGCTTAGTGTCACTAGAGACAGATGCTCACACTGACCAAGCATGCCTTAGCAAGCAACGCGGAAGAAAATGCATGGAACAGAGAGACCTCTTCGCATCACCAGAGCCCCTCCGTGCAGCCCACTCCACCTACGGCCAACACTGAAGCCCTAGGCTGTTCAGTGGTCTGAACCAATCAATCTTCTGTCCTTGAGCACTTCGGGATGTAGGCATGCGAATTGCTACTCTGGGTTCCACAAAGATAAACAAGGTGTCTTTACTCTGTAGCATCCCAGAGACTTCAAAATATAAACATGCGTTATGGTTCTGTGTTGGGAGGCTACCCAGGAAGCGTTTCCCACATGAGTCTACTGAACTGCTTTGGAAAGAACATATGGTGGGGCTTACAGTCCACAAGAAAACACCTTCGGAAAAGCTAGTACACATTACCTGTCTGTTAACCTAATATGAAAATACTGAAAATCCCCATTCCCTTGTTATTCTGGATAAATGAGACAAATGGGAATTCATTTATTCAACACTGTGGATGCATTTTTCCAGCCTTTAAAAATGTACGTGTGTAATTTTTTAGTCATTTTTCTAAATTGGGGTCATGAGCACAGCCCATAGTCTATTTTTCCCCAGACTTAATAAAATATGTGTGCGCATATACAGACTTCTCTTTATTACATCAGGGTCATAATTCCTGCACCGCTATGCTTTTGATTTCCACCTTCTAAAATGATTTCGCTCTTAGCCTCACTGCCAAGCTATCGGTTATCGCTGCTCGTTGTTATAAATGTGTCTCCCTCTATCTGTAGCCCCTGCATGCTCTGTGGAGGAAGGGCTAATCACCCCCAAAACCTCAGGTGGGCTGATAAACTCCTGACAGGAAAGTGAGCCCACTGATATCAGCTTCTGAAGGAGGTTAGGATCCAGAAGCCCCTGATAAGATCAACATACCAACCTTCCCACAATGGGATTTACAACTTTGATGCTGCAGGGGAACAGGCCTGCACATGAAATACCACCTCCTCTTCCCCCCTCACCACCACCCAAAGCTTCTCTTGAAATACCGCTCTCCCCCACCCCCACCCCCCCCCAAAGGTTCTCTTTCTTTTCCGTCTCGTAAAGACCCAAGATTTCTGTGCCTAGGCACACAGTCTTTGGGAAAATAGTGGGATGGCAGACTCCAAGGCAGCACATACACTGTGTAAAGTACCCGTGGCTGCACCTAGAACCCATGCCAAGGGTGAGCTGGGCACCAGAATGGCTGCTGGCTTCCAGGTTCCTGCTTGGTTTTGAACAGCTAAAGTTCTCAGATAAGTGACCTCGACCATGGAAAGGGTTGCCATCTTCACTAAAGAACACCGATTTAACAGTAAGCACTGAACTGTTCTTAGAAACCATAAAGTCTGCTTTTTTTTTTCTTTAAACCCAGGGGAACCCATAGTCCAAAGGAAAGTTCCATTTCTTAGTTTATAAGTCATCCATTGGCATACAAGCCAGAGTTCAGTCATCTCTCAGGCATGCTGTGTGTGCACCTCTAAGTCTCAAGTTGCTATCTGCCTGCCCAAAGACGACTTGTGGGCTCCTCCGGGTATGGTCCCGTGATGGAATGAGTGGGAACTGGGGAAACATGGGGTAACCGCACCTTGCTTTGTCATTGACATTGCAAAGCTGGCCCTGAGGGGAGAAGCAAAAGCAGAGCCGCCAATAGAGTCAAGCAGAGAAGCAGGAATTTCGTGAATCCTTTGGAAAGATCCATAGCTGCGTTCGCAGTCACCCCGAGGCTCGGCAAGGAAAACCCATTAGGATCCCTCATGTCAGCCTCTAAAGATCCAGAGGCAAGGGCTGGGGGCACCTGGTGCTCAGGACAGGCCTGAAAGAAAAACCCAGTTTACCATTGCTTTGATGCCTTTTCCAGAATGCAACACGTGTTCTTCTGGAAGGTTCGTGGGCTCCAGGGCTCCTCTTGCGTCACCAAGGGAGGGAGGGGCCAAGTACCTGCTTGGAAAGCCATGTGCAAATTCAATGTCTGCTCTGCCAAAGAAAACACCCCTCCTACCTCCCAACTCCAGCATTTATGCTCCAAAGGGCCCCATCTGCCCCCACCCAGACCTGCTAAACAGATGTGGGTTTAGGCGATAGCCAGAGGGGCTAGGGAGCCATTAGTCTGCCATTAGGACAGTGCTCTCCCCACCTGCCTGGCCGGCTTGCTCTTGACGACTACGCAGCTGAAAAGCATCTTACCTACTTAGGAGTTAGGACCATTAGAGAATCTTGAGGTTCCCAGGCACTGTCATCTAACTGCGCTGAGAGAAAGGGGAGACACTACAAAAACTTAAAATCCACAGTCACCCAAACAGACCACATCTAAAGTAACGGAATGGGAGACAAGCAAGTTATTAAGGAAAACAGATAAAGCTTAGCTCCCGTAGTGCCGGAATGTACTGTGCAAGCTGCCTTGGGGGGGGGGGCAATTAATAGTCCCACGCAGCGATGACACCTATGACCAGCATGGTCATATCTGTAAATATCTGTAAACATAGGGCTGCAATGTAGATTGCTGAACTTATGCAAGCATTTTCAGATAAAATAATGGTTTTTCAAAAGATGCAACAAAAACAAGATCAGTGTTATTATAGGCTCCTGTTGTCACTGTGATAAAAAATCTGTGGAGAGCAACTTTTTAATTTGGGAGAGTTGTTTTGTTTGGGGGACTTGGGGAGTAGGATTTGGTACCCCTCGAGTCTTTGTTGCTGTTGTTTGGAGATAGGGGTCAATGTAACCTTAGCTGGCCTGAAACTCAGTGTGTAGACCAGGCTGACCTCAAACCCATAGAGGCCCGACCCTGCCTCCCAAGGGCTGGGATTACAGGTGTGAGGCGCCAAGCCAGGACCAAGGTCAACTCTTTTTCTTCTTTATAAGAGCCCAAATCTACTTTTATTTATTTGCACGTTGTTAGTCTCAGTTCAGGAGAGACACATCACACAGACTCTGTCCAGTGTCCTTGCCCTGAAAGAGTCTTCAGAAATTAACACAAATCATGCCATTATTTCCATGGGCCCTAGTTACCTTTCCCCAGATTATTCTGGTTCTGTCAGGTCTGCCTAAGGGACTCACAGTGTTGTTCTTGCTTTACACATAGACACATTTTGTAGAGTGCGACTTCATCTCAGGCATAAGCACCTTCATACTTAGGAGGAGCCGCGTACTCTCTCTAGTTCTAGAGACCTTGCTTAGCCAAGCAAAAATGGCCTTGTACTGGATGTCAATCTGTAGAAGAATGAAAATAGA
>NC_022016.1:24230777-24254978 GCF_000317375.1 Microtus ochrogaster
AATAAATTTAAAAAAATTAAAAAAAAAGAAAACTTAGATTACATGTTGACTCTGCTTCTCTCCTTCTCCTTAGACCATGTTTAACTGCTCTGGGCCTCCCTACCCCATAAATAGGCATCCAACAGTACTGAAAATAGCCTGGTATTGGCATAAGAACAGACAGGAGGAACAATGGAACCGAATAGAAACCCGGATATTCATCTACACACCTTCAAACACCTGGTTTTTGACAAAGAAGCAAAAAAAATATCAAATGGAAAAAAAGAACACACATTTAACAAATGGCATAACTGGAAATCAACATGTAGAAGAATGAAAATAGACCCATATCTATTTCTATTGATATACACAAAACTCAAGTCCAAATGGATCAAAGACCTCAATATAAAGTCAGCCACACTGAACCTCATAGAAGAGAAAGTGGGGAGTACACTTGAACGTATTGTCACAGGAGACTACTTCCTAAATATAACCCCAGTAGCACAGACACTGAGAGAAACAATTAATAGAAGGGACCTCCTGAAACTGAAAAGCTTCTGTAAAGCAAAGTACAGAGTCAACAAGACAAAATGACAGCCTACAGAATGGGAAAAGATCTTCACTAACCTGGTCTGATCTCCAAAACATACACAGAACTTAAGAAATTGGTCACCAAAAGAAAACATAAACCAATAAAAAAAAATGGAGTACAGAGCTAAACAGAGAACTCTCAACAGAGGAATCTAAAATGGCTGAAAGATACTTAAGGAAATGTTCAACATCCTTAGTCATTAGAGAAATGCAAATCAAAGCAACTCTGAGATTCCATCTTACACCTATAGGAATGGCCAAGATCAAAAACACTGATGACAACTTATGCTGGAGAGGTTGTAGGGAAAAGGAAACACTTCTGCATTGCTGGTGAGAATGCAAGCTTGTACAACCACTTTGGATGTCAGTGTGGCAATTTCTCAGAAAATTAGGAAACAACCTTCCTCAAGACCCAGTAATACTACTTTTGGGTATATATCCAAAGGATGCTCAATCATGCCACAAGGACATGTGCTCAACTATGTTCATAGCAGCTTTGTTTGTCATAGCCAGAACCTGGAAACAACCTAAATGCCCCTCGACTGAAGAATGGATAAAGCAAATGTGATTCATTTACACCGTGGAGTACTACACAGCAGAAAAAAATAATGACAGCTTGAATTTTGCAGACAAATGGATGGAGCTAGAAAACATCATTTTGAATGAGATAACCCAGACCCAGAGAGACAATTGTCACATGTACTCACTCATAAGTGGTTTTTAAACATAAAGCAAAGAAAATCAGCCCACAAATTACAATTCCAGACAACAATGAGAACCTTAAGAGAGACATAGACATACATGGATCTAATCTACATGAGAAGTAGAAAAAGACAAGATCTCCTGAGTAAATTGGGAGCATGGGGATACCTTGGGAGAGGGTTGAAGGAGAGGGGAGAGGCAGGGAGGGGAGCAGAGAAAAAAATGTAGCGCATAATAAAAATTTTTAAAACAGTGAGCATCCATTCCTCAGACAAGACACAGGAACAAATGATACAGATGTCTGAACCCGTTGATAAAAACTAACTTCATGGTAAAGATGAAAGGGAAGGGAACTTAACTAGCCCAGGCCAGGCATGGCACCATGAACAGACTGGGTAGAAGATAGAGGCTCCTCGCTGAAAAACCAAGCTCTGGGCCTAAGCCAATGTCTTAAGCTGAAATCCCACCTCCTCCACCATATCCCCAAGTTCCCAGGACCATGGAGTATTTAGGGATTCTGTGCTCTCCATAGAAAGTGCATGAAGGTGAACAAACCTGCAAATTCAACGTGGAAATACAGGTGGGTCAGTCAGGTATCGGTCTGCATCTTCTGCCCTCTAGGCCTGGAAAGAGAGCCCTCTTGAACAATCTCTCCTCCCTTCTGCCTACTTCAACTGGACCTTAACATCAAATGTTGGTTTTAAAAACTGTAGGCCCCAGAAATCTCCAGGGCAGAGCTTGGCCCCTTGTTCTGTCAAGCTCCCATCACAGATCTGGTCACAGCTGTTATTTTAGGATAAGCAGGCTCAGCGTTCCCAGAAACCTGCACTGCCTTGGGCAATCCATTCTGGGCTCTTTGAGTATTTAGAAGATCCTACAGTTTCTACTCACAACTCCAGGGCCAGCTCTCAACTGCCTGTTTGCCAAACGGCCCTTCCTCCCCTTCTTCCTGGAACTAGAGCCCACATTAACATGAGAGAAGGCAAAAAGTCTGGCAGGTCCACATTCCCATAGAATTCCTCCAGGACCGCCTCCCTTTCCTTTGTCAATGACTGACAAGAACCACACCCAATCAGACATCATTATCCTTGATGGTGTGTCTTGCAGGAAATAAGTAGACAAATGTCCTGTGAAGGAGACCTGGACACAGAAAACACAAAGAAGACTCCAGCCTGGGCCCAAGGAACCTCTTCCATTGTTGAGATGTAATAAGGTGTTTGTATGAAGTCTCTCCAAAGGTCCCATGTAGATAGCTCTCTGCATAGAAAGTACATGAGGGTCAACAAAACCAACCTACAAATTAATGTCCCAAAATAGCGTTTATTCTTTGGCACTTCAAACTTGGCAAAGGTTAATATCAAGTCACACAATAATTAAATTAGATCAAGATCACAGAAATGTCACTGTTGATCATCTTTGATTCCGTGAACAAAAGGGACCTGAAGGGGTTAGAGAGAAAAGCAGAGGGAGGGCTACAGGGGTCAATCAGCCAATGAGTGCATGTCACTTTCCTTTATTCAAGTGATTCTCGTGTTATTCAAATATCCTGCAGGTGGTAAGAGCATTTTTTCATTATGAGGTAGGTGTTGTAATTTTTGTTGGTTGTTGCTTTGGAAAATGCTTCAATGAATAATTTTGAGGTACTGTGGAATTTTTAAATAATTTTTCAAAGTCAGGCTGACACTTCCACTTCCTTCTGGCCAGCCTTTTCTGCGTCGTTTATAGAAAGACAGCTGCTCTGCCTAGAGCCTGTCTGAGAGATGGACCTATATATCCTGTGCCCAATAGCATCCACCTCCTCAAAGATGTAGCCCGGGGGCTCAGTGTATGATGCCGGGCACCTGCCCATCTCCTTGGGAGTAAAGCTGATGGAATAGGTAGTTTGACCCTCCACAGGGATGTTTCTCTGTAGGCCAAGCCAGGGGGGCTTGTAGTTTTTAGTAGTGATAGGTGGGTGGGGCACATAGCAGATCTTTGTGGTAGTCTGGCAGTCCAAAGGCTCAACAGGCAAGGTCAGATGGGGCACGGGTTTGACGGGCTTTGTGAGCGCAGCTGCCCAATGCTTGTAGTCATCCTTGGTAGTGGTTGAGCTTTCAAAGCAGCTGCTCTTCTTAATGGAAGGCACAGGCCGGCAAGTGTGAGCAGGGCTACCCTTACAGTACCTGTAATGGGTCTGCACAGTCGTCAGAAGATCCATCTTCTCCTCAGGAGGGACATAGGGAACGGGAGCTTTGGTGGGTATCTGGGGTGTGGGCCAAGCTTGGAACTTATCTTGGAACTCGGTGGAGTTTGAGAAAGGTATATCTTGCACAGGGCACTTGGCTGGAGGTTTTGAGCTCTTGGCAGGCTCCCCCAGGAGGCCTCGGTAGGACTCTTTGTGGGTGGTCAGGTTCTCGAAGGGGATGTCGCAGGGTATAAATTTCTCAGGCTCTTTGACATAGCGCTTCTCCACAGGGTGGGGCACATAGCTCATCTTGTAGTTGGTCAGATCCTCCAAAGGAATGTTACAGAGCTTTGGTTTAGCAGGAGGCTTGCAGCTTTCAGTAGTCACAAGGCCTTTCATGGTATAGTCATCCTGATGTGTGGTTCTGTTTTCAAACTTGGCCGACTCTGGCCGGTACTTGTTTGGTGGACGAAGCAGCTCTCGTTTGGGTTGGTTCCAAGGTATATAATCAACTGAAATTAAAGAAGAGGTCATCACTGATAGATCAGATCTCCTAACTTCCATGTGTTTTAAAACGCCCCAAAGCCAAAGCCAGTGTCTAATTATAATCTCTGACTTAACAGAACAAAGTAGATTCCTGCTCCCATCCCATGCACAAGCTTGGTAGTTCATCTTCATGGTGTTTGAAGCCTGCTGTGCAAAGAAAACCATTTACTCAAGTTCTCCTTGTAGGCCACAGTGCTGTGCACAGAGATTTTAGAGACCTGGGGTCTTAATCTACTGAACCTATTCCAGCAGAGAAGTCTGGCCCAGAGGCAGCCTTCTCCCTGTGTAGGGAAAGGGCTGCCTCTCGCTGGCAGAGTGCACGGAAAGACGCATGTGGTAGATAGCAACCAGCCAAGCCAACAGGGTCTACCTAGCCAGTGACTACTATCATGTCCTTGTAATGCTCATGTCTAATCCACGCACACCAAACACACTGCTCCAGGGGAATGAGAATATGGTATTGTCTAAAGAGAGAATTGTGACCGCTGCCTCGGCCTTAGTTCTCAGTATGTTATTAGTTCATTTTCTCTTCAGAAACCCCTAGTGAAAATACTCATTTTATAGAAATGGAAACACAGAGAAATTAGGGAATTCACACCCAGATTACTTAACTTGAAGTTAGAAAAAAAAAGGGGGGGGAGTACAGACCCAGATTCTGAAGCTGCACTCCTGAGAATATTATATGCCAGCCAGTTGTGCTAAGGCCTTTCCATACATAAACTTATGACATCTTAGCAGTCATCAAATGTAATGATTATGATTGTCTCTATTTTTCAGATTTCCCAAAAAGAGTCTCAGAGAAAACTAAAAAGCCTGCCTGAAAATGTAAGACAGAGACCTGACTCCATGGTCATGCTTCAAACATCCCCAGTCACAACAGGAGACAACGTTTCAAAACACAGACTGAAAAAGAATAACCAAGGAAGATTTGGAGAAAGGCTAACTTCAGGGCGTTTGAAAAATGAAGCTCGGGCAACTGGATCAAGTACACAGCCATCTCAAGAGGAACCTCTGCGGAGGGTTAGAATGGCTAAGACCAAAGGACTTGCCCCAAAAGAAATCTGCACTGGAGGAACAGAGACACCCACCAAGCGGTTTCCAAAGCATCTTTATCCCAAGCCTTCAGGACCGCTCGGAGACTCAAAGTCCAGTTGAGAACAATGGAACAGTGAGCGCAGTGCACACTGCTCTCCTTAGTGCCTGACTCACATGGAGGCCTGTGTTGTCTCGTTATGCTCATCAATTACCAAGCCTACAGTCACAGGGATGATCCCCAAGGAGTTTAGGGACAGGCGGACCAAATGCAGCTTCTCAGGAGTCTTAGACTATGTAAACAACAGGAGCAGACGCCACAGGCAGGATTTTTAACGGCTTTAGAGAGGTATAACAGCATTTGTTATTTACATAACAAAATGTACTACCTGAGAAATCCTTGTCTAATCCAAAACGCACACATTTCCAGGATTTTGCTGCTGCTGTTTTGTTTTTATTACATGTTTTATTACACATTTTTAGTATGTGTTGCTTGTACTGCAGTATGCTGGGTACTACCGTAGCATTCCATACATCATACAATGGGCCACTGACCATATTGTACATACCCTGTTATGTTGTTATACACTAGGGGTTTATGTATCTCCATCCTGGGGTGCTAGGTTCTATTTGAGCAGGTTGTGGAACTTTTGGGGTGAAGGACCTGGTTGGCAGAAACAGGCCACTGGGAAGAAGCCATGAGCATTATAGCTTAGGAAGGCTTCTAGTCCTTTCTCTTTTTTTAATTTATTTATTTATTTATTAAAGATTTCTGTCTCTTCCCCACCACCGCCTCCCATATCCCTCTCCCTCCCCAATCAACTCCCCCTCTCTCATCAGCCCAAAGAGCAGACCTGTTTCCCTGCCCTGTGGGGAGTCTAAGGACCTCCCACCTCCTTCCAGGTCTAGTAAGGTGAACATCCAAACAGCCTAGGCTCCCACAAAGCCAGTACATGCAGTAGGATCAAAACCCAGTGCCATTGTTCTTGACTTCTCAGCAGTCCTCATTGTCCGCTATGTTCAGTGAGTCCGGTTTTATCCCATGCTTTTTCAGACCCAGGCCAGCTGGCCTTGGTGAGTTCCCGAAAGAACATTCCCATTGTCTCAGTGTGTGGGTACACCCCTCGCGGTCCTGAGTTCCTTGCTTGTGCTCCCTCTCCTTCTGCTCCTGATTTGGACCTTGAGATTTCTGTCCGGTGCTCCAATTTGGGTCTCTGTCTCTGTCTCCTTTCATTGCCTGATGAAGGTAAATGGACGGAAATAGAAAACACTATCCTGAGTGAGATAAACCAGACCCAAAAAGAGGAACATGGGATGTACTCACTCATATATGGTTTCTAGCCATAAATAAAGGACATTGAGCCTATAATTCGTGATCCTAGAGAAGCTAAATAAGAAGGTGAACCCAAAGAAAAACATATAGACATCCTCCTGGATATTAAGCTTCTAGTCCTTTCTGTGCTCTGATCTGCAGGCATGTGAGGAGCAGAGATTTCAGGGCCAGATGGCAGACTAGAGGCCACTTTTGTGGGTACTAGAAGAAAAGAGATTCAGAAAAAAAAAAAAAAAAGACTATCTCAAGGGTTGCCTCAGAAATTTATGAAGAAGTCAAAGGATGCTGAGAAGGACAGAAAGGAAGCTATACCACGAAGCAAAGAAAGAAGCCAAAATTAGCCTCAGTGTAGCAGTTCTGTGAAAGGTGACATATGGACCTCAAAAGTCACTTCCAAAAGGTAAACCAGATGAAGACAGAGCAGCCTTGCCCTCAAGACAAGATAGCAGCCATCATGAGCCTCAGTCCGTTGCAGGTTCTGATGATAGACGGACTCTCCTCTAGCCAGCAACAGAAAGAACTTCTATTTTGGCAAGCCATGTAGCTCAGAGGGCAGCCGTGGGCACCGTCTTGAGAGCGAAACTATCCTGGAACCCAGGAACACCTACTAGTTAAGAAGACTCAGTTTAGCGGGCCATGTCCCTGGGTGATGAGAGACAGTGGTGAGGAACAGACAGACGGAAGTGGGCAAGCCACAGGAGCGGTGGCTCAGGCTAGGACGCACGAGAGAGACAGCCCCTGCCTCGGTGGCTGCAAGCAGGCCTCATCTACAGAGTTACTCTGAAGTGAGATAACTCTGAGCCTCAGGCCAGCAAGTGAATCAAATTCAAGAGTCATCCATCTGCCTGCCTTTCACTGTGGCAAAGCCCATGAACTTAATTTTCAGGTGCATGCGTGATAGCTACAGCAATATCCCTCCTTCCGGAGGCCATGGAAGTCTGAGAAGCGCTCTGCCTGCACTGTAGCTGCTTCCCCCACGCCCTCCACCGCTGGAAGGTGCCAGATACTCTTCAACTAAAGCAGTCGCCAGGGAGGTGATGGCTCTCAGCGGGGAAGAGGATCTGCCCAGCCCACAGAATACAAAACTAAAGATGGAAAACTGTTACTCTGAAAACAAGTCTGACAAACGTCAGATGCTTGTCTAGCACAGACCCAGCGCAGAGCTACACACCAAAGGAAAGATCAGAGCTCAAGTTCAGGCACCCCGACCCTTCAGGTCTATCATCGCAAAGCAGTCTCCAGTTCCCAAGGCCCAGAAAGGAGAGGCCCTGACACCCCAACTTACTTTTTCCCAAATGAACCAGTGTAAAACCACCATAATGGACCTGTATTCTCAAACCTTCAAGTTACTTTTTTGTCAGACATTTGGCCAAAGCTTAAAGTAATGAGTGTATTTTATCCTAGTGATTTCAAAGGTTTAGATATTCTTATAAGGTCTTCCATCAAGTTTGGACTTTTTGGTGAGAGAGAGAAGTCTAGATCAATCTTCTGTATGTGGATATTAAATTCTCCAATATAATTTGTTAAAAGGCCATCTTTTTTCCAGGAGACATTTTGTTGAGAATCTAATGTCTAGACATGCTCAGACTTATTCCTGGGTATTCATCTCTATCTCATTGGTCTATGTGCCTGTTTTTATACCTAGACAATGCTGGTTTTTGCTCCTGTGGTTGTAATGTGACAGAGAGTAGGTGCTGAGATGCCTCCAGCTTTACGCTTTTGATTGTGTCAGCTATCCAAGGTAGTCTGTTTCCCTGTGCATTTTAGGGGCTCTCTGTCCAGTTCTGAGAAGAATGCCATGGGTATTTTGATATGGTGGCCATTTTAGCAATATGGGTTCTGCTGATCCATGAGTGTGGCAGGTCCTCCCATCTCACAGAATTCTCTTCAGTTTCTTTCTTCAGTGTTTGAGAGATTTCTCTAGAAAGATCTCTTTGCTCATTGGTTAGGTTTATTCCTAGTTATTTTATTCTCTTTGAAACTGTTGTGAATGGGACTATTTTCCTGCTTTCTTTCTCACTGAGGGGTGTGTGTGTGTGTGTGTGTGTGTGTGTGTGTTAAAAAGCCACAGGTTTTTAGTGTGTATTTTGTATCCTGCTACTTCATTGAATATTCTGGGCCTGAAAGTATTTTGTGTGAATCTGTAAGCTACTCTCGTTACAGAACCCTAACATCTGCAAATAGGCTTAGCTTTACTTCTCCCTTCTGATTTTATCCTGGGTTTTTGTTTCTTTGGTTCATTTGTTTTGTTGTTGTTCTTTTGGTTTTAGTTTTTGGGTTTTTGGTTTTGTTTTTTGCCATGTTGCTATGGCTAAAATTTCACTAACTATATAGAGTAAGAGTGAGGAGGATGGGTTCTCTGTGTCATTCACTTTAGAGGAAATGCATTTAATTTCAACACTCAAAGTACCGTCTATAGGTTTATTACACATTCATCTTTACTGTTCTGAAATAGTACCTGGCGTCAGAAAGGGATGTTAATTTTTATTTAAAAACTCATCTATTGAAGATAGGGATTTTTTTGTACTTTATTTGCGTGCTAAATTATACTATCAAACACAGGGTTTTAGGCATGTTTCAACACTCCTTACCACAGAACTGTATTGCCAAGGCCCAGAGATGTCTTTTTCAATTTCATGTTGATTGTCAAGGCAATCAAATATACAGAAAGGCAATTTGCTGCTTACTCTTCAAGACTGAGAGTGAAAGAAAATCCATTACTTCTTTTTGAATTTTAGTCCTATTATTACTATTATGGGGATGTGTACCATGTGTCTGAGAGCTTGTGTGCCACGGCAGATGTGGAGGTCGGAGGACAATTCTGTGGAATTGGATCTCTCATTCCTCCTTTACATGGTCTCCAACAATCAAGCTCGGATCCTCAGACTTGTGCGGCAAATGCCTTTACCCACGGGGCCAGCTCAACAGTCCTCGTTTATTGGTTCTATTTTTATTTTAGAGGTTCTTCAGATATCTTCACAAATATTTTATTTCTGTAGATTCTCCAGGCATCTCCTCTGAACATAGATAACTTCATCCCTCTTTGGAAAGTTCTATTTGTAAACACACTCTCCACCTCTGTGCAGTGATTTCCTCGAAGGGCGTTTCTAAGACAACCAGCTAAAGATAGGTCCTCTCTGTCTTTATCTGGGGATATCATTGTTTTGCCTTCATCATTTCTGAAACTTAAAAATTACTCAGCATAAAATTCTTGATGTTTTTCAGTATTTCAATATCTCAACCCAGTCACTGAAGTTGTTTCTGAAGGGAATCTGTTGTGACCCTGGATGGGAGCCGCAATTCTCTCTGTATGAAGAGATATTTCTCTTCGGTTCTTTCCAAATCTTTGTCTTTTTTTCCAGTCTGACAATACACAGATCTCTTCATGTTTATACTATTTGAATAGTGTCTCTTGGATCTCTACGTAAATTTTTCACAAATTTGGGGTATCTCAGCAATTAATTCTTTAACTGCCCTCTTATCCCTTCTTGTGAGGTGGGGCTCCTATTATGAGTGCATTGGTAATCTTGATGGCTTTCTTGGATCTCTTAATATCTGTTTAATTTTTTAATCTTTTATGTGAACATAAAATGTTGGATAATCTCTATTGATTTGCCTTTGTATCACTGATTTTTCTGTCAACTCAAAACTGCTGAACTTCTCGATTTAAAAAGCAAATGGTTATTATTCAACTCTGGATCTTTCATTTCATTATGATCTCCCTTTATTGGTTCTCTCATTGATGAGCAATTGTTATATTTGCTTTCACTTCCTTAAGGATGGCTTCCAACTACTCTAGATATATTTACAGTACCTACTTTCAAATATTTTTCTGCTAGCTTTTGTGCATGGACCCTTTTTCTGATGATCTCTCTCTCTCTCTTCTTCGTCTTTCTTCTTCGTCTTTCTTCTTCTTCTTCTTCTTCTTCTTCTTCCTCTTCCTCCTCTTCCTCTTCCTCCTCCTCCTCCTCCCCCCTCTCTCTATTTCCTTCTCTCCTTTTCCCCTCTCCCTCCCAAGACAAAGTGACTTAGATAACACATGCCCCCTCCATTAAGAGTTCTTGTCTTTCCTCCTATTTGAGAAAGCCCTGCACTCATTCTATAACCTTGTCCTCCATAGTGTGAGGTCACTGGTGTGTAGCTGTTTAAGTCCACTTCCTGAGATTCGCCCTCCATAGCTTAGCAGTTAGACTCAAGCACCTCAACTAGTGTGGTGCATCTGGGGGGCTGGAGACTACACAGATCAAGTCGTGTACAAATCAGAACTTGCTTGGTTTTTTTTTTTATGTCTCTGCTGCACAGATATGCGGCCTCCCATTCAGCCAGAGCACTTGAGTAGACAGAAAGGCCCTTGCTCTCATGGCTCTTGAGACAGCCTGGCCTTCAAGCACAGCCTTTCCGATCACCAGGCAGTGTTGGAGCCTATCAAGGTGCCCTGTGTGTTATCTCCCTATGAATTTTCTCACTCATCTACTTATCCGTTGCTCACAATTATTCCTGTAAGCCTAGGATTGGTTGCACAAGGTGTGATCTCTGAATGGTTTTTCATTACATAACCTTGTTTGGTCAAAATTCTCTTTGAAATCAACTCAGAACCTTCTAGCAGCGTGACTGCTTTTCCCCCAAGTTCTTCAGTCCCCCAGCAGGGCTACCACACAAACAGAACTGGGGGCAGAGGGTGAGTTGACAGACGCAGCTCCAGGATAAAAATCCCAGCGATGCCCACTGTTCATAAGTCAATCACGTCTCTTAAATAAATGCTCTCAATCTGTCCTCTGCCTTTGGTTGATTTCCAGAGCCTTGCAACAATTGATTTTTACCACTCTGTCAAGTTTTATTGGGGGGAGGGGGACTTACTAAGCCTCTACTTGCTCCAGAAACCCTGATAGTTCCCCCCTCAGGCACACTCCTAAGTTTATTTTAGGCCAGTAATACTACCAACTACTTCTTCAAAATTGGCTTCATTTTAATTGAAAATCTAATCTTCCTCCAGAGCCACTAATGGCTCTATCAGCATCTTGAAAGCATTAGGGGGCCTTAGCGGGAACCATCTTGCTGAATACAAACCACATGTTCAACCCACCACACGCCAGGCTGCCCTGAAATGCGGCGTCTACCTGGAGATACCTTCTGCATATTGCCGCGAGATACTTCAGGCTGAGTAGAACAGAACTTGCCCGGCCCTCTTCTCTGATGGATGAAGTGTTAAGAAAACAGGTTCCTAAAGCTCAAAGTTGCCTCACGAGACTCCTGATAACCAACGACATAGCTGAAACCACACTATTATTCAGACTTTCCCCACCAGCAACTATTACACACACACACACACACACACACACACACACACACACACACACATATTCCTCCATAAGACCCTAAAAAAACTCAAAATTCCACATGACAAAGTATTCACACACCAGTAAAGCCCTTCAGGGCCAGAGTGTCATATGGGTAATTGGCAAGAACCTTTTTAAATGGGATTCCATTCAATAATAATGTCCTTTTAAAAAATCGCTAAGCCTAAAGCTGAGCATCAAGTAATTACACTCTCAATCTTTTCAATTGCATGGTGTTTTGAAAATGTCACAAATTACAACCAAATGCTGTTGAGCACTTTTTTTTTATTGGTAGGTTCTTTTCTTTCCCTTTCTTTTCTCTCTCTCCCTCTCTCTCTCACGCTCTCTCCTTTCTTTCACCACAGTAAATGTACTGGTCATGAGGATAAAAGAAAAGGTTTGAATATCCTTCTCACAGAACTAATATAAATAAAGCACATAAGCAAAATATAAATGGCATTCTTTGACATGCACAGAATTAATTATCATGTTCTTTGCTTTCTTTTCTTGACAACCCTCCTTGGAAAGACAGACAGTAATATATGGCCGAAGATTATGAAGATTACTGGGGAAAGACTTACTAGAGCAGCAAATTTTCACAATAGTTAAGTCATTCAAGGGACAATAAACCAAGACAAGAAGCTAGGGTATGGTACCCCTTACATTCGGAAAGTGTCTCAGAACTGACCCAAAGGCAAGGTAAATGCCATGGTCCTTTCCCAACTTCATTCCTGCTCCTGGCTGGGACCTGTGGAATAATTGGAAGGATGAGGATTTGATAGAACTATTGCCAGACACTGTCATCTGGAGCCCTGAAAGCAGTGGTTCACAAATACTCCTTCCTTTATCCGTCCCCTTACATATCTTTGCTGTGCTTCTCTGTCCTAGAATGCTGGGAATGGGAATTAGGAACTTAAGGCCCAGCTTTGGAAGCCATGATGTCATCGAGGAGATCAAATAAACTGTTCACATGTTTAAAAATATCAGCCTTTGTTATAGTGTGAATCACACCTTCCACTCCAAATGCAAATGTTCAGATTTAATATCCACTGTAGTGGTATGAAGCAGAAGAACCTTTGGAGAAATGATTCAATCATGAGGGGCCTGTCCTTAAAAGAACTGGAAGGAGCTCTCTCGGGCCCTTTGTGCCCTCCCTTTCAGCTTGCGAAGGCAATGCAACCAAATGCCATCTTGGAACTAAGGGTTCTTGCCAGACTGAACCTACTGATGCCTCAGTCGCTGACTTCCCAGCATCCATCATGTGAGAAATAACTTACTCTGTGTATTGCATCTCGGGTTTGTTTTCATAGCAGCATAAATGGATAAGATGATGTCATTAAATAAAGAAAGAACTATCACTAAAATCTGTTTTATTTTACTATAAGCTAAGGTTAAGTTTCAGCAGTGGAATATTATATGGTTTTACAGGGGGTGGTTTGAGAAGGACCTGTATAGACAAAGGAGGACTGCAGGAAAGTTGGAGGCAGAGGGGAGTGAAACCTGAGTATTTGCTATTATAATTTCTGCCTGTTTATTTTGAGAAGTAAGCAGCTTGTTGGGGGCAACAGGAAATAAATACTAAAGGACTTTCTCCATCCTTGCCACTGCCTAAGCAAGGTGTGGTCTTCATTCCCAGACCTGACACTATACGTGGGTAGAAATGAGGAAACTAGACTAAGCAATCAGTTCCTCTGAAATGTAGTGAATTTTCATTGTATCTTAATAAATAATGTTTGCCTGAAGATCAGAGAGTAAAACAGCTGCACTGATCAGTCATACAAACCAGGCAGTGGTGACACACACCTTTAGTCCCAGTAGCCACCCTAGTTTGCCATAGAAACTGGGTGGTAGTGGTGTAAACCTTTCATCCCAGCACTGGAGAGAAATATAAGAATGGAATATAAGATGGATTTCAGGCTCAGTCTCATTCTGAGATTCCTGGAGGCAAGACCGTCATTTTCAGACTGAGGCAGAGAAAAGAGCCAGTGGCTGGCTGCTTTGCTTTTCTGGTCTTCAGGTTAAACCCTAATATCTGTCTCTGGGTTTTTATTAATCATGCTACACTGAAGAGCCTGTATCTCACTGAGATCAAAGGTGCTCGCAGAGCATAGAAAGGAAGGGAGAATTTGTGGTTGAGCATGCCCTATCAGAGTCCCTACTGCCTCCCTCAGAGCCGTGCTTTGGGGAATACTCAAGTGCAGACCTAAGGAGGCAGAACTGGGGTTCTGTTAGAAGAAGCAACAGCACAATAGAAAAGAGAAACTATGAGACATTGCTAAAATCAGGGTGTAGGGAGGAAGTAAATATCAGGGAGGAAGCTCCATGAGGAAGGATGGGCAGCCATGCTGATGGTAGAAAAAAGCAGATGCATCAATGACCCAGAGGTTCCTTCCAGTGATACTGAGGACAGTCATCATGGATGTAGACAAGACAGCAAACCAGAAAGATAGGGTTTGGAGGTCACAAGCCCTTCACATTTCATGGAATAATAACATTGAGAATATGGCTTGACGGAGGCAGCTATAGAACGAGGAAGATGGGACATAAAAGATGAGTGAGTCAAAGGGCAGAGTCCAGGCCACCTCAGAATCAGCTACAGGACTAAGCAGAGAAGACCAACAACATGCAGGATTCCCTGGCAGATGGATTGCAGCCTCCCTCCTCCATTGTCACCTCCCACCCAAATTCTTGGCTTGATTAATAAAAGCAATCCTCACAACACACTCCCACAGAGGCCCCCAAAATGTTCCACATGAACTGCTTAGCTTGTCTTCTTGGAGCAGCAGGATGCATGACAAGCGTGAAGAGTTAGTGATGACAAACCCACTTTCTCACTCCCTGACCTCAGGCTGTGCGGCTGTGAGCCACACAATGGGGACCGCTACTCTGCCAGCCTAGTCCACAGGACGGCATAGTTTGTCTCTCTACTGAAAGGTCAAAGACTGGTCATCATGCTCCTTTGCCTGATGCCTAGCATGTAATAGATATCAAAGAAAATGGGTGGATTTCAAAGATACCAGATGAAAAGGGGAACTGCTTGGAATAGGAAGAGACTCAGGAGAGGGGAGGTATGGACAAGGAAGGGTAACAGAGAGGTGAATATGGCTAGCATATATAGTGTATATTTTTTAAAAAATGCCAAAATGAAACCCATCTGTCTGGGCAATTAATATAATAAAAATAAAAGGCAAAACTGAAGAGGATTTGAGTGTTTTCACCCCAGAGAGATGTTTGAGAAGATTAAAATTGTAGAGGCCGGGCTTACTCCATATTGCCAGGTTCTGGCTACACCTTGCCCTGGGTGCAGAGGCAAGAAGACAACTCTGCACTCTGTTCTTGTTGTTCTTGCTGGACCACCTATCTGGCACTATGATATACAAATGACATTTCCTAAGAGTACAAAGACGCCACCTATGAACTTATCATATAGTTTGGGATGTGGGAGCAGATGGATATACTAAAACCATATCAGAAGGATAAGGGATGACTGCTCATCCAGAGAACCTGAATTCAGTCCCTACCACCCACATGGTGTTCATACAGACTCAGGTAAAACATTCACATACATAAAAGAAAATAAATCTTTTAAAAACAGGCCCAAGAACTTGTCAAACATATGAAGACCAACAAGGAGTATAATACCTTCACCTGAATACCAAAAAAAAGAAGGATCCATAACACAGCAATGGCCATGAGCCCACAGACCCATCATCTGGCCTCCCAATATGTCCTTCAAGAGATCCACCAGCAAATAACCCCCTCCCACCCACTCTCCTGGACTTCACGTTCAGCATGGTCCCCACTGCTTGATGAGGCCAACTAAAGCATCCAGTCCATTCTGTCTCCCATCGGGGCCTGTCCTGCACCTCTACAGCCTGCACCTCTGCCGCCCCCACGCCCCTGCCCCCCCCCCACTCCTCCCACACCCCTGGTGCTCCCATAATTCTGCAGCTCCCGTAGTTCCATATCTCAGATCTGTAGACCCTGCAGCAGCTCTCCAACTGGACCAGTTAATAGTGTATCTAACCACCCACAGAGATTCCCTATGTGTCTGCAACAGTTCTCTGCCTTAAGGATAAGGCCCCTTTAGCTGGGCGGTGGTGGCCCACGCCTTTAATCCCAGCACTTGGGAGGCAGAGGCAGGCGGATCTCTGTGAGTTCGAGACCAGCCTGGTCTACAAGAGCTAGTTCCAGGACAGGCTTCAAAACCACAGAAAAACCCTGTCTCGAAAAAAAAAAAAAAAAAAGAAAAAGGCCCCTTTGACTTCCACAGTCTCCTCAGCTCTTTTGCTGTGCTTCTGAAGCCTACATACAGAGAGTTATAATTGCTGAGTGATGTGTAATGCATAATCCCAGAGTTAATAGTAGTAATTGGATTGGAATAAAAGATACTGTATGTTCCCTGGCCAACATCAAAGGGAAATCAAAACTAATTGGCCATGTGCAACCAATCAACCCAAAGTAGCTTATGAACTGTTTTTCAATAAAGCACTATGAAGAGACACAAATATGTCTTGTGTTTCTGGCATAGTACACTTCGGACAAAAATATTACAAAGAAAAACAATAAATCTTAAAAATGGGAGCTAGAAAGATGGCTCAGTGGCTAAGAGCATTTGCTGCTCTTCCAGAGGACATGAGTCTGGTTTCCAGCATCCGTGTTGTACAACCACCTGTAATGATGATTCCAGGAGAGGCAAAGCCCTTCTGGCTTCCTTGGGCATACTGTCACATGCCTTATACACAGATACACACATATACAGAGATCAAAAGAAAATTAAATATATAAATTAAAAATAAAGACATTTCTGAAAACTTTACAAAGTGTACGTACATATCAAAATTCCAACTCATAACCTATAAATGGGTATGATATATATCAATTTAAAATATGCATTTTTTTAAAAAATCCATCTAACACATAAAAATTAAAACAGTGAAAAACTAATTTATAATATTAAACTATTATGGCACGATCTAATGGGGCAAGAAATGCAGCTCAGCGGTAGAGCATTTGTCTGGCGTTTGGAAGGCCCTGGGTCTACTCTCCAGCATGGCAAAGGAAGAAAAAATATAAGTCAGCACAATGGTTGTGTTCCACTTCTGTGGATATGGTATTTTTGGTCAAGCACTGTTATGTGTATCCAGTAAAAATTCATAGGTCTGTGTAATTACAATGCGTTCACTTTTCTGTATGCATGTTATATTTCAAAATTCTCTTGGCTGGATGAATGAAACTATCAAACTGTAGAATCGTAGCTTAAATTTGAACAGATTTCCCATTGTAAGATTCATACAGAGGCTAAGACAGGATCATAAATATATTCTATATAAAATCAAGATAATACACATTCCTGTAATGGAGTCTGCCATGACCACTCAGCTTTGCCACTACAGCACAGAAGTAGATGTGTAGAAGAATGGCTATGGTTCTCTTCCAACATCATGTGCCTATCAGTAGTGAGCTTTGAATTCCACAGTTTTCAACATGTCCTGAAATCATCATTTTTTTTTCAGTTAGAGAAAATTATAGAGCCATTCTTAGCTTTCCATCTGTACGAAAATAGGCTAAGAGCTAGATCTGGCTGGCAGGAAGTGGTTGGTTGACCGCTGCCCTAAGGTAATGCATATGTAACCATTTCCTGGAGGGTCTGTAGGCTGACCCGTCCTCTCCTCCGTCTTCTCTCACCTTTGTAAGTAGGCAGATACTGTATCTTGTAGTTTGGAAATTTAGTGTCCCGAGGTTTGATGGGGCCAACTTGACAGACAGGGAGGTAGTTAAAATCTTGCTTATATGTGGTGAGCAAATCCATATTCTCTTCGCTTGGAATGTACGGGTCAGGCTGATGGAATTTCACTGGTACCATTTTGTGAAGCCCAAAATCTCTCCTGGGAGAAGAATAAGCATATGTCATTGAGGTCCTTGCTTAGAAAAAGACAATGTTGTCTACGCAACTCCCGGTAACTGAATTTTCTACTCCATCTTCCTACCGTTTCATCTCTCTTCTACTTTGGAACGTGACACTCTAACTCACTTTTTGCCAGTGTTTGACCACTTGGCTGCTGGGGTCATCCTTGACTCCTCCCCTCAAAGCCCCATAGTCTATCAGTCACCAGGAGCAACCAGGCTTCTCTACCTCATTGGAGATTATTTTGCCCTTTGGTCCAGATCTCAACCATTTTTTGACTTGGGCCATTTGACAGTCTTTCCCCATCTTCCTGCTTCTGCTTCAGTTGTCTTGGTGTGTCTAGAATAAATGCTGGATAAAAATGAGTTTGCCCACCAGCTTAAAATGTCTTCCAGATAAAACCCAGCTCTCTAGCGCAATTTACAAGTCAATTCAGACCTGTCCCCTGACTTCGCCCCTACCCACACCTGTGTCAACCACAAGGCTCACTAAGGAGGAGGCCTGATCTGCACTGATAGCCCACCTGCCTTGCATCCAAGCTATGTATGGGGCTAACATCTGCTTTTCAGATACACTCACCTTTCTGTGTTTCTCAGGAGCTTTTTCTGCTAATATTTATCTCCTCTATTCTGGGCCTTACAGAAAACCCAGTAGAGGGAAAATGCAGTAGACACACAAAGTCTTCACTTCTTTGCTTTCTGCTGTGGTCAGTGCCCCCTCCCATTATGTCAAAGAGTAAGAAACGGAATGTAAAAGGCATGATACTTTACACCAGAGCAAAATCACTCATTCCCAAACCAGCCCAAGTTATGACATCAAGTTATGCTGCCCATCACCAGAAGCCCCCTGGCCAAGCCCAACTGAGTCAGGCTACTGCCATGCTCTCCACTAGCCTTCTCTCCATGCTACCGTTCCCCCAAAAACAAACCGATTTTCCTGGATCCATCCCATGTGGCCAAATAGGACAAGGGAAAAGTAGCTCTTTTCCTAAAGGTGCTTACTTGAACAGCCCTGTCAATGGAAGAGAAAGGTTTCCGGACAGGAAAACATTAAGCTAAACACTAATAAAAACCTATTTCCAGGCTGAAGCCCAGTGCGGCATGACTGGGCCATGCTTGAGTAACAAGGGTGACACGCTCCACTGTAACCTGTCTTGCATGAGTTATACACAGGGTGGCCAGTAAACCCAAAGCAGGTCCTGCGCATGCTTGGTGGGATGAAGGAGCAGGGAAGCAGGAGAATTGGTCTCTTTGAGGCTGCAAGTGGGGAAATGGGAGATGCTTCCGCTGAGCTCCCATAACTCCCTGTGGGGACATCTCAAACTATCTCAGTAGCAAGACTAGCATCTGCTGCCTGAGCTGCCTCCCCAGGGGCCTCACTGTGCGCTCCCAGCAAAGGGAAGCTGAGTGACCCCGCATCTGGAAGCTGATTGTAGGAATGGGAATTATGAAGGGAGCCGTCTGACAAGAAGCTAAACAAGAAGCCAAGGGTCAGCTCGATACCTGCACTCTGCTTAGATGAAGGATCCCCTCATAGTGACCGCCCACTACTCAACCAGTTGCAGCAAGACACAAGGAAACACTAAAGCCTCCATGGGCTGCACAGACAGAAACCCTCTGAAAGTCCACCTGAAAACCAGTTAGCCTGAGCGTTAACTTCCTGCCGAAAGTTTATCTTCTGAAGAGAACATACCTGAGGGAAGCTGAAGGTTCTCCACTCCCAGGACTGGAGTGGGGTTTGGGGGTGACCTCATGTATGTTCGGTGATGGCTAACCAGGACTGGAATGGGATTCTGAAGTGACCTTACCTATGTTCGGTGATGGCTAACCAGGCTATGGTTTCCCTGCACTCCCGAGAAACAGCAGCAGATATCAAAGACCAGCATAGAAGAGCAAAGCCAGATGTCCAAACTTGCATGCTAAGGCCTCCCACCCCAAAGCTCTGTGACTGCCTTAAAAATCCTACTTCTTCTCCAAGGTGCCATCTTCCAACGGTCTCCAGACACTAAAAGCTGAAGCAGGCCTAATGCCCCTGTCTCCCGTTCATTCACAGAAATCTGCTAAGGAATGCTCACAATCTCACCAGCTCAGGGGATGCCCTCAACTTGATTCTCAAAGACAGAAGCAGACACATAAAACTTCTTGTGAGCCACATTTAGGGGATGGATTTGTTACTGAATCTCCTTCCACACAAAATTCAAATTCTCCTTTAAACATGCATCTATGTTTGTATTTACCCAGCTGTAAATACAAATAAATAGGGAGAGGAAAAGCCTCTCAGCTCCAGAAAAAAAAAAGGACCATTTTTAAATTTAAAGTTTGATTCATTTGTATCTGGCCCAGAAGCAGTCACAATGGCTGAAGAGAGTGAATTCTATCAGAATTTCTGTTTGCTCGTTAGAGTTTTATGTTGGGAACACTCACTGAAGCTTATCATTAACCGTAGCATAGCTTTATATCCCCAATTACACATAATCTTACAGCCTTCGAGTTCATACAAAAACCCACTTTATTCTTCCCAGAAACTGCATAAATTTAATAATTATTTTCAGCACTCAATGGCTCCTCTCTTCCTGTGGTACATTTCCCAATGTTTAGCCTCACTGTGACTATGAATAAAGAGGGGGCGGGGAAAGGGCACAGGTCTCAGCTTCCTTCGGGTAGGTAGCTATAAAAAAGCTACCCAGCATGGAAAGCCAAGAGTTAAAAACCAAAATTAAGTACAGGTTAAAGTGGCCCTGCTGGGGAAGTTATAGCAACTTCGTTTCAAACCATTTGGCTAAGCTACAGAAAGGTGTTGGGCGAGAATAGGGAAAAAGGAAGGGGAGAAATTACATAATTGCTAATGAAAATCATTTGCCTGGAAGTGGGAATGGAGAATTTTCACAGAAGCCAAGCGACAGTTACTTTTAAAAAATAGTTTAGTATTTATGCAAATTTCAGAATTTATTATAGTAGCCAAGGAATCAAATTAAAATGTAATCTTTGGAGGTGTCCCGCCATTTTGCCAAAGTCAATCTCTCTCTGCAACCGTTCCCCTAAATTGCCCTCCCGAGACCTTCAACTCCTAAACTATGGCTTCACATTTTTCCCCTGCTGTCTCCCTTCTGCCAATATTTAAACTTGCCCAGTCTCTCCAATATTTACAATAAAAATAAACAAAATACGGTGTATGTGAATGCACACACACACACACACAAATGCGGACACACACATGCGTGTGCGCGCAGGCACACACACACACATATACACACACCACAACCACATTTTCTCCTGGGCCTCTTCTCATCCCCTCTCCTCTGGAGAGGGTCTACATGACCTCCCCTCCACCCACACATTCCCCAACCAGCAAATACACTTCTACTCCACTCGCTAGCCAAGGCATCTCAGAGTCCATCTTTCTTGCCCTTAGCCTGCTGCATAGCTAAATTAGTCATGATGTCTATCCTCAGATTCATATTTAAGCATTTCTTTCCTTGGCCTCAGTCAACCTACTTCTCACGATTTGTCCTCTTATGGGGAGGTGGGTACTCTTCGTCTTTATTTCATTATTTCCATATATAATTTTCCAGCTTCCCCAGCTCCAAAGGCACCTTTCTAAGGAAGCCATTCTGTCATCCTGGGCAGAGTTGGAGAGCCTTTTCCAGAACACTGCAAGAGACCCCTTCACAGAACTACCAAACTTGAGTCCAGCATTGATCCATGTGGGGAATCATCCCTGAAGCAAGTGGACTCTAGTGCAACCACCCAGGGTCCAAATTACACGGTCCAATCTCCTCCTTCTGCTGTCCGCTCCTCAGATCCGCTGAGGCAGAAGTTAACATCTGTCCCCATTTTACAAAGTCTAGAAGAAACCGTGTGTAAACGCCTGGAAAGCCTAGAGCCAGACCAGTCAACAGGGTCTGGGGTAGAGCCAGCAGGTGGGAGAAGAACGGTCCTGGCTCAAGCCTTTGCTGCTCCAGTTTCCATGAACTGCTTGGGAGTCACAGCTTCCAGCCTGAAGGCAGCCACTAGCCTGTGCCAGATGAGGCAGCTAAAACCAGCCTGTGCCAGATGCCAGATTCTTTCTGCTCAAAAGTAAGGAAAGAAAGAAAGAAACCAGAAAAGCAAAGTGAGGCGATCTTGGAAAGGAGCTAACGCCAAAGCTCTGTAAGTCACTGGGCCCAGATCCCTCTCGCCTCACATGCCAGCAGCAGGCTTCTGAATTAAGGGTAACCAAATTGAAATGGAATTTGGGCTGCCACCCAAGACATGGAATTTGCACTTTGGGCCTAATCACATTACCTGTTCAACAAACAAACAAACAAAAGTGCTTTTCTGAAGAATGTGAAAAAGAAAGCAGTCCAGAGTCTCCAAGTGCAACACTCAAAATCCTGTCCAGACCCAATGCAGAATGACTTGACACACTGCGGGAGAACGTGACCCATGGACCTTGAGCAGACCAGACATTGGACATCACAAAGATCTCAAACCAGCTATTTTAACTATACTTAATGAGAAAAGGCAAAATAAGGTCCTAATAAATTAAGAGCTAGAAAGTGACACAGAGAACGAAAAGCTATTATCCAAATGGAAACGCAAAAAGCTAATGGCGGGCCTGGTGGTGCAACCCTACAATCCCCAGATCCCAGCACTGAGGATCAAGGATAGAAGTCTGATCATAAGTTTAGGCCTGCCTGTGATGCATAATAAGACCTCATCTCAAAAAGAAACCTAGAGCCTAGCCAGTTTGGATGTTCACCTTCCTAAATATAGACGGAGGGGGGAGGACCTAGGACTTACCACAGGGCAGGGAACCCTGACTGCTCTCTGGACTGGAGAGGGACAGGGAGAAGGGTGGGAGGAGGGGGAGGGAAATGGGAGGCTGGGAGGAGGCGGATACTTTTTTTCCTTTTCTCAATAAAAAAAAAAAAGAAACCTAAAATATACATTATCTCAGGAAAAAATAATTCACTGGGCTTAGAAAAAGGAGAAAAGCCTCAGGAACTTGAGAATAAATTGATTAAAAGCTATCGAATCTGAACAAAAGTGGGTAAGATTAAGACAGAGGAAAACAGAACAGTAGGAACACAGACCACCAGATACAGAAGATTTTTAATGAAATAAAGGACAAACTGTCCAGCTCCATGAAGGATGCACACCAAAGAAATCCATCAGCAAAGAAAGTCCATAGGGTTCAATCAGCGCATCAAGGCGCAGCTCGTTACCATTTCCTGTATCCGCCGTCCTGCCTCTGGGACAGGGTACCAGATGTCATTTCTCTTTTGGCTTTTTCCTCCCTTGATTTATCAGGGAGACCTGATTTATCAATAAGTCTTATCAATAAACAGGAGTCTCAACACCGCCATCTCCATCCCCTGCCTTTAAACCAAATCCTCTCTCTCCTCTTCTCTCCTCTATACTAGTAACTCTACCCCAACCTACCATCCCCAACCCATCCGCTACCTTTAAGCCAAATTCATCACTCATCCATTCCCCCTCCCTTCCCCCAACATACAAAGACACACATACACGCACACACATGTACACACTGTGCCCGTGTCCCACTCCCCTTTAAGGTACTACTTAACACTGCTGAAGCTGGCTAAAGTAACAGAAATACTGTCCCGAGTGAGGGGGCCCAGTGTTTCAACCAGGACATACCTAATGGGAAATGAGGCTAAAAACACAACTTTCTTTATCAATTGCTGTCAGAGCTAGTTGAACTAAAGGCAAATCCTCTGCAAGAGAATTACCAAGGGCTGCACATTTTTTAAAAAGGAAAAAAAAAAGGTTTTCCAGTAAGAAGGGCTGGAAATCGCAGGCATTCCCCTTCTGACACCTGCTTTAAATCCCCACAATTTATGGTCAGTAAGAGCTGCAAGCAGCTGTAATCATGCCTCGTGCCGCGCTGATAGCCTTTCCAGAAGCCAGGTGTCTTTTGTGTCTGGAGTTAATCACCAAATCCAGCCAAACCGGGGCCAATGACTTTTTCATGCAGCAGGTGGGAGCCCCGGGTCCAGCCTCAGACACTACGCAGAGTCCACCTGTAGACGGGGAAATGAGCGAGGTGCCGTGGCAATAAGGGACCTGGGAACAGAGGGGTGACGGTCCATGCAGACCCGGAGGTTAGGCAGCCATGGGATGACACACCCCTTCCCCTAAAAGCCTCCGGAGGCAGGCTGCTTTACATCTCTGAAAGGAGCTCACTTTTCCTCGCCTGTGAAAACCTCCCCAACAAGCGCAGACTGAGAAGCAATGAGACCAGTGCAGGACAGTGACTGCCCTGTGAGTTGGAGACTGGCTCCTCTTCCTAGAGTAGGGTAAAAAAAATAAGTCCCCTGTCGGCTTCCCCCTGCCCTCCAACCTGAGACCTCAGCTTCAGGGCCTGAACATAGGACTGGCACAAGATAAGGCCCTATGACTGAGGTCTGTTCTTCCTCCCCATTAGTAACTGGATTCCACTCCTCTTTTTAAAGCCCTGTAATCATTAATAAGTTTGGGAAATTTTTTCAGTAGCTGGGGACCTCTTGATGTAAGCTGGATTGATTGTTGCTGTGGCTCTGACTGAGGCCCACTTGCTGGGAAATGGTTTTATTGTTACAAATGACACAGGCAAAGACAGCTCAGCT
>NC_022016.1:24255078-24271010 GCF_000317375.1 Microtus ochrogaster
AGAAAAACATATAGCTATCCTCCTGGGTAGGGGAAGTAGACAAGATTGCCAGGCAAAAAATTGGGAAATGGTTTTATTGTTACAAATGACACAGGCAAAGACAGCTCAGCTCAGGTCAGAGGTTAATTTTATGATTAGCAAAACAGCATGAGGGAAAGAGGAGGATATGTAGGGTTACCACAGCTGAGGGCCTCTGAGCTGGGACGTGGGATGGGGTCCTGCCCCAGGGCATTGTTGTGTGTTTGTTTCTTGTAACATTTAGACGGTGAACAAGAACATCTCCCAACATCCCAACATCCGAGCCTCAAGCACCCTCTCCTATACTTAAGGACAGAAATGGCCCGTTATAAATCGTCTGAAGTTAGAACTTTTGATTTCCCAATAAAGGGCTCTGTTTCTTGAAAACTTGGTGTAAAGAGATGAGAACAGCTACACCTGGGAAGAGAAGACGAAGTCTGACATCACCTCCCAACACCTCCCTTTCTAACCACCGTGTCTTCAGGCATGTGCACAGGACTCCTCCTAGATGTGCCCTATCTTCTCTTATAAAGAGAAGCATTGCTCGGGAGCAGCCCATAGTCTTTGCTTCAAGCTCCTGAACCCTAGAGACAATGTTTTCTTAGCAAAATGAAGCCCAGACTGTGAAGTTGACAGTCATTTAATAAGCTGGAGGTTGAGAAAGCGGTTATGTTAACACTGTTCAAATGGACTAGGAGCCAGAACAGTTGTGCTTAAAACCAAGTCATTCACAGCAACTGCTTGGTGTCAGACAGGTCCCTCAGCTACACCCCATTCTCAAAATGTCCCTGTCCTGTAGTTCCTACCATGCTCAGAAACCCCTTAGTGTCATTTCTCCCCTTAAAGGACCTCCTGCCCTTCTATGGGTCTAGAAGACAGAACCTGGTTTTTAGATAAGAACACCTCCAAGTCAAAAATCTCAAGAGAGGAAGTTTCCGTTATTTTGGGAGAAAGATGTCACCTTTCTCCCTTGAGCCACCTGGAATCGTCATTAAAACCACGCAAAATTCTGCTGCAAGCGGTGAGCGATAGGCAGACATTCAGCAAGGTGTCCAAGTACCTGTGATGTCTGAGTGCCGTGAAGGAACAGATGGTGTGCACCGTGGGCTCCACAGCACAGAAATCCTGCCTCTGGGGCATGAGGAACGGGGAGGCCGTGAATACATCATCGTTCAGAAGGTTTCACCTAAAAACTGACTCACTGGGTCTGAAACCTGTCCCACGGCACACAGAGATGTTCCTAACTCCACCAGATCACCAAGCCTGGCATCTCCATCAGGAGGTCACTAGCACAACTGTCCTGGGAGATGCATAGTCTTGTGAGCACGGAGCCCTCAGACTGAGGATTTTCCCCAGCCTTGGGAAATAAAGACCTCCAGAACACTGCCAAAGACAGGTCCGTGCCTGCATGGCCCTAGGTCCCAACAATCTCGACTTGGAAATAAACTAGAGTATATCCGGAGCAACTGAAAATCAAATATGTTCTTTGCATATCCTGAACATTTGTGGGGTCTCTAATTCAAAATCGATAGTATAACATCAGAAGGACCCGTTCTTTATTACCAATCTTTTTTTGTTTTTAACCACCCAAGTTGTTAACGGAGGCTGCCATAAAGCCCAACCCTCTTTTTTCAGTAGTAGTCTCTCTCCTTCTTTCCTTTTAATACTTAACTTCCCACTTTTAATTCCGCAGACCAGGTTAGCCTCCTGACCCCCACTTTAACAAGCCACAATTCTTTCTCAGTAAGAGGGTGTTTGGGAACAGTTAAGGAAGCCAACAAGCAGAAGATCCTCTTCCAGAGATAGAGAAGATTAGCATTACTGTTCATTAGTTAACACTGCGCATCCACACTGCACTAACACCACAGCTATTACCCTCACATCACTCTCTTCATCAAGGCTTTCTATTACGCCCACTTCCTCCATGGCATCGTTTGCCTCACCTGGCTGTGGTCAGGCCCTCCATCGGTATGGCTCCTTTCTTGTACACCCTCTTGGGCTTAAAGGAATCTCTGGGCAGGTAAGACTCATAGATCGGATAGTTCTCGGTGTACTCGGAGAGAAGACATGGTTTCTCTGTCTTATCATAAATCTTCGTAGGAAGATGTGGACAGTGGTGCCGCCTAGAAAAGATACATGGAGAGTCTGGTTAGGGACTTTCTTGAAAGGAACACATTCGGTCTGAAAATGTCATGTCCTCCAATTATGATGCAGACTGACTTCTTCCATTAAAATTCAGAATTTCACCTTTTCTCCCCTCTATCATGTTATGTGCTTGTCAAAACTTAAAACAACAGTCTATCACTTCAATTGTGTTATCAAAGCATGTGAATCATAAAATTACACACAAGCATGATTGATATTCAGGTGTCGCATGTCATATCGCTCGTGGCAGTGTTTAATTTGGCCCATAGTAAATGGCTATGGTGTCAAACCTTTCTGAGGGACACCCCAACTGCCAGAAACCAAAGATAGAAATTGACTAGGTAGTTTCCAGGTTCCCCAGTGCAGGAGTTCCACTCTTGTCCTTGGTCAGAATCTGGAAATGTCTTTGGTCCTGTACAGGCCATAGGCCAGGGATGCCAGATGGGGGCTCTGCTTTGTGAGCACCCCTGTGAGCCTGGAAGCTTCACATGAACTCCAGTCCAGACACCAGTCCCCTCTGGTGAATGGCTTTGGGACTGGACCTCCGGGTTAATTTCAGCACCTGATTTTAGGGTCTCACTCAGCTCTTGCTGGGGTGGGATGGATGTTAGGTAACCTAAGGATTAGCACCCTTAGAGGCCATTGAGGTCCACCACAGACCCCCCCCTTCCTATATGTAACACTAGAAAGAAAAACATCACAAGTGTCCTTCCTTAGCCCTCATGGCCAAAAGGAGCCATCCCTGCCCTGGGTGGAGACATGACATTCTGATCTGCTCCAAACACTAAATATGACTGTCTGCTCCCTTAAGAATCAACCTAGTTGGACCTGACAATCACCTAGACCGGTGTTCATCAAATTACCACCACCACCCCCCCCAAAGTTGATTCACCCGAACCCACAGTAAAGAAATGAGAGGAGTAATTATCCCTTTGATGAAGTAATGTGCTTTCCCTTCCCAGAAGCCCCTCTCACATCAGCTGCTCACAGGGCCTCCCTTCGTGGCTACACTGCCAAGCCAGCCTGCTTTTCTAAACCTAACTTCTCCTTTTTCTACTTTTCTTTCAGAAACTCTCCAGAAACCTAGGCATGCCTTCCCTGCCCCTCCAGGCTTTTCTCTTTCTCTCCCTCTGAAGTCCCCCCATTCCCTTTCAGCCATGCAGCTTCTTGCTGACCCCCATTGCAAAAGTTGTGACTTCCTCTCCTCCCCTTCTCCATCCCCTGCCAAGATTCTATTCTTCCCAACAACTATGCCCCAAGGCTCTGCTCTAGGCCAGACTGGCCTGGTTTCTAATGGAGTTCAGTGTCATCGTTGCACATAAGTGAGCACACACCTCTCCACGCACACCCAGAGGCCAGAGCAGGATGTCCATCATTCTCCGCCTTGTCTTTTCACTCCCACCAGCAATGAAGGAGTATTCCTTGCTCCACAGCCTTTTCAACATAAGCTGGCATGTGTGTTTTTGGTCTTAGCCATTCTGACAAGTGCAAGATGGAAGATAGCAATATCTAAAGATAAACTTCCCATCAACGATTTCCACTCTAACCATACCAAGAAATAGCATTAATATTTTTAACTTTTCTTTTAACTGGGTCATATTGTAATGCCCTGACTGACCTCCAACTCAAAATCTTCTTGCTTTGGCCTCCCCCAAGGGCTTGCAGCACCCCACACATCTTATTTTACATTTTAATTACAGAAATCAAGACACAGCACACTGGGACAGCACCTGGGGGGGGGAATTAAAGATGAGAGAGACGAGGAGCTCATGGCTGCTCCGTGTAAGCCATTTCCTCTCACGAGGACGCTGGAGAGCAGGACCCTCTTTGCTGATGACAATACGGTCAACCATGTTCCCTGCACTCAAGTGGCACAAGTGGGAGAGACTCAAATTTGGAGCCAACCTGAGCTACAATGGAGGGACTTTGTCTTACTAAAAGCAAGTAGGTTAATTACATAAATAATGTTTATAAGTACCCAGCCGGAAGACTGCCTGTTTTGCAGGACTCTAGATAGAGCCCTGAGCTGCCTCATGACTGAACTAAACCCCTAGCCCTCAGCAAGCCAGGCTGCTTTCAAAGCTACACACAACCCAGTCTTACTAAAAATGAATCATAGTCATAAGTGTTTGTGCAATTAAACCCAAAGTCAAAAAGCTGACGTGTATTTTAACAGCCTTTTTGATAGTCGCACAACACAGAAGCAACTAGCTAAAGGTAGTAATTGAACAGACAGAGTGTAGTGTATCTAGACTCCAGCCAGAGAAGCGGATCAGTGCCTTGTTCAGCCGTAACCAGAGACGCTTCCTCCTGCAGCAGATGGGAGCAGATACAGAGACCCACAAATACACAGAGAATGAGAGACCTTGGAACACTCAGCCCTACACATAATGTCTCTATCAAATCCTTCTCCTCGGGGCAGAAAGAGTACGAGAGCTAGAGGGACGGAGGATACCAGAAGAACAAAACCCTCTCAATCAACAGCCAAAGCTCACATGAACTCACAGAGACTGAGGCAACATGCACAGGGCCTACATGGGTCTGCCCCAGTTCATGTGATACAACTCAGAATCACCTGGAAAGGGGAGTCTCCTTGAAGAACTGCCTCAATCAGACTGCCCAGGGCGCATGTCTGTGACAGACTGTCTTGATTGATGTGGGAGGGTTTGGTCCACTATGAGTAGTGTCATCCCTAAGTAGATGAGTCTGGACTCTATTTTAAAAAAACTAACTGAGCCAATCAGCAGCATTCCTCCAAGGGCTCTGCCTGAGTTTCTGCCCCAACTTTCCTCAGTGACAGACAGACTGGCCTGGAGTATTAGCCAAATAAACCCTTTGCTCCCTAATTTGCTTTTGGTCAGAGTGTTCTGTCATAGCGATGGAAAACAAATGAGAACACATGAGATCTAGCCATTTATAAAAAGCAACAGAACGAAGGGACAGTGTGTAATACCAGCACTCAGGAAGGAGAAGCAAGAGAATCACAAGTACAGGGTCAGCCTGGACTACATAGGCTGACCTATGACCTAGACTATAAGGCTCTGTCTCAAATACCAGAACAAAACCAGAAGTAATGGCACAGAAAGTACTTGTTTTGGTCGGTTGGTCAGTTAGTTTTGTTTGAGGCAGGATCTTGTCATGTGGCCCTGGCTGATCACAAATTCTCAGATTGTTGGCTCTCTTACAAATTCTTCCAGGTGTTAATAATACAGGCATGTGATCCCACCACACTGAACAAAAAATAACCATTAATATAAAATAATGACAGCTGGAGTACACAGATCAGTGGTGGCAAACCTGATTAGCATGCATCAGGTCCTATGTTAATTTCCAAGCACCAGAAAGTAAAATATATGTGCATATGCACATTACTCATATTTATCAAATACTTATTAAATAGCTAGCATGCATATGCAAATATATTTATCTTTTGTTCATACCTACCAGAATTGCTTTATCTACTTAACAAATCACAATGCTAATACAAAATGTTAATAAAAGGAGAAGGCATATGGAATTATGTGCTACCTAATTTTCTGCAACTCTAAAATTGTCCTAAAACGTAATCTGTTGCTTTTTTTTAAAGGGATAAAAGATAAGAAGGCTGAGCTCCAGGCAACGGTAGTCAAGTTGCTCCTGTCATTAACCCCACACTTTATAGTGTCACCCCCACTGTTGTGTCCGTCTGTCCCTCTGTAATCATCCACAAATACATGAACAGGAGTAGCAAGTGACTTTAATAATAGCATCCCCGCTCATCTTTGTTCCATTAGCAAACTGGTAAATAGAAAAGGCCTTACGATGTTGTATTGGTCGCTGTTCATCTTTATTATAAAATACTTCTGACTCACGGTAAACATTTGATATATAGTCTCCCTGCTTACGGACACATTCCAAAACCACCTCCAGACACCTGAAGCCATAGGCAATGCTGAGCCCTATTTGTACACATGTATGTGATGCATACTCACCTAGGTCTATGTTTAAGTCACAAATCAGGCACAGAAAGAGGTTAGAAAGGGGTTAGCAATAACTGAGTGTAATCTTAGTGATCTCAGCATATGATGTTTTTTCTTCATTAAATTGAGAACTCACCTTTGCCCTGAAGGGAGCACTTTTCTGGTTCCCTTTGGTGTACCCAGGTGTCTTTGTGCTTTGAGACTATTATTAGGTGATATAAGGGTTATTGTACATAAATAATCCCTTCAATACCGCAGGTCGATCTGATAGCTGAGCAGTTAACTAAATATTGGAGGGCGGGCAGCACATACAGGGTGGACGCACTGGATAAAGTGATGATTGGCCACCTGGAGATAGAGTTGATCACGCTACTCGGAATGGCATGCAGTTTTAAACTTATGAGTGACTTCTAGAATCTCCCACTTAATATGGCCAGGCTGCATTTAACTGTGAAATAACTCAACGAACAAAGAGAAAGCATGGATGAGGAGGGCCACTGCACTCCTATTTACAAGGAGATCTTCCACAGACCCCGCACTTTCTGCTGTTGAAATGATCAGTAGAAGTGATCAATAGAACTTTTTTCTTCTGAAAGCACACAATGTTAGCATTTAATATACAATGCTGATGACATTCTATGTGTGTTTATGAAATATCTAATAGCTTTTGCATAGATGAGCTGGTGTTTGCCAAATAAAGAAAACATTTCCATTGTATACAAAAGATATTATCTTCATTTCTATATTCTTAATCAGTCCAATTATCTGAGTTTTCACCATAAGCCAACCATTTTAAGATTCCTACAAACCTCAAACCAAAAGCCAGGAAATCCAACTTAACAAAAATACCACTGTACATGTATTTTGCTCACCCACACTCTGAGAGAAAAGTCAAGATCTTATTAAACCTCGCTTAGAGTCAGGCACTTGGAGTATAATAAACTCTACAGGAAGAGCAATCCTTTTCCCTATTCAGGTCCCCTGCCTTTAAAACCAGTAAAAATGTTCTCTTTTTTTGTGTGCTGTTGCTACTTTTAAATACAGTATATTATAACCACTTATTTCAAAAGAAAAATAAATTGAATGGCAAATTCTGCAATGTGGTGTCTATCAAGAGTGGGTTTTCCTGTGGCAATAAGATTCCGTCCAGATTGAAGCCACACTAAAGGAAATTTCTACTGACGTCTTTATTAGACGGGTTTTATTTACCAGACTTATGAGCTAACTGAACATTTGTCTTACTTTGAAATATCAAAAACTTTTGCTCAGAAATGTTTCATTTGGCAAGATATTCCAAAAGTGGCAATGGTGGCACTTATATCCTGGAGCTAACCAACAGCCGTCTAGTTGGACTTAAGACCCATTCAACAGGAGGGAATTCCTCTGTGGAATTTTGCAAGGTTTATAGACATAGCCCCTTTTCTGCAAGTGATGAGGCCACGGACCCTAGAAGGGAAACCAGTATTGCCACCTTCTTATTTCCAGTGGAATTCCCAACTGCATTCTAAGTTCTTACCCTTACACCCGCAAGAAGTGTAGTCTCGCTTCTCATTAGAAAGAGAACACTGAAGAAATATATTTCATTACAGGGACCACTGAAGAAATACATTAGCTGGGGATGGGGAGATGGTTCAACAGTTAAGAGCACGTGTTCTTGTAGAGGGCTGGGCTTGGTTCCCAGTACTCACATGGTGGCTCAGGACTATCCATAACTACATTACCAGGGAAACCCCATGCCCTCTTTTGACCTCTACCAGAACCAGGCACACACATGGAGCACATACACACATGCATGCATGCAGGCAAAACACTCATACATATAAAGTCTTTATTTAAAAAAAGTTTTAGAAATCCACAACTGATCAAAGTGCAGAAAACAACTGACCATGGAGTACTTGGCCCCAACTGATACACCAACAACACAATCCTACACCCACAACTGAGGGGCCATTGCAGAAGAGGGCAGAGAAAGGCTGCTAAAGCCCAAATCAGGACATCTCCCAAAAGGTAGGCTCTTCTGTAGATGACAGAGACGCTGCACCCATTACATCTTAACAATATAGTCTCTTAAACATGACCTGCATATGATACCACTAGTTAACATACCAGTGTGGATGGGGAAACTTCACAAGGCCCGGCATCTAGATGAAGAACTACAGGTTATTAATGGCAGCTGAGAGAGAATCCATCTTTTCCATGGGCAAGCGCCCTGAGAGGTTATCCAGTCTCAACTGGCCAACCCGAAACACATATACATACAAACAACAAGAAGTGGATTCAGTAGGCTGTGTGTGCGTGTATAAATCTGAGGAGGGGTCAGAGGGAGGGGAGGGAAGGGGAGAGGAAATAATGTAAAGGCAGTACTCATATAGAACACCCTAATATCTTTTTACATGAAAAAATGTTTCATTGTCTACGTTTGCTAAAGGGGGGTCATCTCCTTCCTCTGACTGTACCCTAGCAGCACCCTGATACTTCTCGCAAGACCCTAAGGTCCATGTCTTTGGTCATCTACCTGCCCCTTGGAATAAAGACTAAATTTGAGGTTTCTATCCTAGAAGCAAGCCTGGTATCTGATAAATTCAAATCATAGTTGAATATGAGACAAAAGAGGCCACTGTAGAGGAAGAACTGCTAAAAATGAAGACGCACACAGGGTAAAGAAATAACTTGGTTGTTAAGAGCGCTTACTGGTCTTGAGGAAAACCTAAGAGCAGCTTCCAGAACCCAAAATCTCACACTCACCTCTGACTCTAAGAGATCTGACACCCCTTACTGGCCTCCAAAGTTCCCTGAATTCACACACAGAGAGACAGAGACAGAGACAGAGACAGAGACAGAGACAGACAGACAGACAGACACAGCAAACATACATTTGAAGAAATTAAAAAGAAAGCCAATTACAAGTCACCAGAAAAAGGAAAGTGACTGGCGTGTTCTCTCAGGACAGCTTAAACGTACAAGAGTTAGATTCTTGTTTTATGGAACCAGTTAGCATTTAAACAAAGTCTGTGGATCACCATTCTTGGGAATTTGAAAGTAGATGTAACGGCCATGAACCAAATCACTAGAAGCCTTCCTAGCTGGGCTAACAGTGTCATTGAATAACTGCCCTGGCCACCTTGCTCTGATGTCCACTCAAATGGTGGAGCCAGTACTAGGGGGAAAACGGGGAGGGCAAGGGGTCTTTCCACTTGAGAGAGAAAAAGAAACAATCTCAGCTTACTCTGACACCTGGGAAAGGGTGCAGTAGAGACTTGATGAAATTCACAAGAAAATTAATAATGGCTAACTCTGAACACTGGCTTCAAACAAGAGTCAGAACTTCAAACTGAGAGGGGGTGTGAAGAATGTCCAACCCAATGACTCATAGGCAGATAACAATATTGCAGTTCAGAATAATGGACACGACCCAGCTGCGGACACAGCCCAGATCCTATCACCAGGCACTCCCCCAACATGCATCTGGCTCAAGCCATCTGGGACTCGGGTTACCCTAAACTGGATGACAGGACTTAGAGTAGCTCCCTATAGAATAGCACCCCTCAATAGAAATAAATGCAAGCCACGTCTGTCACCTTAAGTCTGCTGGTCACATTAAAAAGGTAAAAAGAAACATAAAGCTTAAGTCTCAGTTTTTTCCAAAATCTTTCATTTCAACAAACCATCGGTATAAAAATTATTAGGCTATTTTATTTTATACTCTTCAAAATCCGGCATTTATTGTGCATTTATAGGATATCTCAGTGCAGGCTAGCCACACGGGATAGCTGCTTTTATATTGGAGAACACAGGTCTATAATTTGCAGGTTCAAAGGAACTGCCCCACATAGGTGCTCGATGTAAATGTAACTTGACACAAATGCCTACAAATATTTTTAAACCAGGCCCGATGGTGCAGGCCTGTGATCCCAGCACTCCAGAGTAAAAGCAGGAGGATGAGGAGCCCAAGGCCACCTTCTACAAAGTGGGTTCATGGCTAGGCTGGGCTACACAAGCCCTCGTCTCAAGAAATAAAATTCTGTTTTCTATTTTGCGGTTGGTATCTTAAATCCTCTGAAACTGCAGTAATGTGGCATAAACAAAAGCACTAAAAGATGCCAGGTGGTGGTTAGCATGTGCCTTTAACCCCAGCAATGGGAAAGCACAGACTAGAGGATCTCTGAGTTCGAGACCAGCCAGGTCTACAGAGTGAGCTCCAGGACAGGATCCAAAGCCACAAAGAGAAACCCTGTCTCGAAAACCAATACTAAAAGACATGAAAACAAAGTTCTCTCCTAACTCACCTTGGCACACAGCCCTGAGCTTCCATCTGATGAGCCCGTGCACTCCCTCTGCATTTCCGCTTCCCCTGTGACTCCGTTTTTACAAAGTGCTTCACTTTCCAAGGCCCCACCCTAGATGCCACATCTAAAGGTTTTAAACTATGTGTTGGGAGAGAAGGGAAACCACAGCATGCATGTGGAAGACAACAACTTACAGACTCTGTTCTCTCCTTCCATGCTTATGTGGGCCCCAGGGATCAAACTCAGGGGGCCAGGGTTTCCCAAGCACCTTTAACTGCGGAGCCATTCTAAAACCCACCCACTACTTTCCTGGCGCTCCTATTGAGCCCATGAGACTCCGCCACTGACCCTGATGCTCCCTCTGCTCAGACGCGGCATAGTATTATGTTCCTGCCTCTTTTTCTATTTTGCCATCTTAAGTTTCTCATCATCTAAAATCTCCTATTTTTCATGGATATAGCAAGTATAGATATTTTGTGGGCTACAGTACATGTACATTTCAGTACATGTACACATTATACAGTGATCAAATCAAGCTAACTGACATGTCCATCACCTCAAACATTTATTTGTACTAAGGATGTCCAAAGTCCTCTCTACTAGTTTTTGTGAAACATACAAACATACAATTAAATATAGCATATGAACCACAATATGCCCAGCCCAGCCAAATCCCCACAATGGTATAAGTGGCACTATTATCTTGAGGGTAACCAACAGCTGTTTAATTAAGCCAATTGCCCATTACTGGAGAGGACCAATCCCAGTTGTTTAGCTACAACACAACTTCTATACCTGGCTCAGAGAACATTGCAAAAGAGGGAGCAGGAAGATTAAGAGCCAGAGGACCTGGGTGCCTGCTGTTAGCTAGTGCCTTCTAGACATGCCAAGCTGCATCCATGAAACCTAAATAGTATGATTGGCTAAATAGGATTTACATAACGACACCACTAGCCAACCTTCCAATTTAGACAGGGGAAATTTCACAAGGACCCACCCCTAGATGAAGAGCTACAGGCAATCAGTGGCTGCTGAAAAAGGGAAAAATCAGTCTTCTCTGTAGACAACCCCCAGAGGTCATCCAATTGCAAAGAGTCAGTTCTAAAGATATACAAATGAAAGCAGTGCTTAATGGGCTCAGGTGTGTGTGTGTGTGTGTGTGTGTGTGTGTGTGCGTGTGCGTGTGCGTGTGCGTGTGCGCGCGCACGCGCCTAAGCACATACTAAAACAAAAGGTAATAAATCTGAGAGGGGGAACACAGGAAGAGTTGGAAGGGGAAAGAAAAGTGGTGATGTAAAACTTTAAAGTTTAAGCAAAAAAAAAAATGTCCAGCATAGTAACTCCACTATTCAAGTATTCTTTTGGTACCCCTTATATCCTATAGTGCTTCGTATGATTCTTCTTATTACTAATTTTCATGGTTACAACATGGCTGACAGACGCTGTCTTTTACAGACTTCATGTGTGAGGCGATTGTTATGCACCACAGGGAAGAGCTTCTCTTCTTAAAATGCTATCAGGGAAGCATTTTTTATCCCCATTAAACAAACATGAAAACTGAGGCTTAGGAGATGTCAGTGCTCAAGTTCTTATGGCCAGAAGGTGATGTAACCAAACTGTGCTCTTAACAAGTCATATGCCATATGGCTTACTGAGGTAAGCGTGTGTAGCTACTGACTCTGTTCCTGACTTCTCGGATAACCAAAAGGGCAGGCAGTTCACAGGCAGATCTTCATCCTGTCCACACACATTCTCTTCAGCTATAGTCAGTCTTCCAAGGACACAGAACATATCCCAGCACATACCAACAAGTAGATACAATTCCAAATGCTCTGGGAAACTCTGGGACTTCCTTCACTGTATAAACAGGAGACTGTCGTTAAAGTGATAATAGTGACAGAAAAGAATACAGACTGCTGGATCATGGAAGACCCTGGAGATCAGTCAGCCTCTCTGCCGCACCATGCAATGGAGATGCCGAGACTCCAAGACATTGTGTCCCTGCCTGAGGTCACACAGCTGGCCAGCAACAACCTCACTCACAGCCCTGAATCAACTCCCACATAACTGCCTTCCACTTTCTACCCAATTTAGAACTCAAAGTTCAAGCTCTTCAAGGATTTGAAGTCTGTTTTTCCTTGTTCCCAGCAGAGGGAAGCTTCTGAGCTGTCACAGCTGCTGGGGCACACACTTGCTGCAGGAAATGTGTTCTCAAGGGTGTCCAAACCTCAAGCCATAAAGTTGCCACTGCTCAGTAGAGGTTTAGAATGATTCTAGGGTAGTTGGCAAGCAGAAACTGGTACTAAAGGCAGGATGTTGACAAGAGGATCCAGGTGTCTGGAGCAAAAAGTGTGCTCTCTCCATGGCCCCAGAAATCCAGGCCCATTGACAGAGTCAACACTTCCCAAAAGTGCATCAATCGATCTATCAGCGGTAGTTTATAAACTTTTATGATAACTACTGATTTGTTTTCTTATTCTTATAACATATGCACACCAAGGGTCAAGTGAGCTGGTTTAACAGACTTCAAAACAAGACACTTTTACATTTCTATTAGCAAAGATTAATTATATATTGTAACATGTTTACTGTGATATTTGAAATATATAATGTATTTGACCTTCTTCACCTCTCACTAACCTACTTTGTCCCCTTCCCACTTCCACTAATCTCCTCCCTCTCCCCAATTATTCCCCTGCTTCCAGTCGTGTGAGTGTGTGCGTGTGTGCATGTGTGCATATGTGCATGTGGGTATAACACAATGAGTTTCATTAGGGCTGCATACATGAACAGGAGTGAAAGCATCTTACCAAGAGTTACAGCCCTGAAGAAAATGGTCCTCCCTTTCCCAGCAATAATTAGCTATCTATAGACCCTCCAGGAAGGGTAGGGCCTCAAGAGCATCTCCTCCCGCAACGCACTGACAGGCCCAGTCTTGTGCAGAGAATCACAGCTGCTCGAGTTCAGGAGTGCAGCCATTGCACAGCGCCTGGAAGGCAGACACCGCACTCTGCCCCACCCTCCACCTCTTCTGTTCTTTCTCCCTCCTCTTCCATAGCGTTCCCTGAACTTTGGAAGAGATGAAATCGATGACTCTTTCATGGCTGAGCATTCAAAAGACGGCTTTTGAACACACATGAACTTCCTGCCAATCTTTAGACAAGACTCACCCTACTCCCTACCCTCACCTCACCTATAAATCATTTTGTAGAAGCCTAAGAAATACAAATAACTCCAGAGAACACGCCTTCCAGAGTGGAGGAGCAGGGACTGTGAAAATGAACACTTTAGTGGTGGTTAACCTTTCAGGGAACCAGGTCCTGGGTAGCGAAAAGGACATCAGATCTGACCTTTGCATATGCTGGAGATCACATAACCTTTGAGATTACCTAAGGCAAACTTTAACAACTTGCATGTAAACAAGACATGCAGCAGAAGGGTGGATCTTGGATCGGTGTAGAAGACAAGAGGAATAAGAGACGTTAACAGGCAACTGAATATGGGATATGTATCATGGACCTACATGTATGAAAATGGGGTGACAATAACATCCACAATTTTTCTAATAAAATACTTATTTTGTTTTTATTAATGTCTTGTGATTTTATTACTTTTTCGTGTTGTTGAATTTTTTTTTTTACTCTAGCCCCACGTTGCAACACCAAAATGTTGTTGGTTGTTTTACTCTTTACTCTTTTGGCTTTTGGGGGGGGTCCCTTTGCTCTTTTGAGGGACGCACCATACAGCTACCAAATAAATACACATACGGAGGCTTATTTCTTATAAAAGCCTGGCCTTAGCTTGCCTAGTTCTAGTCATCTTAAATTATCCCATCTGTCTTTTGCCTCTGGGCTTTTACCATTTCCCACTTCTATGTATCTTGCTCTCACTCTTGCTCTGTGGCTGGCTGGGGGCAGGCCTCTAACGTACTCCTCTCCTTGTTCTTTCTTGCTCCTCCTCCTCCTCCTTCTCGTGCTCCTTCTATTTATTCTCTCTGCTTGCCAGCCCCGCCTATCCTTTCTCCTGCCTTCCTATTGGCCGTTCAGCTCTTTATTAGACCATCAGGTGTTTTAGACAGGCAAAGAATCACAGCTTCACAGAGTTAAGCAAATGCAACATAAACAAAAGCAGCACAGCTTTACCTCATTAAACAAATGTTCCCCAACATCAGCAACTGTTAACACACTTTAAAATAACGTTCCACATTTTTGTTTTGTAATTGGTGTGAGTTTGTCTATGGAGGACTGAGGGATACACACGTCACAGTGTGCCTGTAGCAATCAGAGGGTAACTTTCAGGAGCTGGTTCCCTCCTTCCACTGCAGAAGCACTGGGGATTGAACTCAGGTTATGAGGCTTAGTACCTGCTAATCAGTCCCACCAGCTCTTAGTAAGTAAGCATCTTTGAGATTTCAACTCATCACAGTCCGAATAGTTATCGTCAAGGAAACAAATAACACCAATCGCTGAGGAGGATGGGAGGGAAAAGGAGTCCTGACCCACTGTTGGTGGAAGTAGAAACTGCGACCATCACTACCAAATCGGTGTGAAGGGCTGGAAAGCTAAAAATAGAACACTGTGTAACTCAGTCATTCCACTTCTGGCACACCCAAAGGACCTCAAATCCTACTACAGAGATATCAACACATCCATGTTCATTGTTGCTCTGTTCATCAAAGCTAGGAAGCAATCAATCCACATGTCCAGCAATCCATGAGTGGATAACAAAAACGTTGGGCATAGAGAATTTTATTCAACTATAAAAAAGAATCAAATCATGAAATACTCAGGAAAATGGGTGGAATTGAAAAGCAGAATACGAAGTGAAGTATTAGAGTCTTAGGGTTTTTACTGCTGTGAAGAGACATCATGACGACAACAACTCTTATAAAGAAGACATTTAATTGAGGTGGCTCATTTATAACTTCAACGGTTCAGTCCATTATCATCATGTGGAGAGCATGGCGGTACGCAGGCAGATGTGGTGCTGGAGTAAAAGCTGAGCATCCTACATCTTGCCAGCAATAGGAAGTCAACTGAGACACTGGACAGTATCCTGAGCATAGGAAACCTCAAAGCCTGCCCCACAGGGACACACTTCCTCCAACAAGGCCACACCCACTCCAACAAAGCCACACCTCCTAATAGTGCCACTCTCTATGAGATTATGGGGATCAATCACAATCAAACTGCCACAGTGTCATAGACTCAGAGAGTAAAAAATGTCACATGTTATAACTTGTCTGTGGATCCTAGCTTCAAACTGAGATTTGTATGTTTCATCAGAAGTTCCTGTGGGTCTCAGGAAGCTAGGAAATCCCGTGAGAGGTGGAAGGGAAGAGGCCTGAAGCGGAGGAAAGGATATGGGCAAACATGAATGACCATGTGTGCTATCAAAGTAGAGGAAGGGCACTGTTGAAAGAGTTTAAACGGGGATGGGGGAGGGGCTAAAGGAGATGGTAGAGTGTATGTTAACCAAAACTAAGGATTTCCAGAAAAACTACAGATCTTTTTGAAAACCCGTG
>NC_022016.1:24271875-24277855 GCF_000317375.1 Microtus ochrogaster
CTGAGCTCACTTCCTCTTCCTCCCAGCATTCTGTTCTGTTTACTCCTCCAACCTATGTTTTAACCTATGAGGGCCAGCCAAGCAGTTTCTTTATTGCTTAACCAATGAAATCAACAGATTGATATGACACTCTCACATCAAACAATAACAAAAAATAGATCCTATTGCTATAGGCATTCTTTGGTTAGAAGGCAATCTGCAACTGACCTGAAAACTTCTCCCTGCTATCTGGTTTTGATAGAGCTGGAAGGTGTTTTGCGTCTGCTAAGAAGCAAGAAAGCCTTCAACAGTCTTACACAGCAGTGGATCCCCATGCTGTAATACCAACCCGCCGGTAGCCACTGGAGAAATAGTGGCATGATTGCTACGGAGTTAATCAACTACCTCCTGATTGGATTTGAGGAAAGAGTTTGTGCTTGGTAGTGTAAGCCTGGCCAAAGTCCATAGCTAAAAGTCATAAGCCCTAGAGAGAAGTCTGCTATTGTTGCTTTGCCGAATGGAATTTTTGCTGCTCTCAACCTTGGTCACAGAAGCTCCTGTTTAAAATGGGCAACAGTTAGCACAGATACTGATAACTATTCAAAGTGCTAAGCATGTGTGATCATTGAGTGCTTAGCCCTAAGAGAGATATCTGTATCTTCCCACAGCTACCACCATCATGTTCAGGGAGCACCACCGAAGAGGGGAGGGAAAGAATGTAAGAGCCAGAGGATGGAGAGGTACGCTATGAACATTGCCTCCTGGATACAATGTGGCTATAGAATGCACAAGAGATCGCACATGGTGCCGTTCGTGGACAAGACCTGCACCAGACTAAGCCCATCAACATTCCAGCATGGATAGAAGAGGGGCTCACCAGGGCACTAGGGGAGAGAGAGTCCATCTTCTTCAGGGTATGGCTGTTAGTAGGCTGTCCATGTTCCAGCGGATGGTCCTCTACCTATGCATATACAGACAGCGCTAACCATACACAGTGGGCTATCAGATTAATCATGGCGATGTCCTTCTGTGGTGGTGTGAATGAATTATCTCTCGTAACCTCTAGATGTGGCCTTGCTAGAGAACATATATCACTGGGAATGTGCTTCGATGTTTTAAAGCCTCATGCATACCAGATACCTCTCTGTTTTGTGTTTGCCATTAAGGACGTGATGTATGGCTTGCTGCTCCAGCTTCCACACCTGCTGCTTGCTCACTGCTGTGTCTCCTTGCCAAGATGGACGACTCTAGAACCATAGGCCAAAACGAACTGTTTTTTTCTACAAGGTGACTTGACCAAGGTGTTTTGCCAAAGCAAGAGAAAGTCACTGACACCAAGATGCTAATCATGCGCCAACAAGCAGAGGCCACTGCCTCTTGGAAAGGGTCTGAGGTCACACCAAGTTTAAGGACAAAGAACACCTGACTGTTTAGGCACGTCCGTTGAGGGTACCAAATGAAAGGGTGGAAAAAGGCAAAAAAAAAAAATCCTGGCAGAAACGTCCGCAGGCTGATGATTTGAAGGAACAGCATGTTTGGAAGACATCTGGGCTGACAACGGAGCCATAAAATGCGAACGAAGTTGCCAAGAAGGAAAGGAATAAAAACAAAACTTTATAGAGAATAGCATGTTGAAGAATGAGAAAAAAAGAAGCTTGTTGAACTCTGTAGTTTACTTTAAAAAAAAAAAGGAAGAAGAAAAAAGAGGACCTGAAGTTGGGAAGGGTAAGAGAATGGGGTTGGGAGGACTTAGGGGAGAACATGATTGTAAAGGAAATCCATCGAGCCATCCTGCAGGGAGAGGAAAAGATGGGCAGATAGAGAAAGATTCTTTGATAAGCAAAAATATCAACAGGGCAAGGACAGGGCCGCCAAAGAGCTGCAGAAACAGGGAGGTGAGAGAGGTTAGGGAGAGAAGGCCAGCCAGATGACAGAGGGACCTAATCTACAGTGGGAAAAACAAATCAAGTCAATCAAAGCAAATCAAATTCCCCCGTGGGAGAAGGGCAGGGCTGACAAGTACACAGGTACTCACTCTCTAGAGTGCTGACAGTGGCCTTATCTAGATAGGAACTAGGGCTGGGCACCTGAATTTGTTAAATTCAGCCTGAGGGTTTCTGCATTTCAGGGCAAAGTTTACTTCAAAGGGAAGAGCAAGCAGCTGCTGTGCTCTAGGTTTTGAAATCAATGCTAAACTCTTCAGAGGAAAGATTTACTGATCCCCATGATTTACCTCCAAACGTGAGAAAAGACAGATGGGTGGAATGGGCCACGGGATGAGTAGGAGAGTTGTGTCGACGTCGGGAGCCATTCATTCCCAATCTCTTCTGACTTTGCTGTACGTTAGCAATTCTTCGTAGAGCATTTGGGGTTTAGAAGCAAGGGGCAAAAGAAAACCTGTCTCTTTAATCCTTGGATTTTTAGATGTGATTGTGTCGTTGTGGTTGCACACGAACATGTCTGTTCTTTTGGAGATGCAGGGCAGGAAATGTCATTGGCTGGAACCGACGGACGGACCGAATGTGGTTCGTCTTCCATCACTGACGATGCTCAAGAATTGGACTCCGGGGGAGCTGTCACTCTGTTCTGTTTTGCAGATTTAAATTCTTCCCAAATTAAGAAAGAAATTAAAACAAATCCCTGAGAGGCTGGGCCTACACAAACAAGAGTGTATCTGCTTAAGCAAGTGCTTCCCTCGAGGCCAACAGGGCTCTGGTCCAACCACCTGGGACACAACAGGCCCTTGATTTAAACTGATGATAAGTGCAGTGCCAACAGCCAGAGGAAGCCTCCCCTCTCGCACTGAAGGTGCTGGCAGCTGCGCTGGGCTTGTTCCCACATGGTCTCTCCGTATATCCTCCAGCCAAAAGCAGCAAGCCTACACACTCTTCCCAAGAACCCCAGTACCTGTGGAGAAACCCTACAACACTGCTAAACAAATTTTTTCAAGGTTTTCTTACAGGCATCACAGGAAGCCATCCAGGCCTCGTCAGTCCCTGTTTTGAAACAAAGGACTCTCCAGGGCTAACCATGGTTTGCCATGAAGCCTGGGATTACGCTCATCACAGCATGAGTCCCATAATATTAAAAGAAAAAAAAAAGCTTATGGGACTGGAGAGATTGCTCAGGGGTTAGGAGCACTTGCTGCTCTTCCAAAAGACCTGAGTTTGGGTTCTAGCACCCATGGTGGGAGGCTCAGAGCCACCTGTAACCCCAGCTCCAAAGGATCCGGTACCCTGTTCTGGCCTCCACAGGCACCTGTGAATGTGCAACTTGTACTCACACAAACTCTCACAAACACACAAACAGAAATAAAGGTACGCCTTTAAAAAAGGTGAATGCCACCCAGACTAGGTTCCTGGAGTGGAAAGGTATCTTGTTTACTAACAACCAGCTAAGCCAATACCTGGGACACACTCATACACTTAATATTTTAGATGGATGAACAATTTGTAAGACATGCACAGTTCCTACCGCTCTGCTATGCCATCTTGTCTCGTTCTTTATGCAATTCTGAGAGCTGGGCTGGGCACTAAGCTTGACAGATTGACATATGTATATACACTGCCACAACCACCAGGATCCCCAGCTAGGGAGGCCAGGCCAAGAGTGCTAATGTCGTAATCAGTATTAGAGAACAGAACAACAAAGCCAGAATCAATAGCCATCTAACTGACTCCTAAAGGGATGCCCCCTTCGTCCTACCTGGTGTCGTTCTGAGGAATGTTCAAGGGGATTTCTCAGAACATGATGCCCTCCTACATGAGCACGGAACACCGAGTTAGGGATATATGATCTCTGGCTAACTTACGAATGAATGGGACCTAGTGATCCGGGACTTACTTGGAAAGCGGGGAAAACAAACAGTTGAATAAATGCCACCATCCATAAAAGCCCAGATGTTTGGCTTGCTGTGTCAACATGTTAAGTGTCTCGTATAATTAATGCAGGTAAAAAAGATAACAGGTGTGCTAAACACCATGTTAATCTCTGGCACCCACTCTGCCTGCATTTATTTGTTTCATAATTTCTCCTGCCCCATGGGACCTTTCCCTCATCTTGCATTGAAGAAAGCACTGCACTTCTGCACCCTTCTGGGGCTACACAGGGATAGGCTGACCCTGCATCATCAGTGTGGCGACCAGGTGACCCCAAGCAGGAGTCATGAGATTCCTCCTCCTCCCCTGGTTCCTGAGTTTGGGGAGATAACTGAATGTTCTGAGTTCATTTATAAGTAAGAACTGGCTGTCAAGGCTGTCTTGACCATTGATGCGATTCCTCATGAGTCTGTGCTCCGTGGAGATATAACCTTCCCTTTCTGATTGTAATTTCAAAGGCAACCAGCAGCAACTTGAGTGGATCCCAAAAGTCCCAAAAGCATGACTTCAAAGGGGCAGCTGCCACCATCTTCTGAGAAGTGTCACAGGGTCCGTGCATCCCTCCCTAGGGTGCCACCACGCTTGTGATACCCTAAATAGTTATGGCAGATGTGAGAATCTGTGAGTACCTTCGCAGTTACTCACCTTGGTGCTAGAGAGATGGTTCTGCAGTTAGGAGCATGTGCTGTTCTTGCTTCAGAATTGGTTTAGGTTCCCAGCACCTGCATGGCAGCTCTCAACCATATACTACTGCAGTTTGTGGGGACCTGGTGGCCTCTTCTTCTTGCCTCCTCTGGCATCAGACACACATGCAATGTATTTGTATGCAGGCATGCAAAAACATTACACATAAAAACAAAAATAAATAAATCTAAATTACTCATTTCAAGCAGTTTATCAGACATTCCATAGTCCGTTGACCAAGGCACCCAAGGTGATGTCTCATGACCACCATATCAGATGTTCAGATTCCCAATGCCTTTCCATTTCTAAACATGGGCCCTGTCTCATACTGTGGGCAATGGAGAAAAATGGCTTTCTCACCACACACACACACACACACACACACACACACACACACACACATGCACGTGCACACTAACCTATTCTGATCATCACTCTTCTTCCCAGCTCATGCCTTTTCTCCAACCAGCCACAAAAGAAGAATACCTTCCCAGCAGCAAGTGGTAGCTCAGGCATGCAGACAGGAAGCTCGAGATCTAGCAACCAATGACTAACTTTGAGGGGTTTCCCTACTGCTCATAAGCCAACGGCTACCACCGTGAACAGAACAGTCCCCGGACACCAGGGCTGTTTGCTCCAATTTTGAAACCTTCACGGTATCTATTGATGGCCAGATTTCAGCAGCTGTTGTACTCGCCATCAAAAAGTACTTAGCAGTGCTAATCTACATCATTTTCCTCTCTGCCTCTGTGAAGAGTTTCAAAAGCTGAGCCAAAGCTCCCATAATGTCATTAAACTGAAAGGAAAAATAATTTAACAATGAATGGAATGATTTGAGGAAAATAGCCTTATTTCACTAAATTTATTCCTTGGAGTAAAATAAATACTTTAAAACAAGCATTCGATTCTTAGGGATTGAAGTCACTGTTATAGGACACCCCTTACTCCCACCCCCCAAAAAGTAAAAGACCGGACTTCAAGTTTAATTATTACCGCAGCTGAGCAGATGGAACAAAATTACTTCCCTGTGCTGTGTGTTCATAACTCAATATGTCAAAGTGGCCTACGATTTCATTAAAGATTTTTTTTTTCTCTATTTCTCCCCAAATGTTTTGCCTAAAGGGAATCTTTTTAAACCACTCGTTTCCAATTGTACCTTTTCAGTGTATGACCTCTGGAAATGAATGTTTACCAGTGATGCAAACCCCACTCATTCAATAAAAAGACAGTATTATAAAATATAAAGGCGGAGACACCAGCGCGCAGGCCCAAGCGGCGGGCAGAGACACCGGCTCACAGACGCGGCGGATGCGGGATAGTCCAAGCATGAAACAGTGAAGCCCACACTGAGAGCAGATCGCCCCACTACAATTAAATCAGGTAGGTTTTTTGGGGCCAGGCCTCCAGAGTGGTAGACCTTTTATTGGCGAGTTCCACAA
>NC_022016.1:24279895-24296390 GCF_000317375.1 Microtus ochrogaster
GTCTTACCTGTATATACCCTGCTTTATGCTAACTGACCAGGCATCAATAGCAAAAGACCAACGTTCTGCTTTACTTCACATCCATACAGGATTCTGGCCTAAGGAGAGGAGGGTGTGTGTGTGTGTGTGTGTGTGTGTGTGTGTGTGTGTGTGTGTGTGTGTGTGTGTACACGTCTTAGCTAAAATAGGACTTGATAAGCCTCTCAGGTTTTGAAAGAACACAGAGGACTTAAAGAGTATGTCTTGCTGGATCCCCCAGATGCTGGCAAAGTCCTAGGGAATAAGGTGTTAGGAGAGAAAAGGGCTACGAGTGTTTGTGCCACTTCTGATTTCTGGTGGAATATATACCTTCTTTATAAAAAGATTCACAAGAGGAAAATTCTCAGCTGTCTGTTCACAGTTATTCCTCCTCTTTCCCCACCTCAAATCATTGTAAAGGCAAACACTACCCACTTCTACTAGACCTGCTGGAAACTTCTCCATGGGGTCTTTGCCCTTTGTTCATAGATATAGTTTAAACACCACTAAGTTATCTTATAACTGACACTTGCTGAGCATGGTCTGTGTACCTGGCAGAGTCCTTAATCATTTTGTCTGTATTAACCTAATCACCACAATAAATTCTAGAGTAGAAGGCTCAAAGCCTGTAGCTGGGAACCTACAGCCTCAGGCTATACAAGACTGTCATAGAACCAGGTCTGTGGCAGCCATGAGGGTATGAGCCTGGGGTGTCCCCACTAAATATCTAAGCAGCATCATGGTCAGGGTCCCCAGGTTCTAAGGAACCCCATCATTTTGCCCATGCTTTGTCTTTTGCTTTTCCCCCAGTGCATTAAGCCTTGACTCTCGGGATCTATATATACCACAACCATTTCCAACCTGGAAGGTGCACAAGGCAATGCCTCCTTTAAGAACACTGCCAGCCGCCTTGGGTTCTCAGCCGTCTCACCGCCCCCTAGGAAAAATGAAGAAAATCCCCACATCCCCCTGCTTGCTGGGATCAGATAACACATCACACACACACACACACACACACACACACACACACACACCCATTGCAAGGAGAACTGTGAAATCAAGTGTTAAGGATTGGATATAAAGTAACCTCAAAAAGGCTCATGGTCCCAGCTGGTGGCATTACTTTGGAGGTCCTGGAAAATTTGAGAGACGGGATCTAACCACGTGTGCCAGTGCACATATTTAATCCCAGCACTAAAGAGACAAAGATAGATGGATCTCTAAGTTTAAGGTCAGTCTGGACTATGTAGCAAGTTCCAGGATAGCCAGGGCTACATCGTGAGACCCTTTCTCCAAAAATAAAAAAATAAAAAAAAAAAGGCAGGTCTAACTGGAAAAAAAGAGATATAGGTCTCTGGGGCAAGTTCTTGGAGGATCTATCTTGCCTGCCCCCATCCCTGCCGCTCTCTCATTCTGAGCTGGCTTAAGTCACATGCTTGTAAGAATAAAAGGCTCTACCTCAATATGGACACAGATTGAAAGCTGGGTAGTGGTGGTGCACATCTTTAATCCCAGCACTCAGAAGGCAGAGGCAGACCTCTGAATTTGAGACCAGTCTGGTCTATAGAGTTAGTGCTAGGACAAGCTCCAAAGCTACACAAAGAAACCCTGTCTCAAAACACCAAAAACAACAAAGACCACTTATTGAAACTTCTGGAATCGTGAGCCAAGGCAAATGCTTCCTTCTTTAAATTGTTTGGTCAGCTATTTCACCACAGTGACAAAAAGTTACCAACAGAAGACAGGTAAGGGGCTGGAGAGATGGCTCAGTGGTTAAGAGCACTGCCTGCTCTTCCCAAGGTCCTGAGTTCAATTCCCAGCAACCACATGGTGGCTCACAACCACCTGTAACTCTTGTTCTTGGAGATCCTACATCATCTTCCAGCCTCTATGGGCATCAGGCACACACACACAGTGCACATTCATATAAACAAAATATCTGCTCACACTGAAAGCTTTAAAAAAAATAGGCAAGAAAAATGGGCATGGGAAGTAGTTTAAATTATTATCCAACAAAATCTATTCCCAAAATGATAATAACAAAGTAAAGCATTTAGCATTTATTTCATCAACATCATCCATGTAGCTGCCATGGGAAGAGTGCAGGAAAATTCATAGGATGATGACTACATTTAAGTATGCAAGGAATTGCATACTGTTTGAAAGGACGTTCCCTGCTGTGCACTCTGCAGCAGTCTCCGTACAACTGCACATTACTGTAGAGTTGGACAGGGGTACTGGAGAGCACTGAGAGCCAATTGAAGCTAAGATAGAGATGGACAGAAACTAGCTTCTCTGGGTCACTGCCTTTATATTAGTGCTCTCTCTCTCTCTCTCTCTCTCTCTCACACACACACACACACACACACACACACACATCTCAATGTCACACAAAATAAAGCAGTCTAAAGCTCAAACTGTGCTTTGCTCTTTTAATTGTCGTTACTTCTCTTGCTAAAGGCTCAAGTGCCTTGTGCTATACATGTAAGAAGCCAACCTAACTCATCAGCCAACTGACTCAAGATCAGAGTTCCAAATGCCAGCTCACATGACAGAACAAATATACCCATTTATAGACTTTTTTCACTGTAAACTTTCAAAACTATTTGCTTTTGAAAAAGATTAAAACTCCTTCCAAATGTAGACAGTATTTTGGTCTAACCTGTAGTGTTGGGGACTGCGGACCACCAGACCCTGAATTTTCTGTAAACAACCTGTTTTCCTCTGCTCTGAGCACGAGACCCTGATGGCAGGGGAATGGGTTCTGATGAGTCTTCAGCTGAAAGATCCCAAGAGCTGGGGCGTGGCCAGAGCCTTATATAAGCTTCCCCTGGGCACAATAAAGTGGGCTTCACATTCTTGTTGCAAGGATGTTCCTGTGGCCCCATCTGTCTGTCTGTATGTATGTCTTTTAATCTTCTGCCTACTTCCCATAGCGCAGAGCGAGTAACCAGTGTAATTTGCACTATAGTATGTCCTTGTATTTCAGTAAGTCCTATATAACATTCCACAGATTAAATAATTCAAACTAATTGTGCAAATTTTTTCGCTCATTCATTCATTTTTCCCATTTATTCCTTTATATAACATCCAAGAAGGTCCTATGATGGGCTATGCACTGAGGTGGGTGCTTGAGCCAGAAAGGCAAAGTAATGAACATTTCTATGAGGAGTCAAGCCACAGCTTGGTTGGTAGAACGCTTACCTAAAGCCCTGGGCTCAGTTCTCAGCACCTTTTAAAGCTGGTGTGGTAATGGACAACAGGAATCCCAGAACTCAGAAGATAAACTGAAGAGGGCCAGATGCTTAAGGTCATTCTCAATGACAATGTAGCTACACAGGAAATTCAAAGCCAGCCTGGGATCTTGTCTTAAAAGGATAAAAGTATGTATCACTTCCTATCTCCCTTTCTTGACACTGGTACCCAATATCTAAAAGATATTGGCAGCAGTGGACCTCAATGGTCAATAAAGTAAACAGGAAGGAGTTGAAGGAACACTGTTGGAAGACAAAAAAAAAAGCAGGCATATCAGAAACACTAGCTACAACAATTAAGTAAATAGATGGAAAATAAAAGAGGTCCGAGTTCTCACTCTAAGGAGGTATTTGTGTATGTGCGATGAAGAGATTCTGAAGTGCCTGGGTAGAAATTTATTAGTAGAACTGAGAAGATTTTAATACACAAATACTCACATAAGGAAGTAGTTATAAAAATCATTCTTTTCCATACAATTTATATATGTGTATATCTTATGTGCAGGTATGTTTATGTATATAGCATGGGTTAGAAGAAAAGTATAATCCAAAACTCTTCTGTGTGGCAGTCATGGCCCCAGCTGGTAGAGCTGATTGCTGAGAACTCAATTGGTTTCATCATAATTTGACAGTATTGTTGGCAGGTGGTAGAAACAGGAAGCAGGGCCTAGTCGGAGGGCATAGCTTTGAATGTGAGACTTCTATCCAGACCCTTCCTTTCTCTCTCCTCTCTCTTTCTCTCTCTCCCTCTCTGCATCCCAGATGCCATAATCAGCATCTTTGCCATGATTCCACCAACACAAAGTTCTGCCTTGCCTCAGACCCAAAGCTAACCATGGTCTCAAGCTAAGAACAGTAATACCACCAAAAAATAAAAAAATAAAAATAAAAACAACTCCTCCTTTTCAGTTTGCTTTCTCATGAGGTAATGAACCTAACAAACAAACAAACATATACTTGGTTTCTAAATATCACCCTCCTCTTAAAGGAATCAAAGATGCTAGAAGGATGATTAACCTAGGATTTGGATGGGGAATATGAAAGATGAACCTTGGGACAACTTATGTCACAAAGTCCATAAATGTGCAATGAATGATGAACATGTGTCTGAAGAACATGGGAGGAGATCAGACAGAGAACAAGTTTGACATTAAAATGACTAATGATGATGATGTGTTAAACAAAACCGATCCACGAGGCCATAATTCATAAATGAGGGAAAGGGGAAGTGCTTTCTTATGACAGAATACCAAACGAAAAGTGTAAAAGAAATGATAGCAATACATCTCACTGTCTGGCAACCATCGTGGATGGCATTAGATTGGTGTAACCATAGGTAAATGCTGAAGCTGATGGTAAAGAGCATTACCAGATGACCAGAGAAGTTTCCATAGTAGTTTAAAACAGGGGGAAAGTGAGGGTCTTATTGGGAAGAAATCTGGCAGACTCCAACATCAGACTGGTAAGGCTGGTTTTCCCAGCAATGAGTCACTGTCACGTGTCTCTTGATTTGATGCTTAAGAGCTCAGCACCATTTCCATGGTTTCCTTCCCAGAAGGAATGGTTAAGACTGAGTCTGATGACGAGGAAAGATGGGATGGACCTCGTAGGTTGCCCTACAGAAAGGTCTGAGGTGCATGAGACACAGAGCAAAGATGAGAAAGGTTTCAAGTTTCAAGGTGGCGACAAGCTTCAGTGACTAAAGCAACCCATGCATCTAGCTAAGGCCGTGACCCAGAATTAGAAAAAAGCGAACTAGAACCATGCAATCAGAATGACATCTGAGAAGTCTGGGAGCAGTGTGTGTCTATACTGACTCCTACCAGGCAGGGGACGTGCTGGCAATGCAGGAGAGAGGGCCTTGTTTCAAACAAGCTAAGAAATTAGTCGCCATGTTTCAAACAAGTTAAAAAATAGTTCACCATGTTTTGAGCGGGTTAAGAAATAGGTCAGCATGCCAGAAAAATATGTGTGGTGTGTAAGTGTTAAGAGACAAGAGGAGGTAACCAGGTGATGAAATGCAATTAGAAAGCCTGAAAGTTGTAGAGATGTTAATGTTTTGTAGCTTGAAAGTTTTGATGTATAATGAAAAGGAAGCCATTGGCCTTACACTGATAAGTTTAAACTCTAATTCACACACTTGACCTATGACATGAACAAAATAATCTGCGTCTCCCTTTGCATCACTTCCTGAAGTGTTAATTCTTCCCACCTTACAGAACTGGTGGACTTAAGACTGTGTGCTAAGATTCTCCCATGAACCCCCAAACAGCAGGACAGCATAGCGTGATAATCAGAATCCCTGATCAACTGAGACTATATTTCCTCAAGAAAAGAGGGCACGGGAACACCAGAGACAACTTCAGAGCCCCACACTCTACTCCACTGGAGCTTCCGTAATAGGTGTGTGTCTGTCTGTCTGTCGGTGTGTCTCTGTGCGTATCTGTGTGTGTCTGCATGTCTGTATGTGTATGCTCATGTGTGTCTGTCGGTGTCTTTGTGTGTATGTGCTCGTGTGTGTGTGTCTGTGTGTGTCTGTGTGTGTGTCTGCATGTCTGTGTGTGTGTGCTAATTGTGTGTGTCTGTCGGTGTCTCTGTGTGTGCTCATGTGTCTGTCGGTGTCTTTGTGTGTGTGTGCTCATGTATGTGTGGGTGCTAATGTGTGTGTCTGTGTCTGTCGGTGTGTCTCTGTGTGTGCTGGTGTGTGTCTGTCGGTGTCTTTGTGTGTGTGTGTGTGTGTGTGTGCTCATGTGTGTGTGTATGTCTGTGTGTGCTAATGTGTGTGTCTGTGTCTGTCGGTGTGTCTCTGTGTGTGCTGGTGTGTGTCTGTCGGTGTCTTTGTGTGTGTGTGTATGTGTGTGCTCATGTGTGTGTGTATGTCTGTGTGTGCTAATGTGTGTGTCTGTGTCTGTCGGTGTGTCTCTGTGTGTGCTCATGTGTGTCTGTCAGTGTCTCTGTGTGTGTGTGTGCTCATGTGTGTGTCTGTGTGTCCGTGTGTACACAGAGAGATGGGGGATAACTCAGTGAACAACTGGCTGGGAGCTGACAGTGATGGACGTGGCTAAGGCAAAGATGTGGAAGGCTTCACTGGCAGTTCTCCAATCAGGTGTTAGAGAAAACAAGAGACAAAGAGCACTTGGGAGAAGCCAAGCAGGTGCAAAGTCATGTCGGTGTGACAGCCCGGGGAACAGGGAGCTGTGGAGGGGATGGTAAATAGTCCTGGACAGGTAAACATGATCCAAACCAAGAAGAACCCACTGTGCCAAGTTTGGAAAATCAGATGGCATTCTCTCACCTAAGATGATGGGGAACACCTGCTACGACCCCCTCCCCACATGCCAGACATCAGTAACCACAGACTTTATTACACTCCAGACAGCTGCCACCGCTCACCTGGAACAGGCCTGTGAAACAGAATCGTTCGCCTCCTGGCTAAGGTGATGGGGGTTGTAGAGGGCTTACAGTAAATGCCGCTGTGATTTTCTCTCTAACACAGCAAGCTTTATTCTCTTGGTGGTTGATCAGTGGGGAAACCGCTTCCTTGGGTTAGAAGCACCGCTAAGGACTGGGCACAATGGAAGAAATGCAGGGAGGAATGGAGGTTACCACTTCGCGAGACTCAGTTTCCCTGAATGAAAAAGGAGAGGGCTAGCAACAGCAATATTTGCTAAAATAGTAAGGCTGACTTTGAAGTCAGAGTAACAGGGAGAGCTGTGAGAACCCACGTGATGGGCATAGGAAAGGCAGCCAAAACCCTCGGCATGCAGCTCCACGAGGGTAGCAAGTCACATCCTCGCCAGAAACTTGGTTATACGGCTGAGAAAACCGAAAACACATTGTAAGTGAAGGCCTGGGGAGCACAGCATTCTGCTTTAAGATGCTGGCTGTTTCTGAAATAAAACTTTAAAACCTGCTGTAAAAACCAACTATTCCACTGGGGAAAGAGTGGCCTAAAGTGTCTTTGATTGTAACGATAGGAAAGACTTTCATCTGTACTCTTTATGAGATTAATTGTAACTCTCCCCCAGCTCAGAGAGGTTTTTCTGAACCTTGTGGTTGAAATCGTACACTGCATGATAGACCTTCATTCTTCAGCGGGCGCATTCCGAAAGGGTGAACCCGGTAGCCATCAAATGAGCGAAGGCCGATAAGCAACACCTTCTGCTGGCTTGCAATTTGCCACGTGCTCATACAGCCTGCTGCCCTTCACCTGCCCTGAGTCGTCAGGTTTCATCAGCCAGGTGCCCACGAGGCCATAGACCGAAGCTGAGTGAGGACTTAATGAAGCCTGGCAAGGAGGAAGCTAGCACAGGGCCAGCCGACCTATCATCCTAGCTCTGATCCTCCGCGCCGCTGCTGGATCTGCTTCTACACCACCAGCAGCAGGGACGCAGTGAGGGCTAGGACTAGTTTGAAGCTCTGTGTCACACCTGCGTGACTCTTAGCTGGCCATCCACCGCACTCACACCACGAAAGGACAAACAAGACCCTTCCCACCTCTCCAGGCCAGAAGTTCACAAATCTGCGCATCTGCAGGTGCTGCCTGAAGAGAGGGAGATGCAGTGGGGACCGGCACCACACAACCCGCCCCTTCTTGCCTGAACCCAGGCTGTTTTCAGGATCGGTGCCGTCGTCTGCTGACTCTGTGAGGCTGTAAGGTCTCACAAGTTAATAAGGACCATTGCGCAGGGTGAACATTTGAACTCCGGTCGCTTTCACCTGTGGCTTCACGTTCAGACGCCCCACTTTTCTCACTGAACCCTGGATATGGCTAAGAAAACTGGCGCACATTACTGCATTTTCAGCCTGCCCACTATGTACCCGGTACTGCGCTAATTGCTCACAGCTACCATCCACAACCCACACAACAGCATAAGAAGGAATCCTCTGCAGAGGGACAGCCAAAGTACTGTGAAAGAGGTAAAATAATGTGATCAAGACTCAAGAACTGATGCATACATAAAGTCTTGGTGGTAAGCATCTTCATAGCCAAGCCATCTCACTGACCCAAAAGGTACTTTTGAATGCCAACTACCCAACAGCACTCAACAAAACTGGTTCAAGATACAGGACTAGAGATCAGGGAGAGAAGAAAGGGGATGCTCTTGCCCTCGTGGGTCTCCCATTTGTGGAGCAGATTACTAGGTAAATTGTTAAATAATCTAGTAAAGAGAGAGACGGAAAATAAGGCACAGTGTGGTTTGTTTGAGGGGATAAGTCACGTGATAAGTTCAGACCTCGCAGGCAATAGCCTGGGATGAGTGATGTCTGCCTGAGCGAGAAGGTGGTGGGGAGCAACCTGAGCAAAGACTTGAAGAGGAAACGGCACACACCCCCGCCCAGGAGCCATTTTCTGCCAGATCCCTGGCTCTGGGGTTGGTCCACGGTTCAGGGTTGCACTGAGACTGACCGATTCTCTGCTTAATCACCGGCAATGGGGAGCAGACGAAGGCTGTAGACTGGGAATGACCTGATGAGCTCTACTCTCCAGGAAGAGAAGCATGGACTGGAGGGCCAAGAGCCCAGAAGTGGGGACTCAGGTTACAGCCATCTGTTGTGAGATAATGTTTGTTAGAGGGTGTGGGTGGGAGGCGCCCACTGACAGACAAGAGAAACTGTGTTGACATGAGGCCGAAGGAAAATTTTCCCGACAACAAAGGAAAAGACACCCGGGTTTTGAACATTCTGATTTGTTCGACGGTTGATGTTGTAGAATTAACAAATTCAAGTGATTCAGAACCTTAACTTGGAGTTGGAGAGATAGCTCAATGAGTAAAGTGCTTTCTATGTGGGCAGGAGGACCCAAGTTTGGATGCCCACAATCAGTGTAGAAAAGAAAAAGAAAAGAAAACACTTCAGGTGTGACGGCACACACCTCTAGGCCTAGCACTGAATAAAAGGGGCAAGGACATCCGCCAAGTTCCCTGGCCAGTCTAGCCAAAAGAGAGCTCATTGGCCAAAAGTTTAGCTGAAAAACTCTGCCTCAGAAAAATAAAGTGAAAACGGATGACCTCTAAAGTCTACCTCTGGCCTCCGACAGGGAAGGTTGGCCTCCATGCAGGCATGAATGTACACACACACACACATCACAGTAAACAAGGAAGGTTGATCTCCATGCAGGCATGAATGTACACACACACACACACACACACACACACACACACACACATCACAGTAAACAAGGAAGGTTGATCTCCATGCAGGCATGAATACACACACACACAGTAAACAGGGAAGTTTTGTTTATTTTTAAAGAAAGAAGCCAGGAGGCAGAGACAGATGGATCTTTTGAGTTTGGGGTCAGCCTGGTCTACATAGTAAGTTCCAGGACAGCCAAGGCTGCATGGACAGACCCAGTTTCAAGACACCAGGAAGGCGGGAGGCAGCTAAGGGCCACAGCTGAGCATCTTTGGACTCTGTAGTCTAAAAGGAAACTTCGAGAGATGCAGTAGCCAAGTATTAGCAGGTCAGTTTTACCACAGAAGCTGGTGTGTGACTGGCAAGACACCCAGTTCCCTTGAGAGGCCTGCACTCCAACACTATCCCACAGCTTGGCATGGCTCATGGAGTTCCTAATCTTCCCTCTTTGTCTTCATTCCTCTCTCCACCCAGCCATATCATTCCTGTCTCCACCTCCCTAGTGCTGGGAATAAAGGTGTGAGTCACCTGGATCTGTTTCTAGACTCCATCTTGCATAGCTCAAGGTAGCACTGAAGTCACAGAAATCCAGAGTCCTGAGATGAAAGGTGTGTGCCGCCACTCCCTGGGCCTCTAGTGGGTTAGCTTTGCACTCTGATCCTCAGGCAAGCTTTATTAAAATACAAACAAAATATCACTACAGGAAGTACAAGAGGGTATCACAAATCTAGGGGAAGTTCATTTGAGTCCTAGCATCTGAAGTTCAGTTAGCGCTGTAGTACGTGACCTGCTAGTCTTCCCGCCGGCATTTTTAACATAGTTGAGAGATTTCCACCTCTAAGACATAGGCTTCTTGGTTAGCACATTACCTGAGAGCTACAGAATACATAGACTGGTGAACTTCAGATCTGATACAACATCTGACAGTGGAGCAGGTAGAACCTGGTAAAAAGCAACTTCCAAGTCTTTCTTGAGACCCCTGGAAATGGCTGTGATGATAGCCACACAAAATCACTTTAACAGAAGCCGTCTGCTCCTTGCCTCCTGGGCTTTGTGGCGCAATAATTAAATCACTTGCTGATAGAGAGAGTGCAAAGAGGAAGGTGGAGGAAGACATAGCTACCTATGACCTTCTCAAGCAGAAGAGACTATGTTGTACCAACACTTTCCCATCTCCAAGGTGACGGATGGCCCACACCCATTTTTAAATAGGTGAGAAAATATAGGCAAATAAAGGGCAAGAGACTCTGAGGTCATGGAAGCGGCTGGTAACACAGCCCACCTCGCCCCCATGCCTTTGCAGAAGCATCCCTGGGTAGGTCTGAGGAAGGTGACAGGTTCCTCTGAATGGAGTGGAGTTAGAAACCTGCATGTCACCAATCGGTCTGAAAAGACAAGACCGGCTCTCCCTCTCTGTATCCACGCAACTGTGTCCCCCTATCTGTGTGCCCATGTATTCCTCAACTGTGTGGTCAGAGTGTTGTGTGCAGATAAAAATAACGATCCTGAGAGCCTGGCACATGCCAGGAGCGCTATAATACGCTCCCATTCAATTATCCTGCAACCCCAGAAGGATGATGGGAACTATTTCACTAACGATGTGCAAAACACGTGAGCAAGGGCCAGCATGAGATGCCCATCCGGTTCTGCCCAACTCTAAATCCTTTTTCTCTACTTCGTTATACTCTCAAGCTTAGAGATATGTAGCTGCTGCAAGCTAAGTGGGCTAAGCCCTGTCACGGGGTGGGGGAGGGATCTAATACAAGCACAGACTCCTGGCTCTGCAGAACTCTCATGGCCCACAACAGCCCTGTGCCTTCACAGGCAGACTCCATCCCAGACACTGGGTATCCTTGAGCATAGGACAGACTGAAGTGTATTAATTTGAAGTCAAAAGTATATTAATTCACAGAACTTCTCCATCCATCTCAACCAAAACCAGCCACAAGTTGTTGGACCCTAAGGTCCAATCACCGAGGAGGAGTCACCCCAAGAGACCACCCTCACACTGCAGTTGATGCAAAAGCAAGAGGAATTTTTATTCCTGTCGTGACAGAGGTCCCCCAACCTCGGGAGGAGAAGGACCCAGAAAAGCTATTACAGGCTTCTTTTAAAGAGAAAAGCTGCAGAACCAAAAGGGGAAGTGCAGACGTTGTTTGTCAACTATTGTGACTAGCTTGTTTAATGGTCAACTATGATGGGTCGTTGCTATGGCAATTGCTGGGTTGGTTGAACAAGGAGAAACATCTACAGGTCATCTGCAGGTCATTTTGCCCCAGTTCCAGGGCCTGGGTCTATTGAAGAAAAACTACAAAGGGGATAGAGAGTTCCAGGGGGAAAGTACCCAAAGCTCTAGTGCATGCGTGGGTAATTATCAGGTTCCTGGTTCCCAGAGGAGGGGGGCAGTTTAGCTGAGGTGGCTCAGAGTCTTTTCAAAGTCAAGCAGGATACAGTTGTGTTCCCCAAGCTGGTGATAATTCAGACCCATTGGCCAATTGCTTAAAGCACAGGGTGGGGAGAGGGCATGAGGGGGGAGCAGGGGATGAATCATAATAAAACAGCCTGACGGATTTAGATGTCATGCTTCCTGGGATTCCAGAGCAACTGTGATCACAGGCAATGAAGTTCCCAGGCCAGGTGTTGCAGAATACAGCTTTTATCACAACACTAGAGAGGCAGAGGCAAGCAGATCTTTGGAGTTCCAAGCCAGCCAGTGCTACATTAAAAAAAAAAGGGGGGGGGGCTCAGAAAAAAAGTCAAAAACCAGTTCTGTCTCCTTCCCAGAGAGGGGAATACTAGGGTACAGGACAAGAGCAAACCTGGGAGCCTGGTACAAGCTCTGTCACCCCAGGAAGACAGACAGTGTCCGGGAAAACTTTGTGTGATGACTGGAATGAACTATTCAAGACTTTGTATACTTGGTCCCCAGATGGCAGGTCCATTTGAAGAGACTTTAGAGATGTGGCCTTGCTGGAGGAAGGGTGTCACTGAAGGTGGACTCTTGAGTTTTCAGATGCCACAGGTCTATGTAGAGATGAACACGCCATCAGCTTGGCACCCACTGAGCTACGTGAGCATCATCAAAGCCATCCCAGTCTCTATATGAACTTGCTGCTCAGAGCTGTGGGCCTTCACAGAGGACTGCTTTGGGTAATCTGCCCTTAATGCATCCATTGGACCCTGTGATCATTAGCAGAGCTACAAATTAAAAGCTATAGTCCTTGAGTTGCTCACAGTCCAATCAGGAGAAGCAAGTACTTACACTACAAACTACCTACGTGCTTTGATGACTGTGCTTACATAAACCTCTTGGGCACACAGGATAGTAGGTACCTGTGGGGGGTACTCCATGAGAGTACCTATGAGAACCAGGAGAGGACATAGGGAAGGTTCAAAAAAGATGCTGCATCTGGCCTACACAATTTAGCCCAATCGATCATTAGGCCAGACAAGATATTCAAGGAGTAAAGAAAAACAAGCTTGATACAGAGATACCTTCAAAATTACCAAGAGCATGAAATCAAAGATGAGGATGAACAAGAAGGAAGAAACCAGGGGCTGAGAAGGTGATTTAGTGGTTAAGAACACTGACTGTTCTTCCAGAGACCCAGGTTCTGTTCCCAGAGGGAAGCTCATAATTATCTGTAACTCACTCACACATACATGCAAGCAAGATGCCAATGCACACATAATTAAAAATAATTTTTAAAGAAGGAAAAAGCCAAATCTTGAAAGACAGGGCCTAAACAGAACACACGAAGGAGTTTTATCTTTAACTCTGAAAAGGCCAGCCATTGTTAAAAGATTTCCCCAGGCTGAACAGTGGGGTCAATAAGACAGGACAGGAGGTCTGGTTAGAGAGCTGTTGACCAAGTTCAAGAGGTGGGATGCTGAGCCAGGGACCCCCCTTGGGAGGGGAAAACAGGCAGGTCTGAGCCTCACAGGCTCCATCAAGAAGGAAGTGCAGCTGTCAGGCTTGGGACTTTGGGGTTCTCTTCTGTGTCCATTGCTTTTCACAAGCCCACACAAGCCTCCCCATTCTGGCCTTGCAAAACAGGATAGTGGGAGCTAACTTCACAGTTGGGGCAATGGTAACGGGATTGTCTGTGAGGTGGGTCTCATGAGCAACCAGGGGCTTGGGTGGCAGGCCTCCCCAGCTGTGCTCTCCTGGCACACTGCCCGCGCAGCCCAGACAGTAGTTCAGAAGGGAGCAGAGCAGACCTGTCGTGGGCTAGGGAGGCGAGAGCACTTAGCCACCACTCGGGCCCCAGCCCTCGCTGTTCCGGCAGCCACATTCCAGACCCTAATGAGAACAAGGTGGGATCATTCTGATACATTCCTTAGCCAAACACAACTTCTCAAAAAACACATAGACTGCATGGCAGCGACTCCCTCGCACAAGACACATGTCAGGGCAAAAGTATGAGAAAATTGGGCAGGTACGTCTAACATGTCAATAAATTAAACCAAGTTTATTTTCACAAAACCAAACGGTCAGAATTGCCCATGGTTTCCTACCAAGGAGTAAGAATTACTCCCTGGAGAGTACTCAAAGCGCAATTAGGCCAGGCCTGGGACTTTTTTAAACATAACTATCCTTTCTTCACACATGATTGCTCCTTCACTTTTTTAGCATAGATCCTTAACTTGAAGGCATCGTAATGGGCTTTCTATGTTTGGGTCCTTCTGTGATAACATGATCATAAAACAGACTGTTTTAGGAAAATCTATTGGTTGCCAATTCGGGCAAAATGCCCTGACAGTGTTCCCTTTCATTTGTTCCTATAGAATTTGAGCCTTACTGTTGGGAAGGCAAACTTTTTTTTTTCTAATAACGGCAATAATTTTAGCCCCTAGGCAAGGATTTATCAGTCCTGAGGATACTGAATTCAGGTCCTTCTTAAGTAAAGGCTTTTCAATGAGAACTATTGTAGCCAGCGACCCCATGTTTTCCAAATGTTTCGGGGGTCAACCAAGGAAGTCTCAGCAAACGAAGGTAGATGCCGTTTTTTTGAAACAAACGAGTCTGGGGATATATGAAGCTCATCTCTGAAGCTAAACATGGCACAGACACTCTGAAAAAGTTCACACTTGATGAAGCTCAATGCTGGTCACTTGCCCCACCCGGACAAGGTCCTGGGTTCAATCCCCAGCAACGCAGGAAAACCAATACTTTCTTCCCCTGAAACCTAACAACCAACCCAGTGTTTACAGAGAGTGGAGAATGGGAAGGTTTGCACCGGAGATCAAGGGGCAAGTTCAGAAAGATCTGTAAGCAGAACTCCAGGAGGGAGAAGTCACAACACAGGCTTCGCCGGATGTGCCCTGCACAAGTGTGGTATGTCTGAGATGATGGCCCTGCTCACTTCAAAGATACCGCCAATTGCTTGTTTCCTTTGATGCTTCCACAGGACAGCAGTCAAGGAGAGTGTTCTAATAAAGCCAGTGTGACAATTTTCTGACAGACAGGAGTAAAAGACAGAAGAAGGGCCCCTGTTTCTAGTTGTATAAAGGTTTCACATGCAACACCGCAGCAGACACAGAAATCATGATTGCTGGCTGAAACATATTTCAGGTGCATTTTTAGTATGAATTCCTGTTTTGAATCAAGTTCTCAACCCACTGACACTGCACATAAGCATCAGTAAACCTTTATTAAACAGACAAAACCCACTGAGCAATTATCAGGCATGGCCAGCTCTGAGTATTAACAGGATGGTACTAACGGCTGTGCTATGCCTTCCTGGCTACAAGGGTTAGCCTCAGCATGAGAGGGTGCAGCAGACTTCAGACTACACGTCTCAACTCGGCAATAACCACATTTTCTCCTTTCTTGTGTCTGGAAGAAATGAATGTCAGGAAGCAGACCTGTTAGGGTAGTAGCATCCTTGGCCCCGTGTCACTGCATGGAAAGACCTCTGAGTTTACGTAGTTAACAAATGAACGTTTGCTAGAACCAACTCAGGGTCCAGGTTTGTTTGTTACGGTAGCGTAAACAGGCATTACTTGTCTAAGATGAAGAAACATGACCCATTCCCCTTTCCGTGTGTTACTAGGACTGCCCGCCTGCCCAGCCTCCTGTGTCCCTCTAAACTCAACAGTATGATCTGCTGAGAGAGAACAGACCCAGGCACTCTGTTCTCACCACACCCACCAAGGTGCAGGCTTCTGCAGGGCCACACTTTCTGGCTTTGGGATAGTTTTCTACAACAGTCATCCTAACCTCAAAGATGGCTGTAAGAGCCCACAAGTGACTTCAAGAGTTCCTTCTTACCGGAGGGGAAACTGCCCGGCCCTGGTGGTGCACTTAACCCAGCAAACCATGATGCATCAGAGAGAAAAGGCTTCTTTGGGGTTTCACAGATTCCTCCAGCAAAACAGCTAGGAAGGTGCCAGACCTATTCATCAGCAATAAAGAGCACAGCCACTATAGGGCCTTTATCTACTGCGAGCATTGACATCTTTCCCTCCAAAGTGGAAATAATTTTAAATGACCTTAAATGAATAGGCTTAAAAGGTTATCACAGAATGAGCGCGTTATGAAACACATGGGAAAGCACTTTGGAGCAAGCATAAAGACATAGTAACAAAATAAGTGCCCATTTGAATTTCCTCCTTCATGTCTCTTATGTCACATGTCACCCATAATCGGGCAGTCAAGGATGCCTTACTACAAATCCACCATGTGAGGTTAGATGCACAGAGTATCTTGACAGTCTATATTTACTTCTGTCATACATGCTGAATCATAAGAAACCTGTGCAATTCATATGCTGAACTCACATACTAAGTGAATGCCCATTATACGTAACTAACATATTTTTAATTATACTCCTGTATACATTGCTGTATCTTTACTTTTATATTTGAGCCCACATTTATGATTGATATGGTGCTGAATGGTCAAGAATAAAACGTTTAATTAGAAACTACATTCCTAGGGCTGGAGAGGTATCTTCGTTAAGAACACTGGCCGCTACTCTTCCAAAAGACCCAGGTTTGGTTCCCAGCACCCATTATCATGACTCACAACCATCCATAACTCCAGTACCAGGGAATTAGATGTCCTCTTCTGTCCTCCATGG
>NC_022016.1:24296540-24334569 GCF_000317375.1 Microtus ochrogaster
TTTTAATGAAAATATTAGACTCCTGGGGGCTAAAAAGACAGTTAAGAGGATAAGAGTGCATACATTGATCTTCCAGAGGGCCCAAGCTTGCTTCAGCAGCCTTGTCTGGCCATTCACATTTGCCTATGACTCCAGCTCCAGGGGACCCACTGCCTCTAGCCTCTACATTCATCTGCACATACCTGCACAGAGAAGCACATATACACATAAACGTGTGCATATAAACATATACACATACACTAGACACCCACACACAGGAAAACAGGATCCCCTTTGTGAGGATTCACCCCCTACTAACTAGCAGATGAGGTAGCAACTCAAACCACAGGGTCTCCCAGACATAGTTTATGGCAATAATTACATATCAAGAGGAAGGAAGAAGAACTTTTGGCAATTTCCTCTGTGTTTTGAGAACTTTGCCCTGTGAAGATCATGCCTTCTTTTTTTAAAAAATAGGAAACAAGGCCATATGACTTTCAGGGCACAAGCTACAGTTTTAGAGTTACATTGGTTGTAATAAGGTACAAAGGATCCCTCATACTCATTACTTTCATGGAAAATGGCAAATATCCTACCTTCCTATAATGGAATAAGCTGAGAATGGCTAAAAATTAATAAAACAAATAAATTATGCCAAAACATAACATTCTCTGCCTCTTTCCTTCCCTACCCCATTTCTTTTTAAGTGAAACTAGAGAACGGCTCATCCGATACCAAGTGACTAATTTAATTACGCCCCAGCCCTGTAACACAGGGACATTAATACAGTCTGCATTGATGTTTATAAAGAGCCCTGTGATTTTTAGGTTATTGGTGTTATCTGAACCCTAAGTCATCCAATAGCTGTGGTTATTAACATAGATTTATCATAGAAAACTTCAAAATATACATTTTGTATAGAGGTGGCCAATTCTAATTCAGACCATGAGCTTCAGGAAAATGTACTTTTTAGCTATTATGCATACATGCACACTACTCCTCAAATATTTTAGTACTTTTGGGCTTTGTAAAAAAATAAATAAATAACCCTTAAGCATAATAGCAAATTCACTTCAGCCCATGTTGGTGTAACATGTCAGTCTGAAAAGTGTCGCTGGAGGCGCTGAGCACATGGGTGGTGTGTAACTTTCTGCAGACTTGGAGAATCCAATAAGCTCTTTACATGCCTGAAAGTCACCTCCACTTCAGGACTGAAGAGGCCGTGGAAATGCGGAGGAAGGAGATGGAAGATAATACGTTTATGTGCCGCATAGAAGAGGAGTGTTTACCCATGTTACCTGACTTCAACCTCAAACTCTAGATGGTCACTGGCCTCTTTGCCACGCCCTTCCACTAGTTACAACTTCTGGAGATATTCAGCAAGAGACAACTCAGTCGAAAAGTGGTCTGGAGTCAAGGAGAGAAGGAAGTCTATGGGATGATGATGGGAATGGGGCATCATTTACAGAGATCTTCTCAAAGCACCAGTACCATTAAATTATCAAAATGACCAGATAGTAGGTAGTATTCATCACACCATTTCATTGTTTTTTTTAAAAAGCCAGAGAAGATGAATGCTTTCGCTTCCTTCCCATGGTGTACTACCTTCCGCTAAGGCTTCCATTGACATGCACCACACACTGGAAGAATTTAACTACAATGTATTCTCTCATAATTTGTTTGCAGTGGTCAGGGTTATCACTGTGATACCAAGTGTCAGAGTCCATGGATGTGGGTTCCTTCCACCTTGACCAAAGGTCAGAGAGTTCAAGTCTGTTCTTGCTTGACAAGCAAGGTTCTGACAGGAGATTTAACTCAGGGTGTGGCTGCCTACAGGATGCTTGGCCTAAAGTGTGGTCGCTGCACATCCTGCCTAAACAACAGAATACTTAACTCAGGATACAGTTTACTTAATATTTCGGGTAGTGAAGAGGTAATTTGTTCCTTGTTTGTATCATGGTTAAGAAGTCTTGTCCTCTTTTCCCTTTGGGGGCCCTGGTATTTAAAGATCATGAGAAAGACACCCGAATGAGTTCAGTATCCACTGGGCTGCCCTCCCAACTCTATTCTGTGTCGCTGTCCTTTCCGTTTGCATCTTTGTTTTTTCTCCCTAACATTTCTAATCCACACGCCCCGACTCAGGAACGCAGGAACCCATCGAGGGTGGACACTGTCAATCAAGGAGGTGGGGATTATCCGGGCTGTATTGATTGAGGTAGGAAGACCTACCCACTGTGGGTGGCACCATTCCCTAGCTGAGATCTTGGACTGTATAACAAAAGAAGTTGAGCAGCCATGTGCATTCGTTACTCTCTGCTTCCCATTTTGAATGTGACATTTACCATTGATTCAAGTCCCTGGTTCATTAGACTATCTACACCCTCAAACTGTGAATGAATGAACCCTTTACCTCTTAAGTTGCTTTTGTCAAAGTATCTCGTCACAGCAACAGACAAAGAAACTGAGACGTAGCTCGAGGGGATCTAAATTGCTAGCTACTTCTGGGGGCTGTTGGGGAGAATCTGTCCATGCCTCTCTCCTGGCTTCCAGGAGCCTCAGATGAACACACACGGTATGTACATGGGATCCTCTGTGCCTGCCCATTATGCCTTGTCACGCGTGACGACTCTTAATTCACGTCTCACTTTTTTGATAATACCAGTCCTAGAATCATTCTAATGACCTCATAGTATCTTGATGACCTCCATAAAAAAAAAAAACCCTTCCCCAAATAAGCACATATTTTAAGGTTCTGAGGATTAGGCTTTCAACATTTTTGGGGTAGGAGAGTTGGGACATAAGCCAATCCCTAAAACACAGGAAGTATGCCCTCAGGCTTCCCAAATCACCCACAACTTTCTAAGTCCCATTTCCCTAACCCCCAGGGGGCCACACCTATGGGGTGAGGAGTCAAGGAGCTCTCCAAGTGAGATCTGAGGGATTAGGCAAACAAGGAGCAGCAAGGATGAGGAGATGGCAGCCATCTCAAAGGGAACTCTTCTGTTGGCTCACCATTTCATTTTAAATTGCCCCCACATACTTGTGGACTTGTCTATGATCACAGCTACTGTGTGGGCAGCCCTGTGCTAATGTCCTTTTAGGAACCGCAAGGCTCAATCGGTCTCAGCATCTACTTCAATGTTCAGTCTAGGGGCTCAACCACCTTAGAGCATGAAGGGGTGCACAAATATGTGTCCTGTAATCACCAGAGTGAAAGATAGCCCAGCTAAGGCCAAATAGGACAGATAGAAGACATGGCGCACCATGACAATGCAGAGCAAGGACTGGCAAGATGACCAGTGAGCGAGAGCACTTGCTGTGTAAGCATGAGAACCCAAGCTAGACTCCAGCACCCATGTAAAAAGTCACACACGCATCCGTAACTCTGGCACTATGGAGGCTGGAGGCAAGAGTAGTGGTAGAGCTTGCTGGCCTCCAGCCTAGCTCCGGGTTCAGTAAGAGACCCTGCCTCGAGGGAATAAAGTGGAGATTGATGGAAACAGGACAGCCAGCATCCCCCTCTGGCATTCACCTGTACGTGGACACAGGTGCTTGTGCTACATGCATACTGCATCCACAAAAACAAAGAAAACGAACAACATGGCTCTCATTCCAACCCAGGGCGGTGCTAAGAAAAAAAAAAAAAAACAGGTTTCACTCTGGATAGAATTTCAACTGAAGACAACATAAAACATTAAGAGGGCAAGGAAGACACCTACTAAGCACTTCATGAAAAAGCAGGAACTGTTACTCCCATAGCCATGTGTATATGAAGTCACTCCCATGTAGCAGGCATTTTTTATCCCCAGCTTATAGAAGATGAAACTAAAGCTTGGGAAAATGCCAGGCAAGAAAAGGTCAGAATCCATCCCTGGCTCATCAGGAAAACCAAAGGTCAAGGCTGACACAGAACACAGGTCACTGGCTCAAGGAGTTAAAGAGGACACGCCAGCCTGTGCAGTGAGTGAAATCAATTCATCTTCTGAGCATTGCCGACATTAATTTAAATGCAAAAGTACGGATAGTCCAGGCGGCAGAAATCAGAGGAATTGTATTTCAAAAATATCAAGTATGCTGAAATTCTTGGCAACAAAACAAAACACATTGCTGTGGCCAAAGAAACATTCCAAGCGGGCTATAATGGATCATATTTAAAAACAGAAGTTATCACGCAGCCAGCAAGGAAACTATGCATAGGAGAGTGTATTTGCAAACGTGTGTTTTTACATGCACGGTTTTTCCCTTGAGCCATTAAAACCTCAGGAAAAAAAATTATGACAGCAATGTGCCATGTATGTAAAAGATGGATGGGTTAACGTTACTGTTTTCTTAGGATCCGCCTGGTATTTGACAGCCACATACCAGTACGCTATCTGGAAAGATTTAGGACCTTTGCTGTAAAATTATTTATTAGTTGTTATTTATGCTACGTGCTCCCTGGCAGACCACCCAATGCTGTAGCAATAAAGGGAGTCACGCTGCATCTCTCCAAAACAATCAAAAGACCAAGGGGGCCACCTTTGGGTATCACTATTGAAGGATGTGGCTTCCGGCAGGGAAGTGTGTTATGTATTCTGATGGTTCTACAGTGCTAACTAAGGCCCAGGGAAATGGAAACCAGAAAGCCCGGCAGGAGACTTTTCTGCTCAGGGTAAGCATACCTCCTTTAGGGGCTTCAGTTCTGCCATCCAGAAAAGGAAAGGCTGCTCCAACAGTCTCCCAGGACCCTTCCTTTCTGAGTCCTGAGTTTTGAAAAGACTGGAACCTGTTAGCAGCCCCACACTAACCCCAGGATGTGATCTGGGGCTGATCTCCGTTGGGGGGTGGGTGGGCTCAGGCTCTGACACTGCACCAGCACCTCCTCTGCCTCCCAGTTTGGCTTGTTAGTCCATTAACAAGGCATGTTTGAACATTCCCGAAGTCCTCGACAGAAAAGCACAAGGTACAATACTTAATATTATTTGATATGTCAAAGCTGTGGTTCCACCAGGACATCCAAGAGCAGGTCAAGTTCCCTTCTTAAAATGTCACATGTAACTATAGAATGCCACATTGCCCCTACTTACGCTGATTTAACTAAATATAAAATCGACTAATGAAATAAACACCTCCCTCCCAAGTAATCTTTGGAAGTTATTCCGGAGTGATTTGTCTAAGATATCTAATGAACCCTAACATAAACACACAAGTATCTTCTTCAGTACACAGTTATTCCACAGTAATCTCCCCACTTCCAGTACCAGCATCACACCCATACCCACACCCCCAGCTGAAGGCAGCATCAACTGAAGTCTTATTTGTGGAATTCTTAACATGGAAAGCTAATCTTAGCCTTATTTTTCTGAGGGTAAAATGGATCACTTATCTATCCCACCAAGCATCTAGGCTGACCCTCTAATTAGGACTTTGGATTCCAAGTCCTGCTTTCACCCACTGTGGTGGTTTGATAGGCTCCCCTAGGCTCATATATGAATGCTTAGAATGACACTTGGAGGTGTGGCCTTGTTGGAGTAGGTGTGGCCTTGTTGGACAAAGTATGGTCACTAGGGCTGGGCTGTGGGTTTCAAATGCTCAAGCCAGGCCCACTGTCATTCTCTTCCTGCTGCCTGCTGATCCAGATGTAGAACTCTTGCCTCCTTCTCTAGCACCATGTCTGCTTAGGTGCCTCCATGATTCCCACCATGATAATAATGGACTAAACCTCTGAAACTGTAAGCTTGCCCCCAATTAGCTGTTTTCCTTTACAAGAGTTGTCATGGTCATGGCGTCTCTTCACAGCAATAGAAACCCTAACTAAGACTCCCACTGGTGTAGGCTGATGAAAGATCAAGCCTTAACCTAATTGCAGCTCAGTCACTTCCAGGAACCAAGTCCTATCCCAAGCCTCACGGATCTGCACACAGGATCTATAGTGTTTTCAAAGTATTCCCAAATATTTCGCATATAGACATGTCTGCATAGGATCTGAGATAGCTCTGTGGATAAAGCACGCCACATGCAAGCATGAACACTGGAGTTCAGATTCCCAAACCCCATGTAAAAGACCCCATCGCACACAAATGTGGTGGCCATCCGTAATTCCAGCACTTTGGAGGCACAGATAGGGGATACCCAAGGCAAACTGGCTAGCTAGACTAGCAGGAGCTGCTAAGATCCTGGATCACTGAGAGGCGGTCTCAATAGAGAGCTACCAGAAAAGACAATTGGCATCAACTCTGGGCTTCTACACACACACACACACACCACCTGTATCTCACCCTCACCCCACACCATGTATACCCACACACATGCAAACACACACATGCCAAAAAATGGGGGAAAATACTGAATATTCATATTAAATATCTGATGCATGCAGAAGATCCTACTTCGCTTCTGGTAAAAAGAACAATACTTAAGAGTAAAAATTTAGACACAAAGAACATAAAAATCACAAAATTTCCACAAAGAAGGAAAATAAATGAATTAAAACAATGATTTTGAAATCATTGGAAATCTAAAAGGTATTTTAGAAGAGCATGCAAATAAGAAAATTAATAAAAAAAATTTCAAAAATTTATTGTGTAAATTTTCAAATATAATAATAGAAATATAAATAACTGTATAATAAATCCCTAACTATGTATCATTCATTTATCAGTTATTCAGGCCGACACTTGTCTCACTTCTTTTTACTTTGTTGAAGGACTCTTAAAGTAAATCCCAGAAATCAAGATAATGCACTTCTGTATGAATCTCAAGAGAAAGCATTTGATAATCAATCTCTTATTGATTAAAAATACTAAGGTAGACGCAAAATTTTTACGACAGGCTAAACAGCATATATGAAAACACCATGCAAACATCAAGTTGGTGATGAAAGACTGAAGACCTTCCTATAATCAGGAAAAAACCTTGGTGCTCACTTCAACACTAGAAGCCAAAATAATACCAGAAGTTCTAGCCAGACATTTTAGGAAATAATAAAAAAAAAAAAAAGTCATGCAATCATAAAGGACGTAGATCTATCTCTGACCACAGCTACTCTATGTATGAGATGTTAAAATATTTTTCATCTCTCGGTGCTAACAAGATTAGTAAAGATACAAGTCAGCAGAATTTATGTGCACTAACAATGAACATCCAAAAAGAAGATTAAGACAATTATTTTAATATCAGAAAGATAAAATACTTTGGAATAAATTTAAGGAAGGAAGTGAAATACACATACTAAAATCTATAAAAACATTACTGAAAGGAACTAAAGACAATTCAGATTAAAAGAAAGGCATCCCATACTCATGGACTGGAAGACTTGATAGTATTAATTACCATATGGGGGCTGAGGAGAGAGCTCAGCCATTTAAAGCTAAGGCTTACAACCAAAGCTTCAAGCTGACAATGCTAACCGACATAATCTACACAGACTTTTTCTTAGGCCAGTGAGATGCATTTACATATTTTAGACCTTGTGACCTGAAAACTTAGACTCCTCTCCCAAAGTCCATTCCAGACTCTCATCCTTATGCAATGAATTTGCATCTTAAAAAAATACTACCTGGCCAGGCAAAGGTGGGGCACACACCTTTAATCCCAGCACTTGGGAGGCAGAGGCAGGCAGATCTCTGGGAGTTCAAGGCTAGCCTGGTCTACAAGAGCTAGTTCCGGGACGGGCACCAAAAACTACAGAGAAACCAAAAAAAAAAAAAAAATACTACCTGCTTAGGAATAATTTCTATAGATATCAACTATAATTGGGAGCTGTCAAATTATGGCCCTTAGACTAAATTCAGATTGCTACCTGTTTGTACAGCTTGAAAAACTAATCTTTACGTTTTGAAATTGCTGAATGAATGGAAACTACTCCACAGCACCTGAAAATTGTACATAATTCTAATTTCAGGGCGATGAGTAGAATTTCACAGAAGCACGGCCACGCGTTGCTCCATGTGTCGCCCTTCCCGGCTCCTATGCAATGACGGCCACTGTGTCCATTGGTTTTCCTCACTGTAATCAACATCTGATACAGTCAACTGACAAAGAGAAGGTTTGGAGATCCCAGCTCGCGACTGGATGTGCTTTCAGGCCTGGGCCAAGGAAGTCCATTACAGCCTAAGCACATGGCAAGGCGAAGCTGCTCAGACCATGTCTGCAATGTGAGCAAAAAGGACCAGATTCCCACAACTCCCTCCTCAGGAATCCCACCCCATGACCTTAAGCCTCCTTCTGGGCTGCACCTCTTAACATCTGTACCCCTCTCGAGAGCTGTTATTTAACACACTGGCCTTTAGGGAACACCCCAGATCTTTAAAGAAAGTCAACAAACCCTTATTTGTGTGCTATTGTTGCTGCTGTTTCTGTTGTTTATTTGAGGCGGTGTTTCTTTTTGGCCAGGCTGGTCTTGAACCCAAGGCAGTTCTACTACTTCAGTAGGATACTTGGGAGATCTCTCCCAAGTGCTGGGGTCACACACATGAACCCACAGCTTTAAACGCTGGCAGCAAATGCCTTTATAGCCCAGCCATTTCATTGGTACTAAATTCTTTGTTTTGAAATAATAAACTAGTGGTACAGATGTCATGAATCCAAGTGCAATTCCCTACAATGTGTGAAGCGATGTTGACGAAAGATTTGGGGTAGTTTGACATCTTTTTCCATTTTCTTATGTGTGTGGTATACGTGTGTGGGGGTATACATGTATGTACACACATCTGGAGGCCTGAGGCTGACTTCACAAATCATCCCTCCATCTGTCCTCCACCTTGTTCATTGAGGCAAGGTTCCCCATATAAGGTTAGTCATTTGTGAGATTAGCCTTCCTTCTGAGGCTAGAACTGTAGGAGGCAGGGTTACCTCTCCAGCGTGACATTCAGCAGGTTCTAGAGAGCCCAGCTCTGGTCTTCATACTGGTAAGCTGCAACCACTGAGCAATCTTCCCTGTCCAGTTATTTGAATTCAATGTGGCTTACTTTAGTCAGATTGATTTCCATAAAGACTAAACTAAAGGATCTGTCCATGTATTCATTCAAATACTGAGTAAAACCCTGCTACACACCACTAATGCAAGAGTCAGGGTTACAGAATCAACAACCCCTCAGTTACAGTGCAGGGAACACAGAAGGGATGTCAGAACTTAATAGATATGTTTAGCAAGGCACAGGCCTCTCTGAGCTCCTGAGGGGTGGGCAGGCAGAGAAACAGGCAAACAGAAAATGTGCAGGACCGTAATGGAGCTGAAAGAAATGGTCCCAGGTCTCATGACATCCTGCCTCTTCTGAGACTATCACAGCAACCTCTCCTCAACCCAGCTTTATGGGACACTGGACAAACAACCAATAATTACAAGGGGAGAAGAAAGGCCCCATCATAGGAAGGGACCTTTTCAAGGACAGATTCAGAAGCAGCTGTGTCTAGCCAGTTCTATGGAAGCTTTTCTTAGCAAGCATGAACCATAGCAACTTGCTGCAGAGTGTGTGATCAAAGCACCCAGGCTGTATTCCCAAACTGATAGGAACTAAACTGATAGGTCAACTTAGCCAAAATATGTAAGCTTGCCCAGGCAGCAAAAGTAGTCCTCAATGAAGCCCCCATTCATTTGAAAGTAAATAGCTTTATTCGAACCACTGTCATCAATGACAGAACTGAATCCATCTTTATTACTTGCAATTATCCACCCATGATAGAGAACAGAGGAAGCATGCAAACAAGATCACACTAAAGCTTTGTCTACAGAAATAAACATTATGACTTATTCTGTTAAAATTTCCACATCCAGAAAATACAAGAAAAATAGCAGCAGAATTGCAAAAGACAAAAGGGGGGTTTCAAAACTGACTCAAATGTCCCAAACCATCACAAGCAAAAGAAAAAAAATATTCCCAAAATGACGTTGGGTTTTAAGCAAAGGGAGTTTCCATGTTGTTGAGGTTACAGCTCCAGATGAAACTGAAAACTCTTAGCAATACCCAGAGACATCACAGTGATGACATAAACAGCCCAAAGAGAAGCCCCGAGTCAGAAGATGTGGCAAATGGGAAACTGCAGATGCTTTCTGGCTCTCTGCAAACTCCAGAGACCCCAGGTGGAAACTGTGAAGTAATAATAGACACGGTTTGGCATTTGAGTCTGCAAGGAATACACAGAACAAAATGGAACAAACATCAGGGAAAACTGAGATTTCTTGCGGTGTGACTCCCCAAGTGGACGCCCTCTGCCTACTAAAACAGCTGTGAGGATCCTGGCATTCGCACACTCTTTCCTGACCAAAGGCACAGTTTCCTCCCTTCGTGTGACTTTTATCACTTCAAACAGTATGTTCATCTTCCGAGGAGTTAAAGCCTGTTAAAAGGTTTCTGATTCCTCTGACATAGTAAACTCACCCTCTCAGCCAATGCCCCACGCTATGGATGGGTCCAATGCCCCACGCTATGGATGGGTCCCCTGACAGAGCCCTGGTATGTCATTGAGGCTGGAAGCCACACTCTTCATGTTTCTGAACGTGCCTCCCTAAAAAGCTCACTTCTGGAGTCAGATCTGGGGCCACGGACTGCGCCTGTGTACCTCTGGTCCTCAACGAACTCCCCTTTTAACCAAGACCACGCCTCTAGAAACCCCAATCTTTTTTAACACAGCAAAAAGGTTGAAAGCAAAAGGATTCTTTCTGAGCACCCAAAACAATGACGTCATCCCAAAGCCCTCACTCCTTAGCCCTGTATAAACTTGTTTGTACTTTACTTTTTATGTAGAAAGACACTCTAGGTAGCTGGCTTTCCAGACAGCAGCACTTTAAAAAGATAGGGTTGGAAGCTGAGCACAGCAGCATGTGCCTGTGACCCCAGTGGAGGTGGGACCAGGAGGACCAGGAACTCAAGGTCTCTGCTAACACAGTGAATTCAAGAACAGCCTGCGCTGTACCAGACAGGTACCAGAAAGAGGTAGGGGATTCTGGTAAAGCAACCACAAACCGAGTTTGGTGGCTCACACCTACAGGACCAGGGAGGCTAAAGAAGAAGGATCACAAATACTAGAGGCCAACCTGAGCTACATTAGTGAAACCATCTTAGAAAATGCACCAGAAAGGCAAGCGTGCTGATGATGAGAACATGCAAGAAGATGCACACACAAAGGAAAAGGCGGTAGGGAGGGGGGCTGAGCAGGAAGAGAGGGGTCAGCAGTCATTGGGGTGACTGCAATACATCATATGCACATATGAAACAGACAGGAGATTTTAAAAAAATAAACGAGATCAAATGTTCATAGTTCTGTCTTGAGGGTATAGCTCAAAAAAAAAATCAGTATACATACACAGCTGCTTTAGGAAGCCTTCAGTGTGATTAACAGATCAGTGAGTATAGACAGGCTTCCTTCTCATAAGACTACAGAAAGGAAACCTTTCATTAGACCCAATTACTGTGGCCATTACCAAATGATGGACCACACGCCACTGCACACCAGGCTCTGGGCTGAGCACTCGACACACATTACCTTACATAATCCCTCTCAAATATGAAGGGACTCTCAGAGAGATTAGAAGAAACCGCTCAAGTCTGTCTAAGCTTTATTGCATTGTGGAGGCCTGCGCTGTTCTAGCTGCTTCGCATAGCCAGCCAATTGCATAGATTTTAATCCCTCTTAAAATAGAACTTCTCCAAATAGCACCGGGAACCAAAGCCAGGTTTGAAGCACTAAATGGGCATTTAAACACATGCTTCACTGCACTTTAGTACCAAATAACTCATTTTCTGACTGCCCTGTTTCTCCAGATCCTATCAAGCTACTTAATGGGGCATCCGAGCCCCCTCTCGCTTTCCGCTGGGGAGGCAGGGATGGGCTGACACAGTCTCAACCACGCACATCTGCCCTTGCCCTGGGAACACAGGGCACACATAACCAACTGAAGGAGACACCCCTGGCACACATGGAGATTCCTCCAAGGGAGTTCATGAATAAAAATGAACAGAAATGTCAATAGACATTCACGTTCTTAGTGTGTCCAGAACTAAGCCCAAAATTCTGAATCCCAAGACTGAGTCAGCATCCTTTGTGACTATGGGCAAGGTTGTGGAAACTAGGGTGGAAAACAGGATACACACAGAGTATTTTACATATATATAACCTTACATACATTATATGTAATGGATGTATTGTATGTATGTGTACATATTACGTGTGTATATATATTACACATATATACAAAAATGTGTTTATATGTGTGGGGGACATATATTTACATCATATGTATACATATATATTTCCAGTACACCCAATTAAATATTATCTTTACATAGGATACCTAGGTTTATATCCAATGAGTACAGGGGGTAGTGGCAGAATGTAAGTTGTTTGTTTGTTTTTCGAGACAGGGTTTCTCTGTGGTTTTGGAGCCTGTCCTGGAACTAGCTCTTGTAGACCAGGCTGGTCTCAAACTCACAGAGATCCGCCTGCCTCTGCCTCCCGAGTGCTGAGATTAAAGGCGTGCGCCACCACCGCCCGGCTTGTTTGTTTGTTTTTAACTAAAGCCAATTGTTAAATAACTTAAGATCCAATTTCCTTCTCTTTTTTGTTTTTGTTTTTCAAGATATGGTTTCTCTGTATAGCCCTGGCTATCCTGGAATTCACTCTGTAGACCACACTAGCCTCAAACTCACAGAGATCTGCCTGCCTCTGCCTCCTGCGTGATAGGATCAAAGTTGTGCGCCACCATCGCCTGTAGTGATATTTGTATTTCATTTGTATTTTAATAAATAAAGCTTGCTTGAAGACCGGAGAGTAAAACAGCCACACTGGTCAGCCTTACAGACCAGGCAGTGGTGACACACGCCTTTAATCTTAGTAGCCACACTAGTTTGCCATACAAACCTGGCAGTAGTGGTGTAAACCTTTAATCCCAGCACTAGAGAGGAATATAAAACAGGAGGAGACAGCTCTCACAGACAGTCTCATTCTGAGGATTCATGGAGGCAGAATCACCATTTCAGACTGAAGTAGAGGAAAGAACCAGGAGCTAGCTGTTTTGCTTTTCTGACCTTCAGGTTGACCCCCAATTTCTGTCTTTGGGTCTTTATTAATCATGCTACAACCTCCCAGCTTAAGATCTAATTTCTACCATCCAAATTTTTTCTTCATTCTTCTTTTCCCTTATTTCCACATTGTCATTAAACTATTTCAGTTCACTCTAAAAAGAAGGATAGGTTTGAGGGTGGCAGGGCACACTGGAGAAGCTCAGCAACTAAGTCTGCTTCTTGCTCTTACAGAGAACCAGAGTTCAGTCCCAGCACCCACATCAGGCAGCCCAATTAGAGGCGGTCACCCCACCGACGCGGTCACCCCACGGACGCGGTCACCCCACCGACGCGGTCACCCCCAGACGCGGCCACCCCACCGACGCGGTCACCCCACCGAGGCGGCCACCCACCGACGCGGTCACCCCACCGACGCGGTCACCCATAACTCTACCGATAACACTGGGATCTTCTGACCTCCAAAGGCACACATATACTCATATGCCTATAAGCCACAGACACACACAAAAATAAAAATTTTAAAATTTAAAAGATGGATTTTTTTGTTGAGACAGGTCTGCTGGTCTAGAACTCATAAAGAAATGACTTTTTTAATGAGAGAAAAATAAGAGGCAAAGAAAAGATGTTTATTTTGCCAAATACGAAGAAGTCAAGAGAAAGAAAAACCTGATCTGTTTTCACTCCTCTAGAGTCACCATCTAGAGACAGAACTAGTTTTGTCTCCCTTCTGAGGACCTACAGACATAGCAGTTGCCCTAATTAACTCACTGGGTCACACAGGCCACCCAGAGACATGGGGTAGACTGAGATGGGAAAGGGACAATCAGCGGGGGTGGGAAGAGTTAATGAGGGTAGGGGTGAATACCATCAAAATATACTTTATCATATATGTATATATGATATCATATATATCATAGTGTCATAATGAAACATTATTTTATATAGTTAATATGCTAACCTAAGACATTTTTAAACTAGTTTTCATAAACCTTTGAAATTTCTTCAGGTATCTTCAGAGTTGCAGGTGGGGGATCTTGGATCCTAAACCTGTTATAAACCTGAGGTCAAATTATTAAAATAATTTTCAATAGATAAAATGGGAGCAGGGCCTAAAGTAGAAAGTGCTACAAGTAAAAACAATCTCACGGGGTGGGGGGGGCGGGCATAGCTAAAGAGAGGTAGATCTGGACCTACTACAGAGTGGGTGTGGAGAGATGGGACCAGAGAACAGAGAGGCAAGGAACTAGATCAAGTTACCCATAGCACTGCTAGAATAAGGGGAGCTGGCACCAACCATGCAGGCCCTTGGCGCAGGGCTTGGAATCATCACAAGGGAACCTCCGATGTCAAACTGTGGTATTACCCTTGTGTGGGTCCCTAATTTATATTTTGACTTGTTCTGTTTTGTTGTTTTCTGAAAGAAAAATATGTTGGTTAGCAAAAAGGAGGTTTTTTCTTCTTCTGGGTCTCCGCAGCAGATGTGTCTCATTGTGAATTAACAAACAGGCATCTGGGTTTACATAGCATCTCCTCGGGGCCTCGTTACTATTAGGGCTGACTGGGGTTGCATGCTCCGCCTCAGGATTCTAGGCCAGTAAGAACCACCACATAGCTGAGCTGGTAGTGTCTGCCTAGCAGGCCCATGGCTATGAGCTCCATCTCTAGCATGGAGGTAGCCTGCAGTGGTAGGTACCACGTGCCTGTGTTTCTAGTACCTGGGAGGTTTGGAGGGGAGAGGATCAGGTTCAAGGCTATTAATAGCAGCCTAGGCAGAATAAGACTCTAGCTAAAAAGAAGTGTGTGTGTGTGTGTGTGTGTGTGTGTGTGTGTGTGTGTGTGTGTGAGAGAGAGAGAGAGAGAAAGAGAGAGAGAGAGAGAGAGAGAGAGAGAGAGAGAGAGAGTTTCTGCCTCACAAGGCCGCTATCAGACTTCTACAGCTGCCAACTCAGCTGAACTTGTGGCTCTGAAGCTGTATATTCAAAAAAGTCCCTCTTTCCATTTCCACAAAGTAGCTTGTGCAGATTTGGGAGCTGCAAGAGTGGGCCAGAGGGGAGCAGACCCTAGGACAGAATTAGGGTGAAAATATGGACGTAAAGAGAAAGCATAGGCTCCATTCTGACTCGTGCAAACATAGGTGGGGCCTGGACAAGTTATTTCACCCAAGTCCAGTTCAAGGTTTCTAGGCCAGATGTGTTCTCTCTTTTAGAGATTAGACTGCCCTCTTGTGGGAGATAAGAGCATTAAGTTTCATGGTATTTCCCCTTTAACTTTCACCAAGAACAATTTGGAGAAGGCATGCCTGTCTTCTCAGGCCACTACCACCTACAAAAACAGTCACAATACTGCCATGTCATTTTGGTTTTTCAAGAGAATCTATAGAAATTCAATGTTGTTTTTTTTCTCAGAAGGTTTTGCATGATGTTAAAAAAAAAACATTTTACTTATTTGAAAAAATATTTGGGACATACTCAGTTGGCATGCCAATGTGTTATATGGTTTGGTGACTCTGAGGAGCTGCTGTTGTCAGCAGCCAGGATGGTCATTCAGCCAGCACAGTTCAGCAAGCCTGGGAGACAGGGCTCATGGGGATTGCATAAATGTTAAGTCCCCAAATCGATGAAGAACTATCAAAGTCTAAAATCTAGAAGGTGTGACAGCACACACCTTTAATCCCAGCACTTGAGAGGCAGAGGTAGGCAGATCTCCGTGAGTTTGAAGTCAAGCTAGTCTATAAATCCAGTTCCAGGCCAGCCAAGGCTACATAGCAAGACTATCTAAGAAGGGTTGGGGGGTGCTCTATTTAAATTTACCAAGTCATATGATCTTAATATTAGAAAAAAAAAAACGTTGCCATCACAAATAACACTATGAGCAGCAGTCCCAGCTAGAAGGAGGTGAGATGGACCTGAAGCGCTGGGGAGTAGATAACTCCATCAGTTCTTCAGAACCTGTGTGAAGAGCCGAGTGCAGCGGCCTGCACGTTATGCCAGCACTGGGGAGGCAGAGACAGGAAGATCCCTGGAACTCACTGGCCAGTCATCTGGTCAAATCAGTGAACCCCAGGTTCAGTGAGCGACTCTGCCTCAAAAAATAAGGACAAGTGGTTGAGAAAGACATTGGCATCAACCCTTGGCCTCCCTGTGCACACACACATGCCTGCTCACCCACACAAATGCACAAGCACATACACACTCAGTTGAACACCCACAAACGCTTTAAACTGCACTGCCATGTTAGTGACAGTCGCAGAAGCTCAGAAGGGCCACAGGTTTGTCACGGGGGTTACAGAATCTGAGGTCCCATGTACAGTAAGGACATCAGCCCTCCCACCCTTGAGGCTCCACAGAAGATCGAAGGTTGGGGTGCTCAGGAGGTGCTCTTTGCTTCCTCGAGGGTGAAGAAGTCTGTCATCAAGATCACAGAACAGGCCCGTAAGGCCCAGAAAACACTAAAACCACGCGGAGGAGTGTGAACATTGCAACTGAGGAGTGTGAACATTGCAACTGGGAGTTAGGAAGTTGAAACTGCCCAAGGAGTGAGCTCCTCCCCAAGCTAGTGGGAGCTCAAAACAGAATACCCTTCCTGCTAAGGAGGTGGGAAGGTGATGAATGCTGGCCCCAAGCACTCTGCCAGAACACAGATAGCAGCCTCTTCATCTTCACCTTGCTGCTTCTTATCAAGATCTGGGAAGATAGGATATCTTAAAATTTCACTGGTTCTCTCAACAAACACGTGCAAACAAAAGTTGCTGAGGTTATTTTGATAATTCTCTCACCAAATTAGCATCATGTTTTTTAATGTGTGTTCCCGCTGCCCCACAGCTTCTTGGCTAATCGTTCCAACACTCAAATGCCTTGCCTCAGACACATGGAATCAAGGTATATGGAGACAGGGCCCAGATACGGATTTCCAAGGGATCCTTAGGACATTTAAGGTTGGGAGACATTCATGTGCAGGTGAAGTCTACCATCATGACACAAGGAATAGTCAAATAAGATCCACTGTCATGGGGCTGAAGAGATGGCTCAATGATTGAGAGCACCGACTGCTCTTCCAAAGGACCTGGGTTCAATCCCCCAGCACCCACTTGTTGATTTAAACCTGCTGAAATCAGCTACAAATCAAGTAACAATTTCAGGACCATTCAGTAGGATCAACAACACAATTTGAAAATAGCCACACCACGATTCAAAGCTGAAAGTTAACACCAAGACAGAAACTTGTGGGATGATGGTAATATAGCTAGTTGAGTTAAAGTGCTTGCCTAGAGAAACTCAAGACCCTGGGTTCAATTTCAACCACCAAGAAAGAGGAAGGGAAAGGAAGGGAAGGGAGGGAAAGGGAAGGGAAGGGAAGGGAAGGGAAGGGAAGGGAAGGGAAGGATAAAGGAAAAGGAAAGATAGCTCCATGGTTAAAAGTACTTGCTCCACCTCCAGAGGACCTAGGTCTGGTTCCCAGCACTCACATAGCAGCTCACAATGAATGGTAGCTCCAACTGTAAGAGATCCACCAAGTATACAGATAACTCACAAAAATACATTCATGCAAACACTCACACAGAAGATAAAAACAAAGATATCAGAAACTGAATCCACACACAGTTCTTGGGGCATGTATACCACACTGTGTAATATTAGGATACATGAGTCTTTATCTTATACCATACTACTTAAAAGTATTTTATGGTGTTCTATACTTCCTTGCAAAAAGAAAGCAACTTGGTAGAAATGCATTTCCTATGTTTATTATTTATTATTAGTCTTGTGGCATGTATGCAGAGGTCAGAGAACTGTTTGTGGATCCAGTTCGCTCCTCCTACCTTTACATGGGTTCCAGCCATGTAGCTCAGGTTGTCAGACCTGCATGGCAAGTGTCTTTACCGTTCCAGCTTTGCAACCTAATATGCTTCAAAAATCTACACACTGACTGTCACTTACAGCATGTTTCCCATCAAAACATGCTAGTGTCCCTGGCCAGCCTGCAAAACATCCTCCACATGAACATGAAATGAGAGTCCTGGAAGCAATGGACGAAGCTTTTCTACACACTACCTGGAGGAGGGTACCAGAGGACTCTCAGAAAAGCAGGTTCACCAGTGGAAAAGGCAGGCTCCATAATCGAGGCTCCAAATAAATGGCCGTGGTGTGGACACACATTTCTGTGTTAAAGATGCAAGCCTTGTATACCTGGGAAGGTCCTTGGTTTTTGCAGGCACTCATGGACATCAGCTTATTCCTCATATTACATGTACCCGCCCATTTCTCTTTGCTTTTCAAGTTCAATCATATTAAAATGAATGCCCATCTGCCCTTACAGAATTTTGGGTGTCCAGTGTTGAAAGGGACCTGGAGAACATTTTGTCAAACTCCTGCCTGATGCTGGATCCTTTTGAAAAACCCTAAGCAACCCACTCTCCCCTCCGCCATCTGAGAAAGTCCCCTACAAGCTCCTAGAGTCGTAACTCGATGAAGTCTTTACCGACACTGACCCCAGGCCATTCTCATGAAGTGACCTGCTCACCTGTTTCTCTTCTCCCTGAGCCATCTAGGATAAGCCTAAGACACCCCCCCCTCCCGACAGAATACAACTTTAAAATGGACTCTTCCCCAACCTTCCAAGCTTTGAGTTTTATCACTTCCAAAATGTGTTCTCCATAATCCAAACATCCAGGTCACCAGATAGCATCCTTGAAAGAAAACAGCTGACCAGGCCAAATCGTATGAGGCAGTGGTACCTTTCTGATATGAGCATCTTATTCCCATCTAGCCTGGAACTTGAGTTGATGCTTCATAGCACAGCGCATCACTGAGTGAAAGCCAGGAGACTCTTTACAAAGAATAGCCAAAATGATCAGTCCCCACTATAAATACATAGTGTTGATTATTTTATCCCAGCATAGAACTTCACATTGACACTCTACTTGTCGAGACAATTTGAATCTTGATCTTGTCATCAGCTCTACTTGCTACATTCTTCCTGTTTGGTGTTTCCAGTACATTTCACAATGTACTGTGTCTTCATTCAAGTTTTGAGGTATATGATATATATATATATATATATATATATATATATAATATGTGAGTTTATATGTATGCATATATATACATGTATGTGTATGTGTGTGCATGTGCACATCTCCTGTTGCCTCATTACTGGAGACACTCTTCTAAGCAGGTAAAGCCATCAATGTCTTTCTGGGCCCACTTGTTCAGTGACCTGGGAATCCATCATCCAACCAACCTTTCACTACCTACAAGAGGATCTTGGCAAGAGTTCTTGGAAAGCCAATTGATTCCTCTTTCAATTGTTTTCCACCTCATGGCCTCATAGAGAGCAGCCCTCACTCTGGCTGGTATCATATAGCCCTGGGCCTCCAAGAGCTCAGCTAATTGGACCATGAAAAGGACCTTGGATGCCAGAAGAATCATGAATTGACTGAACCAAGCCTCTTCCCTTTGGAGTGGGGAACCAGAATAATAAAATGTAATCGATGTCCTCAGTGGTCTAAAGTGAGAGGCAATACGAAGCAGGAGCACCCACAGATGTTGATGCATGAAGGAACTAGAGTATCCTAAAAATGGGCCAGACATGTCCAAAAGTCCTCAGGGCCCATGAAAGATGCATTATACTAGATAATCAATTAGGAATTTTCTGAAATTCTTCTCCCCATCCCCCGCCTAAAGTCACCAAGGGATTCTCCAAAGTCCTCTTCAGACATCTTCAGAGACTTGAGACAGAAATTATGAGCCTAGACAGTCACTATCAGAGGAGCGAAGCAAACTCATTATCTGAAGATTGCTTTGGTTTTTAGAGTCAGGATCTCTCTATGATGCTCAGGCCGACCTTAAACTCATCATTCTCCTGCTTCTGCCTCTTCAGTGACAGGATTGTCATCAAGTACCAACATGTCAGCAAGACTGCCATTGTTTTTAAGCACCATAGATGGAACCTTCAGTCTTATTAATGAAGATAGTTCAAAGACCTAAAGATGGGGCCAGCAAGATGGTTCAGTGGGTAAAAGCAATTGCCGCCAAAGGCGATGGATGACCCGAGTTTGGTGTCCAGATCACACATGATAAAGGAGAGAGAACCACCTCTCACAAGTTGTCATCTGACCTCCACACACGCACGGTGGTACATGCATCCACACACACTAAATAAATAAAATGTAATGAAACCTGATTTCATGGTATCAAGAAAAAAATGAGTTCACGGATGTCGACGGCCCTGAAGAGACAGATGAGGTTTGCAGTCCATCAAGCCCAGGACTGCAATGACAGTGATCTCCATGCACCCTGGCTCCTTCCCTACGCCCACAGCTGCTCTCCAGTTAAACCAGGATTAAAGACTAAACTGCCCAGCTAATCCTTTGCTTTCCATTGTGCACTCTTGCTCACGGGTGTCAGGTAGATTTTATTTGGAGAATGGGGCTGAACTGCACACTTGAAAGAGAAGGTGGGGAGTTGCAGGGAAAATGGTGGCTTTTTAAAATCACCATCGTGCGAAAGGGTAGCATTTCTCAAGGTAAGTAACTGAACAGCACAGATGAAACCTAACTCGTTTCTGACATTACAGATTCAATCTGTTAACCTTAGAATGAGGGGCTTTCAGATATCTGGATATTCAAAATATATGGCTACATTTGGCTAAGTGGTTAACTTGACAGCCACCTAGAAATACTATCCTTTCCCTTCGGAGCAGTAATCATAGAAACCTTAATGTGATTCTGAAAGAGCCAGGTTTTTTATATAAAAAGGGAAAGGTGATAAAGAGAACAGTAAATTGCACTCTGCAGTGAAGATGGCTTTAGCCCACAGTCACTGAGTTTAAGACCTGAAAAGCTCTAACCCAAATAGACATTTCGCTGAGTGCTGGCTCACGCCAGTCTGAACTTGTGCAGGACAGTGACTATCGGGCTCAGGTACAGCAGTCCCTGGGCACGCAGAGGGCCTGCCTGTGTGTCAAAAGCAAATTAAACCCTGTAAGCCAGGCCGGCAAGATGGCTCAGCCGACAAAAGTGCCTGCCAACCAAGCTTGACTTTCTAAGCTCCATTCCCTAAACCTACATAAAGGTGGACGGAGAGAACTCCGCAAACTTGTTCCCTCGCCTACACTTAAAATAATTTTTAATTGTGTTAGGCCTTTGTCAACCTTTCCAATCTGCCAAGGATAACCGGCCCGCAGCCATCTAACTACAATCCCTCTGACTGGACTTCTCTGTGGAGCGTTGCTTTACTCTCTGCCCGTTGATACAATTGACTGTAGCACATGCAGCCTCCTGAGGAAAAGAGAGGCTCATTTCCTCTCTCAGGGTTCGGGACACAGGCCGCACCTATAGCTGCCTTCACGTAAGAACACTTGCTGGCTTCACCTTCCCAAATGCTCTCTGCTTGCTTCACATGGCTTCGCCCTGACAACGGCCCCATGAGGCAGGCTATATTCCTGTGTCCGTTTCACAGATGAGAACAGCGAGGCATGGGAAGGCACCGCGCCACTGTAAAGTGGTCCATGCGACGCAGTCAGGCTGTGGAAAGGCTAGAATTTGAACTCGTGGCCTGGTCCAGCATGCGTACTTTCGATTCGCATGCTCTGCGGTCCTCATAGCAATCATCCACTCCGTTATTAAGAGAATGGAAGGTGAATGTGGTGGCCCAACACCTGTAGAGCTCAGACGGGACGATCCACACGTCCCCTCCAGGGCATGGGACGGAAAGGGGAGGAAAAGATGTCCAGAATGCCAGTACCATCCCATAGAGGCAGGTAGGGACCCTGTGCAGTAGAGCGTGCCTCGGCCATAGTGTCTCTCTTCCGGGACCAACACCTTTTGCAAGTGGCTTGCCCCACCCCCCAAGCACCGCCTTTCCCTTCGGAGCACATTTGGCTCCCCCACCCCTACCTGCTCTGAGAACAAGGTGCTGCAATTAGCACTACTGTACAAGGACAGCACATGACTGGCCACAGCTCACAGTCAGGAGGAACCTGACTGGGCTTCCTGACTGCTTCCGTTTCCTGAGCATCAGCCAGCCCCTTCCCCTTCCTGTAGCCCCACCGCGGAGACCCTCCAGCTTTGATGTGTTGCCCTCGTGTGTCTGAAGGTTAGTTACTTTTCCTCTGTCAGACCTGGCATCTTCCCAAGCGAACTACACGTCATCTGAACATCCCTGACGGGAATGGAGTGGAAAGCTACCTACTAGGCAGAATCGGGAAGGAGGCTGGTACAGCAGGGAGCCAGCTCCAGAGAGGGGATCTTCCGAGGATGGGGAAGAGGAAAGAAGAGGAATTAAAACCAGATACTCAGGGCTGGAGGGATGGCTCAGTGGTTAAGAGCACTGACTGCTCTTCCAGAGGACCCGGGTTCAATTCCCAACACCCACATGGCAGCTCACAACTGTCTGAAGATCCAGTTGCAGGGGATCTGACACCTTCACACCAATGCACATAAAATAAAGTTTAAAAAAAAAACATTAAAAAATTAAAACAAAAAAAAAAAAAAACAGATACTCAAACATCCATTCTCAGCCTAGATGGCAGAATAGAGTGTTTTAACCAGGGTACTCAAACACATCATTCTCAGCCTACATGGTAGAACGAAGCTGTGTTCTATGCCCTCAGTGTCTAATTTGACTGGTAATACACAGACTTACGTCTAATATGAAATTAGAACAATTAAAATTCTGATATCTAAAAAGCCACATTTTTAAAGGGCGTATAAGGAGCTTATCATGAAAGGACAGAAAATATACAATCGAAATGAATCAGTGTTGAAGCAAAGGTTGCCTCCCTTGTCTTCACCAAAAGTCATCACTAAGTATCTGTGAAGCCTTTTCCCTGCTTTTCCCTTGCTTTCCCCCTACTCAGAATTTGTAAAGTCGATTTTATTTAAATTAAAAACAAGAATTCTTCTTGAAACATGTAATATCCAACAAAGTCTTTTTTTTTTTTTTTGCCCTTCCTCTTAATTTGTAACAGAAACTCTAAGAAAATAAAATCTAAGGTTAAGGAAATTTCCATCAATGTGAAGAAAATATTTTCCAAAATTAAAATAACAAGTTCCTCCCTGGTTCACATAACTGATTTAAGTTGCAGATACATGGCTGCCCTGGAGATCACCTTCCTCCGCACGCTCCCAGAAACAGCCAAATCCACATCCTCCAGAGAAATTGGCCGGTTCTCTCTGGAGCTACCTTCTTTATGAGATACTGCACATATGACCAATGCTACATAAATATTCCGTGATACATTATCCCATCCTGGAATTTCCTGTAAGCTACACAAAATCATTTAAATGCCGCACAGTAAGCTATAAAATAATCAGATATAAAAGCAAGCTATGTCAATCCCTTTGTTAACATCCACATTTCTCATCAATATTTTAGAAAAAGTAGAGGTTCTCAGTTCTAATCTCTGGAGGAAGATTTGCTGTTTATAGTGTTTTCCTCAAAATCTTAGGATTGTTCTATTTTTTACATTAGAGAATTCTTCTGACTTGGACAGGAGCCTTCCTATTGTATAGTAGCATTTCAATTGTGTTTTAATAAAGAAAGCTTGCCTGAAGATCTGAGATCAAAACAGCCCCACTGATCAGCCTGACAGACCAGACAGTGCTAACACACACCTCTAATTCCAGTAGCCACACTAATTGCCATATAAATTGGGTGGTGCATGCCTTTAATCCCAGCCCTAGAGAGAATTATAAAATGGGAGGAGACAGCTCTCAGACACAGTCTCATTCTGAGATTCCTGGAGGCAGGATCACCATTTCAGACTGAGATTGTGGTAAAAGTCAGTGACCAACTCTCTTGCTTTTCACATCTTCAGGTTGAACCCCAATTTCTCTGTCTTAATTTTTATTAATTGTGCATCACTACTGTAATCAATAGACAAAAATATATCAGTGTGGACACAGTTCAGCAGCAGAGCCCTAGCCCAGGGTACATGAGGCCCGGAGTTTTGCCCACAGCACCAACAAAAATTAATATGATGTAAGTTGCCTCGGCGGCTAAGAGCATAAATAAATGCTCTTGAAGAGGGACCAAGTACAGTTCTAGCACCCAAACTGGTGGTTCACAACCACCAACATCAGCTCCAGGGGAATCTGATGCCTCTGGGCCCCAAGGACACCTGAACTCACATGTATATACATGTGCGTGCGCACACACACACAATTTTTTAAAAGTAAAAAGACAGGTATATTTATACAAACTTTTGTTTCTATTTTATGTGTTTGAGTGTCTATGCACGTGTGACTTGCTGAGCAAGTCCAAAGGAGGGTTGTCAGATCTCCTGGGACAGGAGTTATAGGTGGTTGTGAGCTACCATGTGGGTGCTGGGAACCAAACCTGGGTCCTGTGCAGTAAACCCTCTTAACCACTGAGCAATCTTTTCCAACTGCTTAATTTTTTTTTTACATTTACTTATTTATTTTGTGTGTGTATGTGTTGATGCACATGGCACACGTGTGGAGATCAGGTGACAACTCGTGGAGTCTGTTCTCTCCTTCCAGCACGTGGACTCATCAAATTCAGGTACCTACTAAGCCATCTTGACCACCCTATAGGTATAGATGAGCCTGGCAGAAATATATATATATGTTGCTGCATGCCTGTAATCCAATCAAAAAGATAGACTCACAAATTCAAGGCCAACCTGGGCTAAATAGGGAGACCCTGTTGGAAAGGAGAAGAAGAAAAAGTGGGCCTGTGTTACTTGAAATTACACCAGACTGAATTTCAACATCTAACAATGTCTGATATGCAGTTAAATATGGACACAATTTCAACCTACTTTTTGTCCAAGCTTAACAAAATACATTCCTTCAGCTCAGTGTTTCCATTCCCTTACCTGTAGGCTGAGAACCAGAGATCACTCAGGCGCCTTCAGCTCTGAGGATCAGTTAACGCCTGACTGCCCATGCAGGTACTGTCCTAAGGCCAGTCGCTAAGTTAGCTTCAATTCCTACTTTTGAATTGGGAAAGGACAACTAAATAAATTAAATGCTTCATCCACCTTAGCCTGTTCTCCCTGGGGAATCAAACCTCCTTCCTCAGCCATGTTTCCTATGCTAACAACTACCATGATGAGCAAAATCGCTCTGAGTTATCTGAAAATTACAGAAATCCTTCTGAATTTTCTACAGTCAATGAAGACAGTAGACCTTCTGAAGTGGGAATTTCTTCAGTGACAGGTAAAGCCTGGTGGTTTTCAGATTCTGCTGGAATCACTGTCCCCTCTTGTGAGGTTGTTTTACTAAGATACACTCACATACACATGCACATACGAGTGCATGCACCAGCACTCTCCCTCTCTCTCTCCCTCCCAACCCTCTCTGCAATTGCAGCTATATGGAGATAAACAATGGCTGGGCTTTTGAAAATGATGACTTTACCATCTTTCTGCAACCTATGGATGTTTAGTTTTGCTTATTCGGTACTGATCGCATTTAAAGGATTATAATATTCAATTGTAGAATCCCAGTTGCCAGTCTTTGGTTGTTAAAGGAAGTTGTGGAGTGTGTTTTGATACAGCGAAGTATTTCTGGTTTCCTTAAGCCAGTAAAGCTCACTACCAAGTTTTATGAGTATCAGGAATCGTTGGTTATACTTGAGACACCTTCATTCTAATCTGTATTCAGCCAGTTCCTCCAAGTGTAACACTCAGCTATGCTGGGGCCTAAACTCTGACTGATTGTTCATTCTAGAAACTTTTAGGAAACCTATTTTAAAACAAAACTCAAGGAACTTCAGTTTTGTTTTCCACTCAGGTTAAACAGGCTGAACCTGCAAGCAAGATAGGCTGAGAAAGTGCTGCCATCTTGTGGCCCAACTTAAGAACGTGTCCTAAGAACTTGTCCTTTGGTGGCCCTTTCCTGAGAGATGGTGATTCTTCCGGATGGACGTCTTCTGCAGATGCTGAAGCCTTTCCCCACTAATGAGTACTGTGTACTATAGTTGAGAGCCTGTTTAAGGAACTATCCATAGTGGCACATGCTTATAATCCCAGAAGTGGGAAGGCTGAGGTAGGAGGGTCACCAGTTCAAGACTAGCCCGGGCTACACAACAAAACTCAAAAGCAAAGCAAAGTTGGAAAGAGTGATACAGGTCTGTAATTGCAGGACTTGAGAGATGGAGACAAGAAGAAACGGAGTTCAGAGTCATGCACAGTATGTTTCAGGCCAGTCTGGGCTTGGAGGGGAAAAAAAGAGAGGAGGAAGAGGAGGAGGGAAGAAAGGAAGGAAAGAAGGAATAAAGAGAGAGAGGGGGGAGGGATTGAGGAAGGGGAGTAAAGAAGGAAGAAAGGAATAAGAAAGAAAAAAGAAAAGTGGGAGGGAGGGGGGAAGAAAAGGTTGAGAAAAAATGTATTAAAGAAATCTTCACTCTAATAAATGATAAATGTAGGCCTCCTTCCCTTCCCCAGAAGTCCTGGTTTTCAAAAGTGATATCTGGATCAAAAGGAGGTGGCCAGGTGACTTCTTCAGCCAGTGCCCCCTCTGCTGCTAGAAGCCTCTTCCCCAAGGGAGTTCATTGCACAGACCTTCCCTCCTTGGGTTAGAAATCACCACAACTCCTGACTTCTAGAGGCTGAGAACCCTACAAAATCCATTCTAGCCCAGCAGCCTCTGAGTGCATCTAACAGTGGTGGGGTCATGGAAGGTTCAGCCTTGCCCAGCGGAACTTTCTGTAGTGATGGACGTGTTTCACATCTGCAGTACAGTATGATAAGCACTTAACTCATGTTTCATTTTTATTTTATATGAGTGTGAGTGTTTTGCCTATTTGCACCAGCTGGCTATGTTGGTGCATGCCTTTAATCCCAGCACTCATGCCTATGTGCACCAGCTGGCTATGTTGGTGCATGCCTTTAATCCCAGCACTCAAGAAGCGGAGACAGGTAAATCTTTGAATTTGAAGCCAGCCTGGTCTACAGAAAGAATTCCAGACAGCCAGGGATACACAGAAAAACCTTGACTCAAAAACAACAAAATTTTTAAAAAGGTTTAATAAAATAAAACTGTGTGAACATGCATGCCTGGTACCAATAGAGGCCAGAAGTAGGCATTGGGTCCCCTATAACTGGAGTTACAGATGGTTTTGAGCTGCCATGCAGGTGCCAGGAACTGAACCTGGGTTCTTTGGAAGATCAGCCAGTGCTCTTAGCTGCTAAAACAGCTAACTCTCCAGGCTTGTGTGGTTTCTGAACATCCAAAATGTGACTAATGCAACCAAAAACCAGCTTTAATTTTCCCTAGTTGTAGTTCACTAAAGCAAACAACATTGTGTGGCTACCATTGTGGAAAGCACCACTCCAGACTGACTGTCCCTAACCCACTCCAGCATGTTAGTTCAGCAGACAGATCCATCCACCACCTCACAAAGGTACAGAATATGAGCTCAGCTTCCCAGGACACACCATCAGTAGAGACATGAGGCTGGCAGACACATGACTGCAAGACCAGGGCATAGGTAGTGGGTCCTACCTTCCTTCTGGAGGATGACAGGGCTGAGCCTATGGGGACCCTATAATGTGAGCAAGACCTCAAGGGTTAGGAGGCAGAAGGAAGGGTCAGAAGCATCTTATAAGAGGGAACAAAGGCAAGAGTAAGGAATGGGTGAGGGGAAACTAGAAAGTCTATCTATCAGAAAGACTGAGATGCCCAATCAAAACCACAGGAGACAGGGACATTTGCTGATGCAGGACTGAGCCAGCAACCTGGGCCAGAGCAGACCCGAGACAGCAAGCTCCACAGGAACAGGTGCAGGGGAGCAACCGCTGCGCTGAGTGAGACAGAGACAGAGACCACTGTGGGTCCGGACATGAATCTGGGACCTTCAAGGGAGTAGACCTAAGCCAGGACCCCTATGGGTCTGGGCATGAGTTTAGGACCTCTGAGGAACTAGGCCTGAGCCAGGACCTTTGCATGTCTGGGTGTGAATCTGGGACCTCCGAGGGAGTAGGCAGGAACCAGAGATCTCTGTGGGTCCACGCATGAGTCTGGGACCTCAGAGGGAGTAGTAAGTCTGAGCCAAGACTTCTGTGGGTCCCGTCATTGGTCTGGGATGTCAAAGGGAATAGGCAGGAACCAGAAACCTCTGTGGGTCTGACCGTGAGTCTGGGACCTCTAAGGGAGTAAGTGTGAGCCAGGTCCTTTGCAGGTCTGGGAACACCCAAGCCTGGGAACTCTGAGGGAGTAGATCAGAACCAGTGTCCTTTATAGGACCCACCCCATGCCAGGGACCTCTGCAGGAACAGAACCAGACCAGGGACATTTACAGAAACAGGTCTGAGCTGACAACCTAGGCTAGAGCAGGCCTGAGACAGCAAACTCCAAGGGAGTGGAGCAAAGCCCAGGAGCACTAAGTAACCTCCAGGAACACAGAGTGATCAACGGGGTAACTAGAACCGTGGCACTGACTGCACCACCAGGAAAAACCACCTGAGCCTTGGATATACTGGCATCTAGAAGATTAATTAACAGAATCACAGACAGCCCCAACCACGCCTATTAGAGGAAAAGATGAGTAGAAAAGGTAAGAACACACAGACCACCACACAAAGAGTAACATGACACCAGTAAAACCTAAAGACCCTATAAGAGCAAGACTTAAACAACCAAATGTAGATAAAGCAGAAGAAAATGACCTAAAAAATTAACTTCGGGAGACTGTTTGAAACAAAGAGGAAATGAGAAATTCCCTCAAAGAAATGGAGAAAAAGACAAAAAAATTGAAAAGACTTCAGCAAATCCCTTAAAGAAGACCAAGAAAAAGCAATCAAATATATGAAAGAAACTATTCAAGACTTGAAAATTGAAATAGAGACAATAAAGAAAACACAAGCCAAAGGAATTGTAGAAACAGAAATCATGAGAAAACGATCAGGAACCACTAATGCAAGCATAAACAGTAGAATACAAGAGATGGAACACCTGAAAACTCAAGAAGAAAAAGAAGCAAACTCACCCAGGAGGACTAGATGGCAGGAAATAATCAAATTGAAAGCTGAAGTCAACAAAATAGAAACAAAGAAAACAATACAAAGAATCAATGAGACAAACAGTTGGTTCTATGAGAAAAACAAAATAGACAAACCTTTACCCAAACTAACCAAAAGACAGAGAGTGAATATCCAAATTAACAAAATCAGAAATGAAAAGGGGAACATAACAGACACAGGAAATACAGAGAATCATCAGTTCATATTTCGAAAACCTGTACTCCACATAATTGAAAAACAAAGGAAATGGACAACTTTCTGGGTAAATATCACTTACCAAAATTAAACACCAGATAAGCAAGCAAATTAAACAGACCTATAGCTGCTGAGGAAGTAGAGATAGTCATCGAAGATCTCCCAACAAAAAAAAAAAAAAGCCCAGGACCAGATGGTTTCAGCTCAGAATTCTACAAGATTTTTAAGGAAAAACTAATACCAATACTCCTCAAATTATACCATACAATAGAAACAAAAGGAACATTGCCAAACCCTTTTTATGAGGCTATAATTACCTTGATACCCAAACCGCAGAAAAACATTACTAAGAGGGAGAGTTACAGACCAATCTCACTCATGAACATTGATGCAAAAATACTAAACAAAATACTGGCAAATTGAATCCAAGAACACATCAGAACCATCATCCACCATGATCAAGTTGGTTTCAACCCAGAGATGCAGGGATGGTTCAATGTACAAAAATCTGTCAACGTAATCCACCATATAAACAAACTGAAAAATAAAAACCACATGATCATCTCATTAGATGTTGGGAGGGCTTTCGACAAAATACAACCTCCCTTCATGATATAGGTCTTGGAGAGAGCAGGAATACGAGGAACATACCTAAACATAATAAAGGCAATATACAGCAAATCAACAGCCAACATCAAACTAAATGGAGAGAAACTCCCAGCGATCCCACTGAAATCAGGAACAAGACAGGTTGTCCACTCTCTCCATATCTATTCAATATAGTTCTTGAGGTCCTAGTTAGAGCAATAAGACACAAAAGGGAGATCAAGGGGATACAAACCAGAGGAGAAGAAGTCAAACTCTCACTAATCACTGATGATATGATAGTTTACATAAAAGACCCCAAAAATTCTATCAAGGAACTTCTACAACTCATAAATACTTTCAGTAATGAAGCAGGATACAAGATTAACTCAAAAAATCAGTAGCCCTCCTGTACACAAATGATAAATGGGCCGAGAAAGAAATCAGAGAAACATCACCCTTCACAATAGCCACAAATAGCATAAAATATCTCAGTAACTCTAGCCAAACAAGTGGAAGACTTGTATGACAAGAACTTTAAATCTTTGAAGAGAAAAGTTGAAGAAGATATTTATGGTTGTGAGCCCAGCCTTTAACGGTTGAGCCATCTCTCCAGCCCAAAGTTGAAGAAGATAGAAGATACCAGAAAGTGGAAAGATCTCCCATGCTCTTGGGTAGGTAGGATTAACATAGCAAAAATGGTAATCTTGCCAAAAGCAATCTACAGATTCAATGCAATGCTGTGTTCCTGCCACCCCAGCTCCTGGTCGCCTGGCTAGCTTTAAACCCGAAATAACAACACACAAATTGTATTCTTTTAAACACTGCTTGGCCCATTATATCTAGCCTCTTCTTGGCTAACTCTCGCACCTGGACTAGCTCATTTCTAATAATGTGTGTAGCACTCCAAGGTGCGCTTACCAGGAAGATTCTAGCCTACGTCCATCCTGGGTCGGAGTTTCATCATCTGCATCTTCCACGGGAGAGGGAAGCATGGCCTCTGAGTTCACTTCCTCTTCCTCCCAGCATTCTGTTCTGTTTACTCCTCCCACCTATGTTTTAACCTATGAGGGACAAGCAGTTTCTTTATTTTTTAACCAATGACCTTCCTCCATCAGTTGAAAGAACCATTAAGGAAAGGAGCAAAGGAGGTGGCAAGAAGGAACACCAGAGAGACTTCATACCCAGTGGAAGGAGCAACTCTGCAGGGTGAAGGGAAAAGAGCATCCGAGACAGACACCAAATAGGAGGTGGGTGGGGTGGCATCTGATTGCATATCCTGAGCCTCTCCAGTGTGTCCTGCCTTCCTACCTAGACTGCATGCTGTGTCAGAGACCAGCTTCAACAAATAATACCATTTACCAGGGTAGGAGCATGGGAATTAGAAAAATAAGTAAAGGGAGCAAAGACGTGAGTGAAAATAATAAAACAAAAACAGGATAGTACCAGGAGGGAGTTCCAGTGACTACTGAAATTGCCCGTGTTTAATTTCCATTTACCTAAAATACCTCAAAAGGCAGGATTAAGATTTTTTTAAAAAGCTGCATTAACATGATACAAGGAAAGGAATAGACCAGATGAAGGTTGCAGGCTACATTCTTAGTTAAAATTCTATTGCTAGAACAAGCCAAGTACCACTCACACCCTAGACCAAAACATTCTGTAGGCAAAGCACTCCCTGAATGGAATTCATTGTTATCTCCCTAAAGGAGTAAAAACTTAGCTGGATCCTTAGACTTTTGTTTGAGGTAGAAACAGTTCCACTTTCTCCACACCTGAAGTATAAGGGCTGGCTATTAGCCACACCTGTTGGCAATAATCTTGAGAGCGCAGAACTCTCTGATCTAAATCTAGGTGAGATCTTTGTTTGTTTGAGGTAGAAACAGACAATAACCCTGAAGGAACAGAACTCTCCGAACTCAGGGTGGAATGACAACAGCAAGCTGGAACTCGCTGACCTTCAGACAAGGTGGAAATGGGCTCACATTTTTGAGCCTCCCCTGCTGTGCAAAGATAGACCTCAAAGACTTCAACCCCACACCACAGCTGAGAGCTTTCTGGGATAAAGAGAGCCCCAAGAGGAGATGAGTCTTAAAACAAAAAATTGGTTTTCACTAGTGTGTAAAACCAGCCCTGGACACTGCTGCGGTCCCACCTGGCAAGTGCAGCGAGAACCCTGGGAAATGGCAGGAAGTGTCCAAGACCGCTGGCGGGACCATCCCTAGGGACTGCTCACTAAGCAGGAGCAATGAGCAGCTAGGGCTGCGGTCTCTTCACTGACTCCGGAGATTTTAAAAGTTTCTGTTTTCAGAGTGTCCCTGACCTATTCTCCCAAATACAGTAAGTACATTATTTCATGTAACATGCTACAGTTGGTAAACCCTTTGGCAGATCTCAAGACACTAGCAGGGTCTGTAGAATCCATGTGCAGTATGGCACACATTATCCTTTTATTTATAATAGTCCTATGAGGAAAATATAAAGAAATTTTAATGGGGAGTTCAGTTGCCTACCCAAGATGCCATAGTTAGGGACAACCCCAGAAGCCACCCTCTTCACTTCGTTTTAGCCAGAAGGCTGGGGAGCAATTCTGGGGTCCACCCTCATATGGACTGCCCCCCCCCCTGCTCTCCCCTAGCCTAGTACTGCGGTTCTCTAATTGTCCTAGGAAAACAGACAGAAGGATCATCTCAGAGACAGCAGCCCAAAGCTTTGTCCCAAACCCCTGCCTCCACTATGCTTCACTTCAGTATGGTCCTAAAGGCAGGCGGCAAGAAGGCATCCTACAATGCCTTGGGCAGGAGACTGCGAAGTACTTTCCCCGGTGACCCTTGTCCACTTCAACACTGCACCAACTGGTACCAGTGCCTTGTGCTTCCCTGACAAAATACCAATTTCTGTGAGTGGAAAATTGACCCACATAAAAAGAACTCTTCCCCCATCCTAAAAATCGCAACAATACTGGCTGGCCATCAATACCTAACAAGAAACAGTACTGACCTCAACCTGGATAAGGCTCGGCCCAGCCCACTCTTAAGGTTCCTAAATCTCTACCCTGTAGGACCAAAACCACAACAACAACAACAACAACAACCGAACATGGGCATGCTGTTTCAACGGGTGTGTGTCAAATGGTAATTGACAACAATACAGCCTGAAACCAGACTCCAGCCTGAGAAAGCAGCGGAATGAAGACACTGCCTGTCTTCTCTCTAAGAAAATGACTCGGTTCCCTAGGGAGTGTAAAAAATCAAGCCCCCTCCTCAGATTGACCTTAATGGGGGTGACTACCTTACCCGCAGGAGCAGAGGTCGCAGATGCATTTCCTCTTCCCCATCCTTCACTTCGGAGCATCCACCCCCACAGCGGGACGGCAAGCACACTTCTGGAGGACCTTGATAGATGCTGTCTTTGCTCAGAAGAAAACTTAGGTGGCCCTTTTGCAAAGTTCTGTAGTCTATTCCCTTCCTGAAACTGTCCTTGCGCAAACAAGCAGCACCAAACACAGACAGTTCGCCAGCCCGGTTCAAGTCTGCATGCTTCCTCAGACCTCTGCTGCTGGAAGCACGCGCCTGCCTCCAGCAGCCTGGCCCCTGCAAGCCGCAGGGTCCAGGACTGAGTCCCTTGTGACCTTCACAGAAAAGGGCATCTTGAGGTGTCAATGACATCACAAGGACCTCTTGTGAGGTCAGACCTCTCCCACTGCCTCACTGGCCCCCAAGACAGGGACTCTGCCGCTGGACCTTGGAAGGATGATGGAGGATACGTTAGAGGGCTTTGCAAAGCCTCTGGGTCCCCGAGTTAATTAATACCACGGTCACATAATGCAAAGACACTGAAACGTATTTTTGTCAGGGTGGCACGTGCCATCCCTAAGACACACCATACTCCTTACGGAAATGCACGCCCTGAACTCCAAAATGTTGGCCCCGAGTCCGTTTCCAGATCTTCCTGGAAAATCTGTGTCTTGGTTGCCAGGTATCTTGGAATTGCTCTCAGCCGCAGGCCTTGCTCCTTTCTTGAGAACAAAGCTGTAGGAGAGGGCCCACCCCTTTATTGCTCAGGTGGTTCACTGCTTCTCCAGCTGCTGGTAATGAAGCCTGGAATCAGGGGCTTCTCAAATGTTAGCAGCATCAGAACCAGCTGGCTGTATGAAAACCAGATTGCCAGGCCCCACCCCGAGTTACTGTTGTTTCTGGGATCTGGGCTCCAGAAAACATGCATCTCTCACGAGTTCTTAATGACATGACAGTGATGCTGGACCACAGCTTTGAGGATTCAATTTTACCTCTCTCCCCTAACAGTTAACCTGGTCCTGAAAACCACTTCAGATATTTGCCCTGGAATCTCCAGTATCAAATAACCCCAAATCTGAGCACAACATGATGGCTTAGGTTGTGATCCCCACATACAGGCTGAGGCAGGAGGGTTGTCAAAAGCTCAAGACCAGCCTAGGTTACAAAGTGAGGCTTCACAAAGAAGCAAAACCAAAACTATTCTGGGAGTCATGTTTTCACAAGACAGCAGCTTGTTCCGATGATAAAGGAAGGTCAAGGGCCCCTGCTGTAGAGCTGGAGATGGTTGCACGTGCCTAGAATCCCAGCACCTGGGTTAATGAGGCAAGAAGCTAAGTTCTGAACCAGCTTGGGCTGCATAGCGTTTCCTTTCTCAAAAGCAGACAAAAGTATACAGTAGACTTCTACAGTAGAATATTTGGATTCAAACATTGATTCTTTTCTCCATTTATTTATTGCAGGTGCTGGGTAGTGAGAGCCATGCGCACCATGACTCTTTGTGGAGGTCAGAGAACAGACTGCAGAAGTTGGTCTCCCTGTCCACTCAGTCCGAGGGCTGGAATTCAGATTGTCAGTCTGGTTTGCAAGTGTGAGGGATGGCGGACTGCAGAATGTTGAGTTGTTGTGTGCTGTGGTTTAGGTTTTTCTTCCGTGCCAGACTGAAACAGAAGTCAGCAAATCATTGCCGGCTGTCCACATTCAGTTGGTAGCTAGTTGGTAGAGCCACTGAGCTAAGAATGTTTGACATGTTTAAATGGTTGGAAAATTAAAGTAACATTACATGATCTGTGAAACATAAAATCCTAATTTCACTGTCTATAAAGATTTGGATTTTGTCACATTCTACAGAAACATTCCTGATTTTGCCTTTGTCCCACAGAAGCTAAAATATTTAGTATCTAACTATTTATACTTTCCCCACCTGAGTTATAGAAAGTCAAAGACATAAACTCAAACTGGCACAGTGCTTAACAATCATTCTTAAAAACAGTAAAGCTACTTCTTGGCTTTCTGATAAAGGGGAATATAGAAATGTGAGATGAAATAGAGGAAGGAAGGCGGCCTCAGAGAGAGAAGTGAAAGCTTTTAGAAAATACATCAAAACCTGCACATATTATTCATTGCCAAGGACAGGGTCCGCCATGTGCACACACTGTCCATTGCCAAGAAGACGTCCCACCATATACATGCATTGTTCATTGTAAGGACAGGGCCCACCATAAACATACATTGTTCATTGCCAAGGACAAGGTCCACCATGTGCACACACTGTTCAGTGTCAAGGAACAGGGTCTACAATGTAGTTCTAACAAAACAAAGTAGCTGGTCTGGAGACTGGCATTCTTTCCACTGCTACCTAAACCTTGCTCTCTATTCATGAACCTGCTAGTAGAAGTGAAGGCAAGTTTTGAGGTGAGTATTCATTGCCCAACTCACTACCTTCCTGTGGCTCTTGTCATCCAAAATGATCAGGTAATGAGTGCTTTTTTTATTACAGTGACAAAAATAGATAGTTGTGATAAGCAAAGAGCCCTCAGGATGCCCTTCCTCTTCCCTTTTCTTTTTGAGTTTGTCAGGAGCTACAAGAACAAACCAATCAATGCCTTAAAAAAAAAATAGACGCAGCCTGGTCTACAGAGCGAGTTCCAGGACAGGCTCCAAAGCCACAGAGAAACCCTGTCTCGAAAAAACAAAAAAAAAAAAACAAAAAAAAAATAGCCCAAGGAAATGAAGATTTGCAAAACTGGGGAGTGTCTCATGACTATGCAGTTAAATATGGAGGTGAGGGGCCAGGGTGATGGATGGCTCATCCAGTCAATGTTTTGGCATGAAAACCTTGGCATGAAGCTCTCAGGCTCAGTATCATTCTGAGGCTTCCTGGAGGCAGGATCACTGTTTTCAAACTGAGGTTGAAGTAAGAGCCAGTGGCTGACTACTTAGCTTGTCTGATCTTCAGGTTGAACCCAAATATCTGTCTTTGAGTTTTTATTAATTGTGCTTCAAAAGAGAAAAGACAGAGCTGGGAGGGGAGAAGAAGAACCCTAAGAACTGACTCTGCTGAGATTCCCTACCAGGCAGTATTTCATTTGTTGGGGGAATTAAGCTGAACTTCTGCAAGGCCTATGCAAGACTCCAGGAAGCTAGCACCTGGTGCCCAGCAGCCTTCAGGCTGAGTAGCTCTCCCTTGTGCTAGATTCTCTGAGTTCTCTCTGTGTAATCATTAGAGCTGTAAGGCAATACGCTGAGAGCTGTGAGTCCTCCTAGCAAGTCACCAGACCTGAGAATGGTCCTCAAGACCTCCCTAACAAAATACATAGCAATAACCATTAGGATATACAGGTTGCAAACTCAATAAGATTCCACTACACATTGATTCAAATGACTGTAATTCAATATTGCTGCCAAGGACAAGGCAGAAGTATTGATTGCTATCCCAGATTGCTAGCTGGGGTATGACATGATTTAGTTGGTTTTGAAAATACTTTGTTGATGGGAGGCGGTGGCGGGGAGGAGGCAGAAATCCTTAATAAATAAATAAATTTAAAAAAAAAGAAAAAAGAAAATACTTTGTTGAGCCAGGCAGTGGTGATTAATCCTAGCATTCAAGAGGCAAAGACAGGTAGATCTCTGTAAGCTTGAAGCCAGTCTGGTCTACAGAAGAAGTTCCAGGAAGGCTCCAAAGCTACAGAGAAACCCTGTCTCAAAAAAAAAAAAAATAAATAAATAAACAAGAAGAAGAAGAGGAGGAGGAGGAGAAGAAGAAAATACTTTATTGAACTCAGTCTTTAACCCATGGTGATCTGATAAGACACAGGGGGTTAATCCAAATATTTTGTATCTGTTAAGACTTGTTTTGTGACCAAGTATATGGTCAGTTTTAGAGAAGTTCACTGAGATGCTGAGAAGAAGATATATTATTTGGTGTTTGGGTAAAACGCTCTGTAGATATCTGTTAGATCCATTTGAATCATAACATCTGTTAGATCCATTTTTTTTTTTTTTTGGTTAGTTTCTTTCTGGTCAATTTGTCCATTGATGAGAGCGGGGTGTTGAAGTCTCCCACTATTAATATGTGAGATTCAGTAATGATTTAAGCTCTAATAATGTTTCTTTCACAAATGTGAGTGCCCTTGTGTTTGGAGCATAGACATTCAGAATTGAGACATTATCTTGATGCATTTGTCCTTTGATGAATATGAAATGCCCTTCTCCATCTCTTTTGATAAACTTTGGTTTGAAGTCTATTTTGTTAGATATTAGGATGGCCACACCAGCTTGCTTCTTAGGTCTGTTTAATTGGAAAATGTCTTTCCAACCCTTTACTCTGAGATAATGTCTGTCTTTGAAGTTAAGGTGTGTTTTATGTATGCAGCAGAAGGATGAATCCTGTGTTCATATCTGCTCTGTTAGCCTGTGTCTTTTTATTGAAGAATTGAGTCCATTGATATTGAGAAATATTAATGATCAGTGATTGTTAATTCCTGTTACTTATTGTTATTGGTGGTGGTGGTGTATGTGTATATATTTCCCTTCTTTGGGTTCTGCTGGTGTGGGATTATCTATTGCCTATGTGTTCATGGTGTAGCTAACTAACTTCCTTGGGTTGGAGACTACACATATGTGACAGTTGTGTAGCTTGGTCTATTTGGGGGACTCCTAACAATTAGGGACTCCCTAATACTTTACTGACTCTCAGGAACCTATCCTTCACACTGGATTGCCTTTCATAGCCTAAATACAAGGGAGGTGCTTAGTCTTACTGAAACTTGATCTTGATATGTCATGCTTTGTTGATACCCATGGGAGGCCTGCCCCTTTCTGAACAGAAACGGAAGAGTGGATGGGGGAAGGGCCAAGGAGAGGTGGGTGAGGAAATGGGAGGAGAGGAGGGAGGGGAAACTGCAGTCAGGACATAAAAAAAAATTAGTAATAAATAAAATTTAAAAAAAGAAAATAGTTTGGCCATTTTCTTAAAAGTTACAC
>NC_022016.1:24334987-24336131 GCF_000317375.1 Microtus ochrogaster
TGGGTGGTCCTTGGACTTCCCACAGGTCAGGGAACCCTGATTACTCTTCAAGCTGATGAGGGAGAGGGACTTGATGGGGGAGGGGGAGGGAAATGGGAGGCGGTGGCGGGGAGGAGGCAGAAATCCTTCATAAATAAATAAATTTTTAAAAAAGTTACACTATTTACCATATAATATAACCCAGAAATTCTATTCTTATTTACCCAAGAAGGATAAAATTATGTTCATAGAAAAATTTTAAGAAGAAGTTAATCCCAGGAGGCAGAGGCAGGTAGATTTCTATGAGATCAAAGACAGCCTTGTCTACACAGCAAGTTCCAGACCAACCAGGGCTACATAGTGAGATGAGCTGCTTATAATAAATAAATAAGAAGATCCTATTGGATGGTTCGGTGTAGTAAATTATAGTGTCTGCACCATCTGGAACTGCGATCAGGCAAGGGTCTGGGGATTTAAAACACACAGACTTATGGTTCACTCTTGAAACGAGAATGCCAACTTTATTGTGTTCCAGGGCAGCTTATCCTTGACTAACGGCCACACCCTTGGTCTCGGGATTTTTCTGCGGCCAGCCCACCTGAAACCACTCCCCTGCCATCAGGAACTCATGAGGGTCTCGTGCTCAGAGCAGCTGCAAGCATAGGAAAACAACTTGTTTACTCCAGCAGGCAAGGGTTCATAAAAAGTTCAGGGTCTGAGGGTCCGCACCAGGTCCAACAACCTAAATTCAATTCCCAGAACACTCTGGTAAAGGGACAGAACTGGCTTCCAAAAGTTGTCCCCTGACCTCCATGCTAGTATGTCTCAGAGAGAGAGAGAGACCTATTGTTTTATTAGGATTAAAGATTTTTCTCTTGTCCAAATAAAGTCACATGTAATTCTTTTCTTTACCCTAAATTCCACTAAAAGGACGGTCGTGTGATAAGAGGGTAAATTCTAAGATGGGAACAGAAGACAAAGAACAGCTAACTCACTTTCACTGCCTGGGGCCCAGCCTCCAGCAATGCAGGCCTCAAAGGGAATCCGTGGAGTCTGAGTACTAAGACTTTTTATCTGAGGTGGTTAGGGGCAGGACACTCACACTCTCTTTTTTTAAAAAAAATATTTATTTATTTATTTTGTATATAATATTCTGTCTGTGTGT
>NC_022016.1:24339677-24341123 GCF_000317375.1 Microtus ochrogaster
TCCCCGGCTTGCTGGGACCACCTCCCTGATGTTTCCACCAAAGCTTCTTTTAATCCTTTGATTTATAGTTTCCTTTGTTCTGTTACTATAAAAATTCTGGGAGACTGTTTTTACCTTGGAACACTGTATTTGGGGATACCTAAATCTATACTCCAAGGCCACAGCTCCCACATACACTTCAGAATAATCTAGGTGAAGGTGATTCTTCTGATGACAGGGTAAAAATTACACTTTAAACAAGTGGGTCATTTGGAAATCTCTTTAAGAAACACATAGGCTCATAGATCCCCTTCTCCAGTTTCATATAAATGCGCAATTATCTCACCAAAGATTATCAGTTTCACTCCCCAGGACCAATAAATCAGAGGGTGTCTAGACACTGAGGCTTAGGACTCCTTTTTATAAATAGAAAGATCAAAGCATGCCTACAAACTCAATAGTGGAAGACAGGCTTTCTTCTATTCAAAATCAAGATTGTCCTTTGAATGTCCTTTATGTCCCCAAAGCACGGCTGTGAATGAAGACTTGGCGCACAGGAAAGCACTCCTGAGGTGCAGGAGAACCTTTGGAGTCAAGCCCACCTTCAGAAAGCAGCTCTCCTGGGGCTCTTTGGTGGTTCTCGTGAGAGAATAGTTTAGAAGCTGCACCTGGTTCAAAATAACTTCCTTGCCCACACACATTTTCACAGTTCCTAGCCTCATGAGCCATGGCGTGATGTAATCAAAGGGGCATCCTTCATTGAACCTGCTGTAGGCCATTTGGACTAAAAGTTAAATAAACCATCTTTTCCTCATAAGCCATAGCGAGAAAAATAAAGATACCAAGAGCCAGGCAGAGGTTTGGACAACATGGTGCTGGTGTGGGCATCCAGAATGATTCATGTAAGATGGCAGCTATGGGAGATCTGAGGAACCACAAGAAAGTAACAAATGACTGGTCTGTAACTCATCCCACACCCAGTTCTGAGAAATGTCGTGTGTGTGTGCGTGTGTGTGTGTGATTCTGAATAAACATCCTGAGACTAAGGTGTTTGTTTCATCTGCCTGCCACCCTCCCTGTCCCTGGCTCCCAAGCTCAGACTCACCTCTTTGGCCTTTCACTGCTTCATTCTGTGTTTTGTTTCCTTGTGCTGTGTTTTGACAGGCCTTGAACTCTTGATCCCCTGCCTCGCTTCCCTAGTGCTAGGATTATAGGTGTGCACCACCATGCCCAACCTAGACTATTTCTTTACATCAATGAAAAGCTAACTAATAATAACATTATTATTAAAAATAAGAATGATAATGGACTTATACTTAGTGGAAAACTCTTGGGAGAATTTGACACCCAAGTCTAAAGATGCAGACAACAGCATGCAGAAGTCCCTGGGGGCAATCCCCAGAAATAAAAACCTTTTTAAAATTAATATTGTAATTACCTTAGAAAGGTAAAAGAAGATGTTTAATG
>NC_022016.1:24341463-24342541 GCF_000317375.1 Microtus ochrogaster
GGCAAGGGGCTGGAGATTGAAACACATACACACAGAGAGACACAGGTCATCCTTGAAAAAAGAATGCCAACTTCATTGTGTTCCAGGGCAGCTTATATAGTGCCTTCCCTGACCAATGGTCACGCCCTAGCTCTCAGGATTTTCAGATGCAAACCCACCAGGAACCACTCCCCTGTCTCCTGCTCAGAGCAGCTGCAAGCAAAAAAAAACAAGTTGTTTACAGGAAATTCAGGGTCTGGGAGTCTACAATCCCCAACAGGGAATGCCACGTGACCTCCGGGGTGACTGGAACTGTGGCGCCAACTATACCATGAGGAACAACCATCTGAGCCTTAAATCCACTGGCACCTGGAAGAGTGATCACCAGAGACACAGCACCAACTACACCACTCAGAGGAAAAGATGAATAGGCAAGGTAAGAGCACACTCAACACCAAAAAGAGCAACTCAGCATCACCAAAAATTAGTGGCTCTACAACAGCAAGCTTGAACATCCCAATACAAATGAAGCAGAAGAAAATGACCTAAAAAATAACTTTAGAAAAATGTTTGAAGTCCTTAAAGAGGAGATGAAAAATTTCCTCAAAGAAATGGAGAAAAAGACAAACAAAAAATTGGAAGAAATCAACCAATCCCGAAGGCAATCAAGAAAAAGCAATCAAACAGATGAAAGAGATAATTCAAGACTTGAAAATCAAAATAGAGACAATTAAAAAAATACAAACCGAGCAGGGCGGTGGTGGCGCACACCTTTAATCCCAGCACTTGGGAGGCAGAGGCAGGCGGATTTCTGTGAGTTCGAGACCAGCCTGGTCTACAGAGCTAGTTCCAAGACAGGCTCCAAAGCCACAGAGAAACCCTGTCTCGAAAAAACCAAAAGAAAAAAAAAAAATACAAACCGAGGGAATTCTGGAAACAGAAAATATGGGAAAATGATCAGGAACCATAAATACAAGCATGAACAGCAGAATACACGAGATGGGAAAGAGAATCTTGTGTGCCATCCATTTCCTGGCATGTGTTGCTTTGATGTGTCAGATGTCTCTCATACTGTGGATAGTCAAATTAATGATCTGCA
>NC_022016.1:24342725-24359423 GCF_000317375.1 Microtus ochrogaster
CCAGGCTGGCCTCGAACTCACAGAGATCCGCCTGCCTCTGCCTCCCGAGTGCTGGGATTAAAGGCGTGCGCCACCACCGCCCGGCAATAAATAAGTTTTAAAAAAATAAAAATAAAAAAATAAGTAAAAATCTACATAAAACAAAACAAAAAATAAAAGGTCATCATCGTTAAGGTGGCTTTCCCCTTCCTAGGTTCCTCTGGTAGCTATTCTTATAATTCTGTTAGGCTTGCCTATACTAGTTAGACTAGCCATTCAGGGAATGCATTCAATATTGGCCTCTATTATTTTCACAATTTTCTCTTTAAAAAATAAAAGGGGGGAAAATAAATAAAAGGGGAGGTGTTGTGGGAGGCATGAAGGCCATTGTGCTCACAGATAAGCATTAGGGAAACCAGAAATGTTAAACACATGGGGTTGTCCCCTCAAAAGGAGGGATGTATAACTTGTTATCAGCACAGAGGGCTGGGCAAGGATGTGGTTAACAGCCTGGTGACCTTTGTGCTGTCTGTGTGGTTGAGACCACATCGGATTCTCCTGCAGACCCTTATCATGAGCTCATCAATCTATAGGACCTGTCTTTAGGGAAAGTGTCACTTGTACTTTACAAATTGTTCCGATGTAGTCAGGTCATGGGCTTTATTGTACACACAGGATTAAGCTAATTGTCAACAGGAAGGTTTTCACCAAATTGGGCTGTGCTTAATTATGCCTGAAATAAACTACTCAGGGTCAAATTCCCAAAGTTTGAACCACAAACCATTGCTCTGCTGGCAATGGGGGTACAGGGACCCCTGAAGGAGAGACAATGACCATAAACGTTCAGACTCACAAACAGCCAGATGAAATATGAAAGACAGTGGGTGATATGAAAGGAATTCACCATGGATAGAAATAATGAGAAAAAACTAACTTGTAATCTGGACGTATAAAACATAATAGACCAAATAAACTCTATGGAAATTATCAGCAAGAATGGATGGTGAGGGACAGAATATCTAAGCATCTAAACATGAAGACAAGGTGGAGAAAGTGAAGCAATCCAACAAGCACAAAGGTAAATTAATGAGCAGGCTCCAAGGAAATGCCAAGATACATATGATACTCTGAAAAGGCCAAATTTATTGTATTACAGCATAGAAAAAAAAAGAGAAGAAACTCGTGTGTAAAGACATGAAAAGTGTTTTTCAAATGAATCAAACAGAAAATATCCCAAATTTAGGAAAAGAGTTGCCAGTCCAGACAGAGAAGACATTCAGAACACCACACAGACAGATCAGAAAAGAGACTCCTCTCTTCATACTACAATTAAAATAGTAGGGACTGGAGAGATAGTTCGGCAGTTTGTCAGCATTTCCTGTTCTCCTAGAGGAGTCAAGTTTGGCTGCCAGCACCCAACTAAGGTGGCTCTCCACTGCCTGTAACCTTGGTCCAGGGGGATTCCATGCCCTGTCAGATCCCTGCCACGTGTGCAATATACTCACACAGACACATGGGCACACACAAAAACAAACCTGAAAAAAACCAAGACACAAAACATACAGAACAAAGTATATTGAATTTCTAGATTTATGTGTTTACTTTGGGGTACTTGTGGAACTCAGGAAGCTAAAAAAAAAAAAGGTGAGGGTTCTTAATGAGTGAGGGTATAGTAGCATACAAAAAATAGAAAATAGAGAGGGGAAAATACTGGAAGTTAAAAATTTAAGCAGTGATGAGGTAGAGGTACAGGGTAAGAAAGGGGTGGGAAGTTTGTTAAGCAAAACTAAGGACGTAAGGAAAACCCTTATACACACACACACACACACACACACACATATGCACGCATACACATGTGTGAGAAGTGTGTGTGTGTGTGTGTGTGTGTATAAACTTTGACCACTGGTATCCAGCATGGGTGGAGAATACTTCCCCCAGAAGATGTGGGTTATATAAACAAAGACTCAGTTCCAGACCTAGGATCAGGGCCCAAAAGGCCCCAGAGGCCTCCAAAACAACAGAAGCTATTGCTATCCCTCTTGGCTACTGACCATAACAAGACAGTGAGACCCTGTGGCTTAAGACAGAATATATTTTGGTTGCAGAACATAAAGACATCCAGCTGGAATGGAACTAAAACCTTCCTCCCTGCTGGCTAGATTTCCTAGTGCCAGGGGGTACTAAGCAGGCTGCCGGGGATGACAGGTCATCAGAGGTGCCCGGTGATGAACCTTGCATGCTGCAATACCAACTTTGCCAGTCAAGATATGCAGTTATAGCACAAAGGTTATGGGGGTAACCAACCTTTAATGGATTGGATGTGGAGCCTGTTCCAAAGGAGAGAATCCACGCCAGGTACTGTAAACTGGAGGAACCTACTACTGTTATCTTGATAAATGGATATGTCAAACTCTCTTCTAAATATTTATGTTTATAAACATAGATTAATTAGAGCTGTCTTCGGCCTCGACTAGAAAAGGTTCTCTCTGTAGTGGGCAGCTGTTAATGCAGAGACTCATGCTTGGTCCAGGTATTGGGAGTGAGTGAATACTGAATGGCCAACCCTAAATAAGACACCTATTTACACACACACACACACACACACACACACACACACACACACTAATGTATAAAGGAAAAATGATCACTTTTTAATTTTGTGTGTATATTAAATATCATTTATATGAATAGGTGTTTTGCCTACATGTATGTCTGTGCACCACGTATAGGCAGTGCCATAGAGTTTGGAAGAGGGCATCAGATCCCCTGGGGCTGGAGTTACAGTTTCAAGGAGCCTTGGCGGGTTCTGGGAATCGAATCCAGGTTCTCTGGAAGAGAAGTGTGTGTATATACACATGCCTATGTGAGTCTATGTGCACCATATCTGTGCAAGAGACCACGGAGGTCAAAAGTGCGTGTCATATCTGAACCCTGGTCCTCTACAAAAGCAGAGCGTACACTTTACTGCTGAGCCATGTCTCCAGCCCCAACATTCAATTTTTGAACAGGTGAGGGAATGTCTTTACTGGTACAGTGTAGTATGCAGCCTGAAAAGGGCTTTACAGTAAGTTTGTAGTGTCCTAACTTAGGAATCTGAAGTGCCCTGGTGATCCCGAATGTACTGCATGTCACTGGTTATCTGTCCTGAAGATGAAGAGCAGAGCCCTGTGCTTGGGGGAGGCACTGTGACCTGTGGCGAAGGGAGCAAGCCCTGTCATTCCTGCAGACTCCAGCTTCCTAAGGTTTGATCTCCTCACATGAAAATGGTTGTCCTCACGGTAGCGTGAGGAATATAGCTAAAGCATGGTGTTCCATACCACTCTCTCCTCAGATTCTGGATTCTGATTATAAATGCTCGAGTCTGAGAGTATGCGAAAATAAGATACGAACAAGGAGCTCGTCTGGAAGTAGAAAAGGGACTAACCAGTAAGTCGGGATGTCTCTGGTAAAGGTACGGCCCGGTCCTGGGCAATTACTTAGCTTCTCGCAGCCTCCGATTCCATTTGTCGTTCCTATGTGGGCTGACAAATTAGGCCTTTCCTCCACCTGCCTGCTTAGGTCTGAAAGCATCTCTCTTGTGGGGTGACCATGGGACTTTCGGCCACGCGAGGGCAGCACTTTCCCTCCCAGGCTCTCCCGATCCCTCCCGCAACCCTCCCAGTGCAACCTAAACAGAACAAACGCCGGTGTGGGGTCCCCTCTCCACTACGTCCACATTGCCTTTAAGAAGCAGTTTCTCCGAACTGCACGAACTAGCAGGGCTCAGCCGGCTTTCTCGCGATGACCCCGCCGGAAGTGGGTGGCGGTAGGAACTCGGAGTTCTCGCGAGACACCGGCGGGAAGTGGGTGGCGGCCCGGCCGGAGCTGAGCGCATCACTGCTCGGCTTTCGCTAGCTCCAGCAGCTGTAGCCATTGCCTCCGGCGCTGTTCCCTGAGCGCTCGCCTCGCGGCGGTCTTTCCAGCCCGGAGCTCGCGCGCTCAGCCTCCCGCTGTCCGGCGGTGCCTGTCGCCCAGCGTCCGGAGCCGCCGTCCCGGTTCTCGGTCGGTCCGCCGTTAGGCCGCGCCTCAGGCCCTGTTCGTGGCGACGCCGGCAGGTGATGCCAAATACAGCCATGAAGAAAAAGGTGCTGCTGATGGGGAAGAGCGGGTCGGGGAAGACCAGCATGAGGTCGATCATCTTTGCGAATTACATCGCGCGCGACACCAGGCGCCTGGGTGCCACCATCGACGTGGAGCACTCCCACGTTCGATTCCTGGGGAACCTGGTGCTGAACCTGTGGGACTGTGGCGGCCAGGACACCTTTATGGAAAATTACTTCACCAGCCAGCGGGACAACATCTTCCGTAACGTGGAGGTTCTGATCTACGTGTTTGACGTGGAGAGCCGCGAACTGGAAAAAGACATGCATTATTACCAGTCGTGTCTGGAAGCCATCCTCCAGAATTCACCTGACGCCAAAATCTTCTGCCTAGTGCACAAAATGGATCTGGTTCAGGAAGATCAACGTGACCTGATTTTTAAAGAGCGAGAGGAAGACCTGAGGCGTTTGTCTCGCCCGCTGGAGTGCGCTTGTTTTCGAACGTCCATCTGGGATGAGACGCTCTACAAAGCCTGGTCCAGCATCGTCTATCAGCTGATCCCCAACGTTCAGCAGCTGGAGATGAACCTCAGGAATTTTGCCCAGATTATTGAGGCTGACGAAGTTCTGCTGTTCGAGAGAGCTACGTTCTTGGTGATTTCCCACTACCAGTGCAAAGAACAGCGTGATGTGCACCGCTTTGAGAAGATCAGCAACATCATCAAGCAGTTCAAGCTAAGCTGCAGTAAATTGGCCGCTTCTTTCCAGAGCATGGAAGTGAGGAATTCTAACTTCGCTGCCTTCATCGACATCTTCACGTCAAACACGTATGTGATGGTGGTCATGTCCGACCCATCCATCCCTTCCGCAGCTACTCTGATCAACATTCGTAATGCCAGGAAACACTTTGAGAAGCTAGAGAGAGTAGATGGCCCCAAGCACAGCCTCCTCATGCGTTGAGTAATGCCAAATGCTCTTTAGTAAAATGCTGAATTACCTTTCTTTTCTTTGCATCCCGTTTTTGATATTCATGTCGTGTGCTTAAAAGTGAGCTTTGAAACGTGTGCTTAGGATCCCATATCTTCCCTATTCTTTGCATTGGACGCTATTTACTCAGCTACCCAGTAGAGCTTCAAGACGGCCTTTATGAAAAGTTGGTGTGGTGTAACACTAACGTAGGGGATTTGTGTGCGTGTTCTGGTTACCTGGTTATAATAGATAAGAATATTAAAGTAGTTATCTTCTGTATTATCAGATTACAAAGGTGGGATGTTACTATTTTATCAGCAAGATATTAAAATGTATTTCTAAGTCATCGGTTTCAATCATGAATAAACATTTATTGTTAGCAATTTAAAATGTTGTTTGAAATAATTTGAAGGTCCTTAATAGTAAAGATTCTGATTATCCACAAGTATTGTTTAGCTGGCAAACCCCGTTTTCCTAGTTGGGCCTCCATCACTCTGGCAGTGCTTTGTAGCAGCTGTAGCTGTGGGACTGGAGTGGTTAAGAGCACTGTCTGCTCTTCCAGAATACCTGGGTTCAATTCGCAGGACTCTGAGCACCCAAATGGCAGCTGACATCCATCTCTAACTCCACTTCTAGGGAATCCAACACCATATTCTGACCTCTGCCATCACCAGGCACAGAACAGCCATACACATAAAAAAAATTTTTAATTAAAAATTGTATTAAAGGTATTTATATAATGTAGTTCAACTGGTATATGACTTGGCTAGCAATGCACAATATCCTGGGTCCAGACAGCAGCAGCGCATAAAAACGGGGTAGTGGTGCATGCCTATAATCCCAGGTGAAGGCAGGATTGCAAGTTCAAGGTCATCAAGTTTGAGACTAGTTAGAGAAAACACGAGACCCCCCCCCCAACCCATATTCAGGCTAGGGATAGAGCTCAACGGTAAAGTACTTGTCTAGCAGATGAAGCCCTGGATTCAAATCCCAGTTCTGACCCTTTACTTTGAAGTTGGACATGATTTCACTGTGCCTTTTCCCTTGTTTGTGGGCCCAATAAGGACTGCCAAAAGTTTAACGGAGGAAGCATCCAGAATAGTGCACCTTGTTAGTTTTGACCACTGAGCCATTCATTCCTATTATAGCATGTGACATCTGGCTAAGCTTGAAGCCTTTCAATGCCATGTTTTTAATTTATCCTAACAACCTGAGAGATGGTTACTTCTATCACTAATACATGATATGACCTTAAGGTGAGACATAGCAGCATTCTTCCTGTCCAAACCTTCCTATTAGACCCCTCTACTACCATTGAAGGAAAGTTGTTTTAAAGAACAAAAAAACCTAGCTTTTGCTAATCAGCTCATTCCCTGTAATCCCAGAATTCAGGAGGCTAAGGTAGGATGATCATAAATTTAAGCACAGTCTGGGTTATAGTCTTACCTTAAAGGAAAAATAAAACCATTCCTATCATTTTAGGTACAGATTATTCCTTCAAGTAATTCCAAATTTACAAACTGAAGAAACCAAGGACCCAGAATTAGTATTTTGCCATTTGTACTTATCTGGAAATTAAATGATACTGACCAGCAAATCACTTACTTTGTGAGGATTCCCAGGTTCTTAATATGCATTGGCCATATATGGTGTGGTAAAAACAATATAAACTGCCCCACGCCAGTTCTAGTAATAGCTTAAAGGCTGTGTTTAGTCTCTTAGAGCAGAGACTTCCGATCAACCTGGAACTTTTCATTTTACAAATGAGGCAGTACATGTAAGTGATAGGGCTTTAAAGTTTCTAAGCTTTTTACCTTATTCACTAAACACTAGCAGTAGGTGTGATGACAGGTTCCCTACCTACTAAATTTATGGTGGAAACTGGGCATGGTGTCACCACCTTATATAATCCCAGCACTTAGAGGCAAGCAGGACCAATAACTCACTTAGCCACCCTGGTCTACACAGGGAGTTCCAGGCCAGTCTGGACTACATAGAAAGACCCTTCCTCAAACAAACAAAAAAACAACAAAAACCTGTTGTAGTAAATGTAGATTCTAGGGAGGAAATGCCAGTAACAAAATACTCTTACCTGTATCACTGAGCCTTTCAAATTATTTTGACCAAGTTGTACTTTTATATGTGGTAAATCAGTGGTGTGTTAATAAAGAGAATTCCAGACAGGTGGCATAACACTGAATGTTTATTCTAGACAGTAGTAGTATGTAGAACACATTTAATAAATAATTCTTAGGGCACAGACAGTTTCCACTTAAGAGCATGGGCTCGCAGGCTCTCAGTGAATAAAGGAAAAGGTGATCTTTAGAGAATCAGGTACTGAACTTCATACTGTCTTCACACATTAAACAAAATGTCTTCAACACATTTTCTTTTAGTGCACTAGGACAAAAATAGTTTCTTTTATACAGGTCTCAGGAATTCCTGTTTATACCTCAGATAAAATAGAAGTCATACCTTATAGCTGAGAATAAGTAAAGGTTTCAAATTCCTGTTTAGGATATTTTGTTCAGCTTAATCCCTGCCCTCCACGTGTTCTTTAACGTCTCAAACTGTTCTTTATCCCACTTGGTAACATTTTTCATGCTCAGCAACATTACGTGCTTGCCCTCTTCAAACATTTAATTTTCAGGGGCTGGGAGTGCATCCTCAGGGCTTGTAGGTTTGATCCCACCTCCACCATAATAATTGAGACATACTTGCATCTAAAGTTTTACTTAATGTAGAAGTCATTTGCAGTTTTTAATCTCTGTGAAGAAAACAAGGTATACTCTCATGTAACCAAAGGGGGAAAAAAACTACTCATTTACCCTTCTTTTATTCTGTCATAGAGGCACACAAAATTCCAATACTTAAGTATCTGTACCAATGAAATGTGACCCACGGGATATGTGTTTATGTGTTTGTATGCATATGCATACCCCACAGAGAACTACATAGGTTACGAAGGTAGGTATCTAAGTTTGTATATAAATTGTGACCAGAGATCACATACAATTTGGGGGAAGTGTGTAATGAAGATACTAAGGGAAAGCTAGGCAAACGTCTGTAGTTCCAGCACTTGGGAGGCTGAGGCAGGAAGACTGCTATGAGACGAACCTGAACAAAATAGCAAGAGCCCCTCACAACACAACACACTTCAAAAAAGGCTCAGACCATGGTTTGGGGAGGACAAATTAAAACTTCAAGGTGGAAAATGTGATAGTTCTGAGCTTTGTTTTCCAGACAAGGATCTCACTGTGCAGCCCTGATGTCCTGGAACTATGTAGACTAGACTCAAGAGACCTGATTGCCTCTGCCTGCTGAGTGCTGGGATTAGAAGGGGTTTTTTTTTTTTGTTTTGGTTTATCGAGACAGGGTGTCTCTGTGTAGCCCCGGCTGTCCTGAAACTCGCTCTGTAGACTTGGCTGGCCTGTAGATCTGCCTGTCCCTGCCTCCCAAGTGCTAAAGGATTAAAAGCATTTACCACCATACCCAGCTCAAAAGTGTTTATTAATTAGAGGATTTAATGCTGTTTTGAGCTTTAAAAGGAACTATAACTGACTAGAGAAATGTTTATTCTGGAGATTCAAGTTCAAGTCCTAGCACTTACGTGGAAGCTAATACCACCTGTAACTCGAGTCCCAGGGGATCTGACTTCCGATGCAGGCCTCCCTGGGGACAAGACACTAAAGCGGTACACAGACAGACATGCAGGCAAACATCCACACACATGGAAAGAGAATTTAAAAAATAACTGGTATGATTAAAGGTTATTAAATTTTTCAAGTCAAAATAATTAAAGAACTGAGGTGAGCTAGAAGAGCAAGGGAAGTACCCCAAAAGATCCCAGGGGAAGAAAAAAGAGGACTCTAAGTAGAGTTGTCTTTAAATTAGAAACCTATTCTAGAATTACAATAAATCATCAAGGGGCTTCTAATAAAGTAATTCCTTATTATCATCAAAGGGAACTTCAGGAGATACAGGATAGAAAGATGCCAAAAGCACTGTTATAATCAGTTTGGGAAAACTAAATTAAAGATTTTGTTCATGGTGCTAAAATGGAAATAAGCATGTCGGGAACACTCAGCAGACCATAGGTAAATTTCAGTGACTCCTAAGTAAAATATATCCAGATATTTGGTCTTTTGACTCTCATAATGAAGGGCTCCTAGAGCAATATACATACAATAGCATACTGTTTCTTAAAGGTATCCCAGGGCTAATATGAATCATAACCTCTTAGCAGAAAACTGTTGAGACACAAGCCCATTCAACATTTGGCACTCCCATTCCCTCTGCCTTGCTAAAAACAGTTTACATTCCTAAAGCTAGCCACCATGGTTTATTTCCTTATTTGGCTACTTCCTCCTCCTCAGGCTGACTACTACCAAGGTCCAGCAATCAGAACTCCCATTTGGTTCACCTAATTAACATGCCCAACTAAAATTAAATACCTCATCCTAACACAGGTTCCCCCACCTTAACTTTATAAACCGCCACATGCTTATCCACCATGTCTGTCTTTCACCTCTTTATGTCTCCAAAGGGACAAACACTCCTTCCAACCCCCTTTCCCTTGTTCTCTTCCTTCTCCCTCATACCCTACCTCCTTTACCACCGCATCCTAGCCCACTCTAACATAGACCTCCCCTTTTCCTCCTCTTTAAAACTTGCCTCTGCAAGGTCATTTGCTGCTGTTTCCTGCCTGAATCAGAAAGCAGCCACTTTAACTTCCCCACTTAATAAAGGATCTCTCTATGAAAACAGATGTTTGGGTGTGGTTTGTGCTTAAGCTAGAGTCCAGGAGGAAGGCCCCCGCTATTCAGGAGTCTCCTTCAGAACTCATAAATTACCAGGGAAGCATATCTGAGATTTCTAGGACCTATCTCAGATGATCCTGGTGCAGTTGGTCCCTGCATTCCACTCTAGCCTTTACCTCCCTAGCTTCAATACCAGCAGGCTAGGTACACCTACTACCTCAATTATGAAGGTTAAATAAGCATGCACATTTAACACTCAGCTTTGGCTCTGACAAGACAAGATGCTCCTCTTAACTAATACGCTACTCAGAATCTGGATACTAGGTTGTCTGTAAAGCAGACAACTGAATGGCTTTCCCTACGGTCCCTGCTTTCCTGTGTTCGTGAAACCCAGCACCTGTCCTCTTTCCTTTCCACTGCCATGAAGGAGCTCTTGCACGGTCCCTCTGACACTCAGCCCATCTACTTCCAGTACTCTTTCCTCGACCTTTCTCCTCTCTCGTATCCTAGAGGACTTGTGGACAAGATTTAAATAGTTACAAGCTGAGACAATACAAGGAACTGAAGGAGAAATTAACTTTTCAGTGCCTCTTCTGCTCACGCTTATTCAGGCGCACGTATTCATTCCTTGGACGTTACAAACAAACCCATTTCTGGGCCAGAAGCCCTGACAATAAGGCAAAGTGTACAAATGTCACAATTACTTAAATCCATGTTCATTTTTCTCAAATTATTTTTGGATATTCAGTAGGCATTAGGGAACTTTAATAGATTCTGATCAGTAACATAAAACTTGTTGTTTTCCCCCCAAACACCCCATATCACCCATAGACAAGAGTAAAACAGATTTGTTGATTTTTCATTCATATTTTTGTTAAATATAAACTAGGATTAAATTCTCAATCTATGTAGACGAAATAATACAGTTTGACAGTGTTCTTTAAATGTCCAGTCATCTTCTACCTTTCCCCTTTTCACAATTCATTCTGTCTTGTCTTATCAGATGTGTTTTATCCATCAACATCAGGCTGCAGGATCGTATACTTGGAATTCATTAAGCCTGTTTACAATTTCACAAACTATCTAAATATGTCATATTACAACCTCATATATTTATTTAAAAAAGACCTAAACGCCTAAAGACATTACAAGAAGCCAAAAGTGCATCCATAACTCCTTTGACCTTGGAAAAAGAGTATTACACTTCCAATGTGTGTCTCTAGATGAGCTGCGGTTGAATGACAAGGCTTCAGTTTAAGTGCATCACAGCTAAATTAACTGGAAATTGCTTCATCTTGTCAAATCAGAGATTCTCTTGCTTCAAGGCTCTTGAGATTTCTTCTTCTGTAAAATTGATTTTTTAAAGGAGGAAAATAAACATTACAAAGAAAAGTAGAAACAATTCTAAGTAGTAGCAAATTTCTTGATTTCGAGAAGGCTCACTTTGTGCAAGACTCACTAATAAATAAAAAATAAAATTACCATTTCTACTGAAATGCTTTTTCTCCAAAATTCTCCAAGAATACTTTTCAAAAACCCAATGTTTAATTATTATGGGAAAATCAAAGTGATAAGCCAGGAATCAGTATAACAAGGTCTGTATTTGTTCTAAAATATTAAAATAGAATCTTAATTCTTTATTTTTCTTTTAAAGATTTATTTATATGTATACAGTGTTCTGTCTGCATTTCTGCCTGCAGGCCAGAAGAGGACACCAGATCTCATTACAGATCCTCTGAAAGAGCAGTCAGTGTTCTCAACTTCTGAGCCATTTCTCCAGACCTTAATTCTTTATTATACAACTTTTAAGACATGAAAATAGGAGAATTATGATTAATAAAATGTGCTGACCACTTGGCTTCAATAACTTATTGTTACAGGTAGAACTCTGCCTACCCAGGCACTATGATTATATTTAGAAAGATAGATATGTCTGTCTCTCTCCATAGATATATATAATCATAGGGATTCTGAAAGTACCCATAAAGCAAGGGATCACTCCTCTTACCCTAGATGAAGGTATAAAGATTTTATTTATATTACCAACCATGATCATGCAACATTCACTTTGTACTATACTTATGAAAAGGTAAGTGAACAGGAAGAAATTAGAAATAGCCTGGGCTACTTGGTAAATTTGAACTTGAACTATACAGTGAATCTGAGTTAGCCAGAGGTACGATGCTACTCTGGCTTAGAAAGGAAAAAAAAGTTGAGAGAATGGTTCACCAAGGGTGTATGCACAGGTCTGGGTAACTCTTACCTTTTAAGTTAGGAAGGAATTCCCTGAGACTACCTGGTAACGTAGTCCTCAATTTTTGCTCCACCAGAGAAACTTTAGTTAGTGGTGATACAGACTGTATTCTTTCATCAAGGGACATGTGGAAAGGTGGCTTTGTGTAGTCAGTAAGCAAATCCTGAGTGCCCAAAAAAGTATGGGTATCATCCACTTGGAGGTCTTTGGCTACAGGGCTCAATTCTACTTTGTGTTGTTCAAGCTTGGGATTAGACAGGTGAGATTCTTTCTTTATTTTGTTAAGGGATTTCTTCAAAGCCTCATAACTACTAAGAATAGCCTGAAAACTGGAATCAACTTCTGGAGGAGCTTGTCTTTTTCCAACATCATCTGGAAAAACATCAGAGCACACACAACTACTTGGATCCAGTCTAAAACTGGTCTCTGAACTAGTAGAGCTATTAAAACTTAGGTGGCCAGCTTCTTCTGGAAGAGTTTCATGTAATATTCCAAAACCACTGAGCCTCTGCAAAGGGTCCCATGACGGAGTTTTACGTGTGGAAGGCTCACTACAGGAAGCTTGTGAGTACTCCAACAGTCCAGAGTCCTCTTCTCTTTTACCGATCACATCTATCCCACTGCCCACAGCAAGGGAGAATGCCGCCATTTGTCCGGTTTCTGAAAGTCTGGTGGCTGCACACTCTAACTCTTGGTCACAAATCATTTTCTTATTTATCAAGTCTGACTCGTCTTGTGTTGGGGGTTCACTGATCTGATTTGTCACCAAAGGTTTTTGAGGCACACTTTTGAGCTGATCTGGAACAGCTTTTTCTTCAGGCAAATAGGACTGATCAAAATCGGAAGAAAAAATAGCCATGCTTAGTTCCCTCTGATTCTTCAGTGCCATCAAAGACTCTGGAGACACTCCTCTAGCTTTTAGAATCGCATCTGAACTTCCGTCATCTTCAGTTTCAACAGCTTTTCTCCATGAGCTCCTAATTTCAGTTACTAATAAATGTGGTGAAAAAAACATAATTTACTATTTACATATTCCCAAACACATGCAATGAAAGCCTTCAATCTAGTGCTGAAAATAAAGCTACTGCCTCAGTCCAAGTTCCATACACATGCTGGCATGATGACAAACCTTCACCTCCAAATGCCCAAAGTCAAGTCAGTGCACACAATAACAGCTGTTCCTAAAATACACTTAACACCTCTAGGCGATACATGTAATTACATACATGAAAAATTTATTTTCTTGTCCATCCAAACCAGAAGTGGGAGGAATTACCTTTTTTGGTTTTATTTATTTATTTATTTGTTTGTTATGTATACAACATTCCTTCCATGTATGCCTGAATACCGGAAGCAGACACCAGATCTCATTATAGATGGCTATGAGCCACCATGTGGTTGCTGGGAATTGAACTCAGGGCTTCTGGAAGAGCAGTCAGTGCTCTTAACCTCTGAGCCATCTCTCCAGCCCGGAATTACCTTTTTTGATAAAGGATTAGATATTAGTATTTTAGACTTTGTTGACTATTTGATCTCCCACAACTCAAATCTTCCATTGTAGCATGGAAATGGCTATAAACAATGTATCAACAAATTAGCAAGGCTGTGTTAAATATAACTTTAAAATAGCAAAACAAAACACTGAGGACCCCATCCACTTCACTGGCTGTCATCTGAAGAACACCAGCCTAGGCTGTTTCACTTCAATATGAATTATATCAGCAAAGAGGAAACTGTCTTAATCATTTAACCCAAACGATCTACACTGGTTAAATAAAGAAATATGTATCAGACGTCTGCCTATCCGACTGTACGTATTAGGGGGAAACATTTGAAGTCATAATTATTTTGCCAAAGGGTAAAAATCTATGTAAGCAGTGTGATGGTTGCATATGACTGCTGACTAAAAAACATAATCCCCGTACCCACTAAGCACATTTATTTATGTAGACAGTGTATGTGTGTGCACATGTGTGTGCATGCTATGATGCAGGTGTGAGTCAGAGCACAACTTCCAGGGGTTCATTCTCTCCTTCTACTATGTAAGAGATGGCTCAACTGGCCCCAGAATTTTTTTTCAAGTAACAAACTAAAATATTTTGTAGAAAAATATTCAAGTAACACATTAAAACAAAACCCTAATACCAAGACTGATTATGCTTCTGTGTAGGTACACTGAAGTCACAAAAGATTACTGATGAACAATTGTTGTATAAACATGAGTGATCACACTGAATACTTCAATAAAATTTCATCATATCAGAATAAAAGTCATTGCCAACAAAACAAAAAATACAGAAACAGTTATAGACTGTTTCCAAAGAACTGTCAGGTCATTAGTCAGGCAGTGGCAATATCTTAGGAAGGGAAAATGGGACAGAAAGCATACGCCAGACGGTGGTGGCACAGGCCTTTAATCCCAGCACTCGGGAGGCAGAGGCAGGCGGATCTCTGTGAGTTTGAGGCCAGCCTGGTCTACGAGAGCTAGTCCCAGGACAGGCTTCAAAAGCTACAGAGAAACCCTGTCTCAAAAAACAAAAGAAAGCATAACTTACTCAAGTTTTCTGGAGTTCGGGGAATTTGTTTCCTAGTCAAGAAAGGATTAGAAATTAGAGTGTCAATCAGCTCCTCCAATCTTATGTCTTTTCCTTCAGAGAACTGTGGCGAATCAGACAGAACTACTCTGGCAACCTGCAACAGAAAAGAAAAAGAAAATGAACAATCCCAGACAAAAATATGAACAAAGCTCCAGGAGGAACTGTGAGCACATCAAAGCCGGCAGTTCATTACTAAGAGATGGCAGATTAGACAGAAAGGAAGCTCCCTGACATGCTGCAGATAGTCCAGGTACCATCCTGATACAAGATGAAACACAAACTAAATTTAGCAAGGTGTAGTGATGAACGCCTTAACCCCAGCACTGAGGACACAGGCAGACAGATCTGAGTTCAAGGTCAGCCTGTTCTACAGAGTGAGTTACAGGACAGCCAGAGAGAGCTACATAGTAAAACCCTGTGAGAGAGTGTGTGTTAGGGGAGGAGGAAAAGTTTTATACTCAGAAAGATTTTGGTTTTTTATTTTTTTTAAATATTTATTTATTTATTATGTATACAATATTCTGTCTGTGTGTATGTCTGCAGGCCAGAAAAGGGAACCAGACCTCATTCCAGATGGTTGTGAGCCACCATGTGGTTGCCGGGAATTGAACTCAGGACCTTTGGAAGAGCAGGCAATGCTCTTAACCACTGAGCCATCTCTCCAGCCCCCAAGTCTTGATTTTGTTTTTTAAAACAGGATTTCTTTGTGTAGCCCTGACTGTCCTGGAACTTAGCTGTAATCCCAGCATTTCAGAGACAGAAAAACTATCATCATGAACTCAAGGCCAGCTAGGGCTATGAAAAGATCCTGTCTCAAACCACTAAATAAATGAATATTCATTTTACTTTCAGTCTCATGAGAGTTTAGGATTCTCTTCTTCTATCCCACCCTATTCCATTGTTAATTTTCTTATTGTGTTTTGGGGTCTTTTCTAATTTTTTTAATTTATTTACTTTTATGTGCATGAATGTTTTTGCCTGCACACATGTGTATGTACCCTGTTGGATCCCCTCAAATTGGGGTTATGGGTGACTGAGTCAAAATGTGGATGCTAGAAATCAAACCTGGGTCCTCCGGACAAGCAACAAGTGATCTTAAACACTGAGCCATCTCTCAGGCCCACATTTTTTTATTTTGTTTTGCTGAGACAAGAGTCTCATGTAGCCTAGGATTACTTGGAACTCACTATTTAGCAGAGAATGATATTGAGTTCCTGACCTTCCTGCCTCCATTTCCCAAGAGCAATCTAAATTCTATTAAGCTGAAAATATGCATTACTTTCCATAACTAGGGAATTCCATTTTTAAAAGAACTGATCATCTTTTTAGTGTAGTCAATAAAGAGAATCAACAGAATATTAGCAACTTAGAAGCATTTAGAAACCATGAAATTGGCCTCATGCTACAAATAGAATAGTTGACATTAATTCCATTCTCTGATACTGTACAGTGCCTATTTAGTAGGGTCAGACTGATAAGGAGATGCTAAAACCCAAATTAATAGTCTTTAATAAAGCCTATTTTTAAGTCACTTGGAAATAAACTGTCATATGCTAAAACTGCTTAATAAAATATTAATTCAAATAATGTTAAATTATAAAACAATCAAGATAGCAACAGTGAAAAGCTCGAGTATTTAATTTGTATAAACTGACCTGTGGGTACTGATCAAGTCACTTGATATAATAAAAACATTGTTGCAATGAGCTGAGTTTGATTCCAGGGAACACATGGTAGAAAGAGAGAACCAACTTCTCCAAGTTGTCCTCCACCTCCACATTTATGTAAATAGAAACACCACAAACACAAGAACCTTTGCCATTAAAAACCAAAAAACCAAAAAACTGGGGACTGCTCTTCCAGAGGTCCTAAGTTCAATTCCTAGCAACCACATGGTGGCTCACAGCCATCTATGAGATCTGGTCCCCTCTTCTGGCATGCAAGCATACATGGAAGGAACGTTTGTTGTATACATAATAAATAAATAAATCTTTAAAAAAAAAAAGATTTATTTATTTATTATGTATACAATATTCTGTCTGTGTGTATGCCTGCAGGCC
>NC_022016.1:24359913-24374615 GCF_000317375.1 Microtus ochrogaster
TGGCACCAAACATACATATGATGCACAGACAGACAGACAGACACAAAAAGAATTAAACTAAAAAAAAAAACTTTAAAGTTAATGAATTGATACATCTTTAGTCACTTTCTAAATATTTAGAAAGCAAAGTTAACAAAAATTACACTCAATGGTATTACATAATCTTAGTTTTTATATTTAAAAAAAGCCAAGAAACACAAAGTATTCAAATGACTATAATCATTGAAGACATTTACCTAACAATTTATGCAATGGTTTTATCCATTAACTACCGAACATGTACTACGTTTATACATTGAATGATATTTACAGAATGGGAAGTAAGTAATGTCAATCTTAACTAAATAGGTTTAAGAAATCTACTTTTGCATTTTTAAGAAGGTTGATTTGAAGCCGGGTGGTAGTGGTGCACACCTTTAATCCCAGCACTCAGGAGGCATAGGCAGGCAGATCTCGGTGAGCTTGAGGCCAGCCTAATCTACAAAGTGAGTTCCAGGACAGCCAGAGCTATTATACAGAGAAACCCTGTCTTGAAAAACAACAGAACAAACCAATCTCCCCACCCCCAAAAAAGGCTAATTTTATTTTAGCCTTAAGTTTTATTAAGATTATTTTTATTTTTAATTATGTGTTATGTGCATGTCCATGAGTGCAGTGGCTGAAGAGGTCAGAAGAAAATATCAAATTCACTGGATCTTGATTTACAAGCAGCTGTGAGCCACCCAACATGGGTGCTGGGAACAGACCTCGGGTCCTCTGCAAGAATGAACAGTGTAACTACTCAACAATCTCTCCAGAGATTTTTATTATCTGTGACTTCCTTAACTTCAAATTACCCCATTATTCAACAACTGTACTCCATTTCTGATTCCAATACAACTTAGAAAATACCAAATATGAAGAAAGAAGCCACGTAGTGGTGGCACACACCTTTCATCCCAACAGAGGCAGAGGCAGGCAGATCCCTGAGTATAAGACCAGCCTGACCTACAGAGTGCATTTCAGGACAGCCAAGGCTACACAGAAAAATCCTGTGTTGAAAAAAATAAACAAAAAACAAAAACAAAAGAAAGTAACAAAAACTTAAGTATATTTATTCAATAATCTTCTAACCTCTTCTGCTAGACGATCTTGTTCCTTCTGGAATGGATCACTCTTTTTCACTGGCAGAGACTCTCTGAATACATTCTTCTGTGTATTCTTTGTAATGTCTAATAAAGGAGAGTTTTCCACATCAGAGTCTGATACTTTCTTATAAGTCATTATGTTTTTCTCTTTGGGAGTTCTCATATTTGGATCCTGAAAAGAGACATAAATTATAACCTTAATGATCATGGTGATTTTGTTATCTTCACTCCAGATTCATGGGTTAAAAGTAGGGATGTTTTACTTTTTGAGACAGGGTCTCACTGAGTAGCCAGGCTAACCCGGAACTGCAGTGTAGCCCAAGCTAGCCTCCCCTAGAGACACTTATGCTTCAGCCTCCAAAGCCCAGGATCTCAGGAGTGTATCATCACACTGGCAACAGACAATACTATTGTGAAGAAACAATTTCACATTCACATTTAGCAAGATAATAGAAAAGTACAAAAACAGGAGGAAAAAACTTAATTGTGTCACCAAAAATAATTATTTATTATAAATCACTATATTCACAATTAATTAAAACTGTTTTTAAAGCCAGACATTAGACAACTATGTAATCCCACTATGTGGGCAACTGAGGCAAGAGAATTGTCCTGAGTTCAAAATTGGCCTGGGCTACACAGTGAGTTCAAGACAAGAGCCTGGATCAATTAGCAAGGCCATGTCTTCTGTGAAACAATCTTTGCAAATTCTAAATATGTATTGCTCTCTTTGTTAATAAAAAAGCTGATTGGCCGATGGTTAGGCAAGATTTTCAGGGAAAAGAGAATGCTTTCGTGGGAAGAAGGGCAGAATTAGATGAGTCGCAAGCCAGATGCAGAGGAAGCGGGATGTGTAGAAAATGAGGTTAACAAGCCATGAGCCACAAGGTAGAACTAACAGAGAAGGAGAGAGATATCTAGATTGACGGAGCCATTATGCGGCTAGCTAGAAACCTGGCACTAGGGAAATTTCCAAGAATCCACAATAGAGGAGAGAGGAACTGAACTGACTTCCCCTATAATCAGATTAAGGACGTTAATTACCATCATATAACCTCCATCCAGCAACTGAAGAAAGCAGATGCAGAGATTCACAGCTAAGCATCTGGCTGAGTTCCCTGAGTCCAGTTGAAAATAGGGAGGAGCAAAGGGGTCAAGACCATGATGGGAAATCACACAGAAACAGGTGACCTGAGCTAGTGGGAGCTCACTGACTCCAGACTAACAGCAGGGAACCTGCATAGGACTAAACTGGGCCCTCTGAATATGAGTGACAATTGTGTGTCTTGGACAGTCTGTGGGACCACTGGCAGTGGGACCAGGATTTATCCCTATTGCTTGAACTGGCTTTTTGGAGCCCATTCTCTTTGGAGGGATGCCTTGCTCAGCCTAGATGTAGCGGGGAGGGCCTTGGTCCCTGCCTCAAAGTGAAGTGCTAGACTTTGTGGACTCCCATGGGAAGCCTTTCCCTCTCTGAGTAGATGGGGTATGGGATGGGGGAAGGTGGTGGAAGCAGAAGAAGGGGAGGGAGTGGGAACTGGGATTGGGAACTTTTCTCATGTAAAATGAGAAAAGATTGTTTAGAAATAAAAACTAGGAAAAAAAAAGAAATACGGGATAAGTAGTAAGAATTAGCTAGTAAGAAGCCTGAGTTATTGGCTGAGTATTTATATTTTTTATATTTATTTATTCATTTATTCATTTATTCATTTATTCATTCATTCATTCATTTATTTATTTATTTATTATACAATGTTCTGTCTGCATGTATGTCTGCAGGCCAGAAGAGGGCACCAGACCTTATTACAGATGGTTGTGAGCCACCATGTGGTTGCTGGGAATTGAACTCAGGACCTTTGGAAGAGCAGGCAATGCTCTTAACCACTGAGCCATCTCTCCAGCCCCATGAGTATTTATAATTAATAAGTTTCTGTGTGTTTATTTGGGACCAGCTGCTGAGACACAGAGAAACTCTGCCTACAGAGTCTTACAACAAATCAACAATAAAAATGAAAATTGTTTTACAAGATACCTTTTCAAGTAGTGTGATACTGTTTGTATCTGATGACGAGGCACATTGTAAGGGGGAAGGCGCAGGGCTGAAAGAAAAGACAGCAAGTCCAGGTTATAAGTAGGAGGCACTCACTAACTTGATGAATCTGAATATCTAAGAAACTGTCTGCCCCGTATCTGTCCATGACGATTTCACTCAATTCGTCCTGGTCATCGAAAGGCAATTTATTTTAGGGAGGTTTAGTGACAATTAGAGCAGTACTTCTGCCCAATCTGTGTATCATTCTCCCAACTAACTCAAACTTTCTTTCTTTGTATCTTTTACGTCAATAATATTTTTACATGGTTAAATGAGTTGGCACACAACAATTTCAATACAACTTAAAAAACAAATTCAACTAACTAGAATTGCATTATTACAAAGTCCTCAATATATTAATACAATTTCACAGCAGCAGAGACTTTAATATTCCTTTAAGCAGACATGGTGGCACACACCTGTAATATCAGACAGCTCAGTGGCAAACACTTGTCACATAACCTAGCAACCTGAACTCAATCCCCATTCCCACAGCAGAGCAGAATAGACTCTCAAGTTACCCTCTAACTTTTGCACACAGACCCATCTGTGCTCCACCACACACAACATAATAATAAATATTTTTCCTGCTGGGCAGTGTTGGCACACGCCTTTAATCCCAGAACTTGGGAGGAAGCAGCAGGTGGATCTCTGTGAGTTCGAGGTCAGCCTGGTCTACAAGAACTAGTTCCAGGATAAGCTCCAAAACTACAGAGAAACCCTGTCTTGAAAAATAAAACAAAACAAATAATTACTCTTTATTCTAATCCCTTTCCTGGCCATAAAAAAATACAATATAGCAATTAAAATATGTATGTTCATGAAGTGCAAGTCTTAATAAAAATAGTAATCTGTACACTATTAACCCATTTCAAGTTCTTCTCCTTCCCGTGTACAGATTCTTCACTATCATAAAATTTTTAATTTTGCAGATCAAATTTTTTTAACAAAAAGACTTGATATTTCCTGTCCAAAACCAGTTTCTCCTGTGAATCTTGCCCTGTAACAACTGTTATATATAATGAAACTGTTTGTTCAGTGTTTTAGTGTTCTCCATTCTTATGCCTTAGTGTTTTATATTCCCCTGCTCCTCTGCACAAACATTAAAATGTTATGTTACCTTTTCATATTAATTATAAAACAATTTATTTTACACTTTAAAAACCTGAAGAGAAATAACTTTAACTCTGGGATATGGCTGAACGTGGATAAGGTTGGCAGAATGTTTGCATGCCCATAAAAGGGTATCATGGTGGCATGTGCCTGTAATTCTAAAACTGCATTTTAAGACAGGAGGGTCAAGGTCAGGCCAGCAATATGGCTCCTGTGGAGAAGGCAGCTGATACCTCACAATGCAAGCTTGATAAGCTGGAGTTTGAGCCCCAGGACCCATATAAAGGTGGAAAGAGACCCAGAAGGTCAGCTCTCCTCTGACCTTCACGTGTGTGCCGTGGTCCATGTGTACGCAACGGCAAGTGCAGGAACTCATAAGTTACACATATAAATAATAAACTTTCTTTAAAAGAAAAACAGAAAAACTCTCCTTACTAAACAGCAAGTTTGAGGCCAGCCTGGCCTGTAAGTAACTCTTGTCTTCAAAAGATCTTTTAAATTCTAAGATCAAAAGAAAGGGGGTGGGGGGGTTACTGGCATGTGTAAGCACTTTGCTTACTTTCCAGGACAGAACACAAATTGAACAGCTTTGCTAATTAATCTGGTGGGTTTTCCTCCTAGGCTCTTCAGTTCCAGGCTCTATAGTTAGAGCTCTGACAGGACTGAGTTTTTGTTTCTTTCTTTCTGTTTGTTTTTGGAGGTGGGGTGGTGCCTAGAGAGACAGCACAGTGGTTAAGAGCATTTGTTGCTCTTCTAGAAAACCCAAATTCAGTTCCAAACATGTGTATAGACAGATCGAATAATCTGACACCCTGTTCTGACTTCCTCAGGCACCAATGTGCATATACATATTACATAAGTATGAAATAAATCTTTTAAGAAGGTGGAGTTATGACTTGGTAGGTTAAAGCACTTGCTGTGCAAAACTGAAGGTCTGAGCTTAATTCCTGAACCCACCCTGGAATAGAGAACCAATCCCCAAAATTTCTCTGACCTCCACATGTACACAATGGGATATGCACAACACCCCTCTACATCATACACATATGAAACAAGTTAATTAGTAATAGGTACAGCATCCCCCACAACTAGAGGAAGAGGAGTGTTGAAGTTGGGTGGATAGGGAGGTAGGGTCAATCCAAAATGAGATGGGGAGAGGGTGGTGAATAAGATCAAAACACACTGTATTAAATTCTCAAAGAATTAATAAAAATATTTCAAGGATGATATATGAATATATAAAAACATTATACACAGTTAATATGTTCTAATTAAAAATATATGTAACTTTTAAAAAAGAAAGACAAGACTAGAATTTAGGTTTTTTGGGGGGGGTTGTTTGTTTTTTTAGACAGGATTTCTCTGTGTAGCCCTGGCTGTCCTGATATTCACTCTGTAGACCAGATGGCCTCAAACTCAGAGATCCACCTGCCTCTACCTCCCAGTGCTGGGATAAAAGGCGTGCACTAGCACAGCCTGGGGGGAGGGAGGGCTGTTTTTTTTTTTTTTCTTCTTTCCTAAAAAATAAGAAGAAAACATAAGAGATTAAGAGTTGAGAAATACTGGGTATGGTGGCACATGCCTTTTATCCCAGGAAGCAAAAAACAGAACTCTGAATTCAAGGGCAATCTGATATACACAGAAAATGGCAGGCTAGCAATTTAAAAATTAAAAATAATATCAAAAAGTAAATAAATAGATCAAGAAAACATCATTACCACTCTACATTAGAAATTTTGCAAAAATCACTATAATGAGAGTGCTCACAACAGCAAAGGAACAACTACTGCTACTGAATACTGAGTACAATGCTATCTCCATCCGCTCACTCTAATCAAAACCAGCATTAGGACTGAGGGTGCTTTCATTACCTGTGAGGATGCATGTATGTGAAAGGCCTAAACATATACTTACAAATAATACATGGCGGTACTGGGCAACGGCCCCAAACGTAACAGCAGTACTAATCCTGCAGAGGACCCAAGCTCAGATCCTAGCATACACACTGGGCAGCTCCCAACCACTTGAACCTCCAACTCCAGGGGATCTGACACTCTCCTCTGAACTCCACAGGCACTTGCACTCATGTGCACATACCCATACACAACAAAATTACTAAAAACAAAACTTAAAAAAAAATAGATGGGAAGTGGCAAGATGGCTCAACAAATAAAGCCACTTGTTGCCAAGCCTGACAACCTCAGTTTGATCCTTGGAACAACTCTTAGAAGGAAGGAATAAACCAGCTCACACAGGTTGTCACTGTAACCTCACATACATGCAATCATTCATCCACACAGAAAAAAAAAAAATAAGTGTAAAAGACAATACAAGGGCTGGAGAGATGTTCATGTGCTTCCTGCACAAGCTGGAGTTCAGATCCACATAAAAAGTCAGACATGGCAGCCCACACCTATAGTCCTCGGAGACAAGAGACAGAAGGACCACAAAGGCTCACTAGCCACCCAACCTAGCTAATTTGTGAAATCCGGGTTCAATGAGACTGTCTCTGGAGTAACAGACACCTAGTAATGCTTTGGTCTCCACATTAGCACACACTGCACACATAATACAACTATCTGTTCAAGTATATCTGTTTCACTGTTACACAATAATTCATAATTCCAATAAAAATATGCACATAACATATATTTAATTCGGAGGGGTTTTTTGCTTTATGTTTTAATTAACGGTAGGGAGGTTGTGCGTTTCACAGCACACATGTGGAAGTCAGTTCCCTCTCTCCACTATGTGAGTCTGAAGGGTCAGGCCTGGACTCATGTCCTCAAGCTTGGTAGTAAATACCTTTGTCCACTAAGGTATCTCACTGGTCACCAGTCACTGACTGTAAGAGCTAAAATGGGATAACAGAAAACAGGCAATAAAGAAAGTAGAATTCCTGAAGGAAGTGGTAATGAAATGAGCTTAGGTTTTTCATATTAAATTTGGTATTAGAGTAAATCAGGTGTCTTCTAATATTTTTTTCTAAAGAATGTTAACTATTTATAAAATATCAAAAACTTCAGTATAAGTCCAACATAGTGGTGCAGACCTTTAATACTAATACTAAGGACACAGAGACAGGTAGGTCAGCTTATATTCCAGGAGAGCCAGAACTACACAGTGAGACCCTGCCTCAAGCAAACAAGCAAAAAAGATAAGGGGGAAAACAAAAACAAACAAACAAACAAACAAAAAAAGTTGGGGCTGGAGAGGTGGCTCAGCAGTTTCAGATGTCCTAAGTTCAATTCCCAGCAATCACATGGTGGCTCACAACCATCCATAAGATCTGGTGCCCTCTTCTGGCCTGCAGGCATACATGCAGGCAGAACACTGTATACATAAACAAAACTTCAATATATGGGCCAGAGAGATGACTCACCTAAGAGCATTGCTGTTCTTGCAGAGTGTTTGGTTATTAGTACCTACAATGCAGGTCGCAACTATAACTTCAGTTCCAGAGAATCTAGCACCCTCTTCTAGCCAAGGGCACCAGGCATGCACTAAGTACACTTACACACTTATATGCAGGCAATGTAAACATTGTAAACATAATAAAACATAAATTAAAAAGAAACTTTTATAAAATAGATGGAAACAGCAAGCTGTGCAGGCTAAAGAAGAAAAAGATGAATCATCAGGTGTTGGTGGCGCACGCCTTTAATCCCAGCACTCAGGAGGCAGAAGCTGGCAGGTCTCTGTGTGAGCTCAAGACTAGTCTGGTCAACAAGCAAGTTCCAGGACAGCCAAAAGTTACACAGAAAAACCCTGTCTCAAAAAACTTCAAAAGAAAAATAGAAAGATAAAAAAGACAGAAAACACGGACCAACTGAAAGCTAAATTAGACTCAGCCACTGCAACAGAAAGCATTAGTCTGTTCCCTACCAAACCAGATTACCTCAGATGCCCCAAAATTTTAGATTCAATAGTTAAGAGTGATTCAAAAATAGCACACACATAAAGGAAAGGGCAAGCTTCCCAAACTTACCTTCTGCAATTTCCAAACCTACACTTCCTTCAAAACTCAGACAATCCCCATAATGTAATCCAATATTCAGATAAACAGAAGAGGAAAGAAATGCCCAGGCACAGCAAGTACTGAATGTCTTCTGCAGGCATGGGTCTGCAGTAAAAACACTGTCTAGTTGAGAGGAAGAAATCACACACTATTCTACAGTACAGAAAGTTGTAAATTGGCTTAAGATGAGATTCAAATCAGCAGTCAGTATGAAAATCAAAAGCTTTACCTGTCGGCTAGATCACACACACCTCCTAGGGTATCGGCTTCTCTTCCATTACCATTTTCTTGGTTATGTTCTTTATGTGTATCTAAGGAAGTGTAAAAAGTATTCTTTTAGTTATGTTTATGTAAACATGTAAAGAGACACCAGGACCATGGCAACTCTCATAAAGGAAAACATTTAATGGGGTGGCTTACTAGTAGGAGGTGTGGCTTTGTTGGAGTAGATACGGTCTTGTTGGAGAAACTGTGTCACTTTGGAGGTGGGCTTTGAGGTCTCCTATGCTCAAGTCATGAGTCTCAGATCACTTCCTGTTGCCTGTGGCTGGAGATACAGGCCTCTCACCTCGAGCACCATGCCTGTCCGCATGCCTCCATGTACCAGCATAATGGACTGTAAGCCACCCCATCAAATGTTTTCCTTTACAAGAGTTGCCATGGTCCTGGTGTCTCTTTACAGCAATAGAAACCCTAACTAAGACAGAATTCCAGAAGGAAAGGATTTAAAACTGAAAGATGGAGATGGCTCAGCAGTTGGTTTTTCAAGACAGGATTTCCCTGCAGCCTTGGAGCCTGTCCTAGAACTTGCTCTGTAGCCCAGGCTAGCCTCAAACTCCCAGAGATCTGCCTGCCTATGCCTCCTAAATGCTGGGATTAAAGGCGTGCACCAACTCCATCCAGCTTGTTGAAAGATATTTGATTACATGGTGTAAAGATATGACCGGTTTAATAAAAAGCTGAACAGCCAATAGCTATGCAGGATTTCCAGGCACGAAGGGTGCTTAGGAAGAAAAAGTGCAGAGATATGGAGAGAGAACAAGCAAGACATGTAGGAGAAGTAACAGCCACGAGCCATGTGGCAGCAAATCTATTAATAGAAATAGGTTAAGTTTTAAGAACTAGTTAGGAACGAGCCTAAGCTATCAGTTAAGCTTCATAATAATAAGTCTCTGTGTCATTATAGAGGAGCCAAAGGTCCCAATGAAAAGTTCAACTACAGCTTATTGCTCTTATAGAACCAGAGTTTGGCTCCCAACACCCACATCAGGCAACTCAAAAATGTCTTAAGTCTAGCTCACGGGAATGTGACACCTCTTCTGTTCTCCATGGGTACTCTCGTGCACACGTTTGCACAGATATGTGCAAACATATAAACACACACACATAAAATCATTTTAAGAATGAAAGACAGGCAATATTAGAGAAGACACAAGAAGACAATTTCTTAAACTTGGAAAATAATGAGCTTCTAGAATATACATATACACAATCCAAACATATAAAAACAAACCTACATTTAGGCATGTCCCAACTAATCTGCATAACATAAAAAGAAAGGCCTTATAAGCAACCATAAATTGTAACCTAACTGTGCACAAATGAACAATGAGACAGTCAATGGTCAGCTGTAGCAGAAAGCAGGAAGCCAAACTTTACCATCAAAATCCTAAAGATGATTTGTCAAGCCAGGGTTCTAAATCCAGGTATAGTGTCTCACACCTTAATCCCAGTCCTCACAAAGGCTGAAACATTCATGTTTTACAAATGATACGATTCTATCCCTTTTCATGACATTTTTGCCACCAAAACAGAAATTTTACGTACATTTCACAGTAAAAATAACTGGAGAGCAGGCAAGATGGATTAAAGAAACGTTACCCAGGATCTGAATTTGATCCTGGGGTCTCACATGCTAAAAAGAGGGAACCCAGTTGTTCTGCAACCTCAACACAAGCACTGTTGAGTGTACATACACATGCAAATAAATGTAAAAATTATTTTAAAAATATAAATAACTATTATGAACAATGAAAAATAAACCAAGTACAGTGGTGAACATGTATACTTCCAGCACTCAGGGCAGAGGCAAGAGGACTGCTCCAAGTTCCAGGACAGCCTGGTCTACACAGCATGTGCCAGGTCAGGCAATGCTTTACCAATGAGACACTGTCTTTAAAGGGGACTGGGGGGAGCTCACCAACCTGGAAGTGAAGCAGGATACTTTAAAAGTACACTCTTTTCATATACTTCCTCTGACACAGGATCAAACGAAAGGGGAGACATGGGAGGCAAAAGATCCACAGCCTTAAAATACAGAATTCACAATATTAAACACTCTCACAAACAACCACAATGACAAAGCTAAGTTTATCTATGAATAGATTTTTCCTCCTAACAATGAATTACCAAACATTTATCCTGTGACTACCTTTTTTTTTTAAGTTTTATGAGTATGGACATTTTGCCTACATGTATGAGCACCATGTGTGTGCCTGTTGCCCACAGAAGCCAGAAGCAGGCATCAGAAGCCCTAAGATTGGAGTTTTGGCTGGTTATGAGCCACCGCATGGTGCTAGGACTCAAAACAGTAGGCTTAAGGATAGACCATCTCTCCCAGCCCTGCAAACATTTTTTTTAAATCAAAAATGTATTATTTGTATAAACAAGTTTCAAATTTTCTTTTTTTAATATTTATTTATTTATTATGTATACAATATTCTGCCTATATGTATGCCTGCAGGCCAGAAGAGGGCACCACACCTTATTACAGATGGTTGTGAGCCACCATGTGGTTGCTGGGAATTGAACTCAGGACCTTTGGAAGAGCAGACAATGCTCTTAACCGCTGAGCCATCTCTCCAGCCCCACAAGTTTCAAATTTTATTTAATAGTATTTTAACCCTCTGAATTTAAAATGAGTAACTATAAATAACTGTAGCTTAATGAAGAACTGTAATGTACTTAGAAAAAAATTATACAAATTAATTAAAACATTTGAACTGCATAGTAGCACACACTATAATCCTAGCATGTAATAAACAGCTTAGGCTACAAGTGCTCCAGATCAGCCTAGGATACATATTTGCACAACAGATACCTGTCGCTAAAAGAAAACCACTGAACCAAGCATGGTGGTGCGGGCTTATAATTCTAGCAAATGCAGGAGGATCACTGGGTCATATCCATCATCACACAGCAAGTTTAAGGCCAACCGAAGATACATGAAATTGTCTCAAAAAAAAAATAATAATAACTTGGACTGATGAGATAGCTGCAGGAAAAAGCACTTGTCAGGCAAGTCTGAGGGCCTGACTTCCATTCCAGGAACACAAGCAAAAGGGGATGGGAAGAACTGACACCATAAAGTCACCCTGTGCCCTCTGTATGTGCACCATGGCACATATGTGTTGCCCCAGCTCCATCAAACATATAATAATTATATACAACTATTAAAAAAACTTTCAACTTCAGTGTAAACACAATACATACACATACACACACATTTCTAGATTACTGTAACATAAATTAAAAGACTGTTAAAGCTTAAAGACAGCCGGGCGGTGGTGGCGCATGCCTTTAATCCCAGCACTTGGGAGGCAGAGGCAGGCGGATCTCTGTGAGTTCGAGACCAGCCTGGTCTAAAGAGCTAGTTCCGGGACAGGCACCAAAGCTACAGAGAAACCCTGCCTCTAAAAATAAATAAATAAATAAATAAATAAATAAGTAAGTAAGTAAATAAATAAATAAATAAATAGCTTAAAGACAACAAAGAGAATTGCCAAAATTAAACTCTTCTCCAAAACACAAATCTAGAGTACTTACTGAAGACCCGCCTTTAATTAGACCGAAAGGAGACAGACCAAGAAATTCTTTCCACTTCTGATGCCATTTTCCTTCCTTTTCAAGGACAGAATGTCTTATTGCAGTGACGCTCTCTTTAATTTTATGCCTATGATATCAGAAGAAATAACTGTATTTGAAGGACAAATAAAAATATAGCACAATTTAAGAAAATAGTATTAGGGAAGAGAATACAAAAAAATTAACCATTAAACTACATATAAATTGAATTAACTCTCACAAGTGACTCTTTAGAATTTAAAATATATTTTTTTCTCATTTTAAAACAAAAAAGCAATCATACATCTACTACTCCACTTATTTTAAAAACAAACATTTTTGAGACTGGGTCACACACAGTAGACTGGCCTAGGCTACTTAACAGAAGATGTCCCTGAACTCCACCACCTCCTGCCCGGGCCTCCTAATAGCTGAGATTAGGCTTTTGCCACAGGGCATTATTTTCCCCAAGCTCTAATCTTCACTCTGAATTCCACTCCCACTCCATCAACTCCTATAGGGAGCCAAGCTCATGATCTTCCAACTCAAATGAGGAACTTTTCTCATGCTCAATTTTCAGGGGAACTCACTATATAGAGTAGGTTGGCCCCAAACTCACGATCTTCATGCCTCAGCCTCCCAAGTACTATGATTATAGCTGTGTGCCACCATGTATGAGTTCAAGGTTAACCTGTTCTACATAGTGAGTTATAAGACAATCAGGCCTAAAAAGTGAGACTGTCTCAAAAAACAAAAAGAATTATCATAAGACAAATAATTTATTCCAAAAATAAAAATAAAAACTACATTACTTGTCCTTTTACTTCACATATCTTTCTGGAAATTCCTTACATAAGACTCTTGAATACCAGTATTTTTCTTTTTTTAAGATATATTATATATACAGTGTTCTGTCTACATGCATGCCTGCAGGGCAGAAGAGGGCACCAGATCTCATTTCACATGGTTATGAGCCACCATGTAGTTGTTGGGAAATGTTCTTAACTGCTGAGACATGTCTCAGGCCCAAATACCAGTACTTAACTTATATGTCAAAGCTGAAAAATTATACTCAATTTCTGCTGGAAAAACCACCCTACCCACCCCATAGTAAAGTAACAAAAAATTTTTCTGTGTACCTCATATGTTTCATATCTGATAATCTTTCCCTCTGTAATTTGGCTTCTTTTTCAAGGTAGTGAAGGTCTATTATCAGTCTTGCTTGGCCAGCCTTACAATGTTCATATTTCATTACTTTCAAGACTTCATTTAACAACCGAATAATGGTTAAGAGGTTCAACTTTCCAGCCTCATAAACATTTCCCATCTGCAACTAAAGATGTAGAAGGGGAAAAAAGCAAAGATCTGTAGGTTCTTTTGGCAATACTTACATACTTACGCTTTTTACTATATCATACCTTAAGGGATAAATTGATCACCACCCAAACATAAAACTATGAAAATTATTTCAATCCAAAAGGAATTTTCAAAGAATTCACACATTTTTATATCATGCAAAAGGCTAAAATCTAGCAGAAAATAAAATCAAACAAATGGAAAGAAAAATAGAGGGGCTGGAAAGAGGGTTCATTAATGAAGATCAATTGGATCAATTGGTGCTCTAGCAGGACTCAAGTTCAGTTCCCAGCACCCGCATGGCAGCTTACGATTGTCTCTACCTCTAGGTCCAGGGAACCAAATGCTTTCCTCTTCTGGCATTTTTGGGCACCAAGTGCACATTCAGTGAGTACACTCACTCATTCGCATAAAAAGTAAAATAAATCAGTTTTTTTAATCATTTTTTTTATAAAAAGTCTAATGAGAAAGCAAATTTGCAAAAGGGATCACAATTTTTTTTCTTTGAGACAGGGTCTTACTATGTAGCCCAGCTGGGTTAGAACTCACTATGTCAACCAGGCTGGCCCTGTACCCAGAGATCTGCCTGTCTCTGCCTTTCAACTGACAAATTTATTTTAACAAAAGTTGCAAAAATGTCAGCTAGCCCAGCTTACTTGAGTTGCAGGTCAGTAAGAGAACCTGTCTCAAAAGAAAAAAAAAGGTGGATTATCACCTGAAAAACAAGAAAAGACACCTGAAATTGTCCTCTGGCTTCCATGAGCTCACATACCTGAGAGCATACACAAAAGCAAGAAAAGAAACACAGAAAGAAAGAGGAAAAAAAATGAGGAGGCTGGAGAGAGAATTTAGTCTTTTTAGTGTTCGCCATCCAAGTATGAGGTCCCCATTACCCACCAAAAAAAGTGGGTTTGGTGGCAAGTACTTGTAATCCCAGCAATGCAAATGAAGACAGGATGATGATCCCTAGAACTCGCTGGACAGCCAGCCTAATCAGTGAGTCCCTGGTCTCAGTGAGAGAACTTGCCTCAAAAAACAAGGTGGAAGTCAAGCATGGTGTTACACACCTTTAATTCCAACACTCAGGAAGCAGGGGCAGATGGATCTCTGAATTTGAGGCCAGCCTGGTATGACTTTTTTTTTTTTTTTTTTT
>NC_022016.1:24375003-24382483 GCF_000317375.1 Microtus ochrogaster
ACAGATGGCTGTGAGCCACCATGTGGTTGCTGGGAATTGAACTCAGGACCTTTGGTAGAGCAGGCAATGCTCTTAACCTCTGAGCCATCTCTCCAGCCCTTTGTTTTGTTTTTTAAGACAGGGCTTCTCTGTAGCTTTGGTGCCTGTCCTGAAACTCTCTCTTGTAGACCAGGCTGGTCTTGAACTTACAGAGATCCACCTGCCTCTGCCTCCCAAGTGCTAGGATTAAAGGCCTGCGCCACTACCCCCAATCTTAATGTCTTTTCTGATACCTGCCCTACACCCTAGAAAATTTGAATTTATACATCTAGAGTGTTACATACTATGAATTTGATGCACATATATTGCACCCTAAAGTGAAATCTCTTCACAAAATATTTTTTTATCCATGTAACTTCTATATACTACAATCAATACCAAATAGGTGGTAGATACTAAATAAACTGTACTTACTAAGGAAAGAATAAGTAAGTCAGACAATTAAAATGTTCCATATGAAGACAGAAATACATAGATGGTGGATGAGTGGTACTTTGGCTAAAGAAGAAAGATTAGAAATATTAGTAATATTGTACAGGGACCAGAAGCTGTGGTGCATGTCTTTAATCCCAGCATTCAAAAAAAGCAAAGGTAAGTGGAGCCCTATGAGTTCAAGGCCAACCTGGTCTACAATGCTAGTTCCAAGCCAGTCAGACATACACAATAAGATTTTGTTTAGAAAAAAAAAAAGACAAAAATAAAATTATTGATAGAAAGAAATCTGTTGAAGTCATGGCACTGTTAAAAAAATGTAGGTAAATCTGTAGTGACAGAAAGAAAAGGTGGGGGTGTGTGTGTGGGGGGGGGGTGTGTGTGTGTATTTGGAAGGCCAGGCATGGTCTACATAGCACTCAGAAGTCAAATAAAGGCAGACAGATCTCTGTGAGTCTGAGGCCAGCATGGTCTACATAGCAAGTTCCAGGATAGAGACCTACCACAAATTTCCCCCACGGCTTGTTTTCCTAATTACTGAAGAACAAAACCCTTCCTAAACTCAACAACAAAAAAAAAAGACACAAGGAGAGCTGGGCTTGGTGGGGCCTATAATCCCAGCACTGATGAGGCTGAGGAAGGGGGAAATGTATAAAGAACTAATTCAGAGGGAGTTGAAATGGCTCAGGGGATGAAGACATTGACACCAACACTGTCAAGCGGAGTTCAACTTCAGGACACAAACAAAGAAGAGAATACGTTGTCCTCTGACCACCAAATACACACATGTGTGAATGTGTGTTTGTGTGTGTGTACACGTACACACACACACACACACACACACACAAAATGTAAAGAACCAAAACAGTACTATTTTCATACTAAGCAATCTTAAGCTCTCCATGTTACACAAAATTGTACAATGAAGAAGAGGTAACTAAAGCAATAAATCCAAATACACATACCTTTGACAGGACCTCTATGAAGGCTTCACTAGAGATGATAAAGAACACAAATGCTTGAAGCGGTGGGAAAGCAGAGTTGACAGGAAATATAAAAAGCAGTGAGACTGTTTTCACACATTTCCTAAACAGCAAAGTTTACCTGACACATCTGTTCCTCTATTCTGTCAAGTAAGAGTCTTGGTATATTAACAGTAACATTAGTTCCGTCCAAAACACACTGGTTATCAACACTGAAGAGTGAACTAACAACTTCTCTCTCCTTTTCCAAAAACAGGAGTGTCTCATTCACTAACGTCCACAAAGACCGAACCTTTGAAAACAAAACAAAATAAGAAATCCACACACAACATATATGTACTCTAGGAGGTTGGAGAGATGGCTCAGAGGTTAAGAGTTGCTCTTAGAGATATCCTAAGTTCAATTCCTGGCAAACACATGGTGGCTCACAACCATCTTAATGAGATCTGGTACATACATGCAGACAGAACAATGTATACATAATAAACAAACAAATAAATAACACATATGTATTCTAAGAAAATGCTGGAATAAGTATTTGTTCACCCCTTCTAACAAAAGAAATACAGCTGAGAAGAAAATCAAGTGATGGCATTCTAACTGTTTAAAGCACTGATATTATCTCCAAAGGGGCTTGAAAAAAATGTTTTTTGGGAGGAAGGGACTTGAAACAGGTTCTCACTATGTAACTTTGGCTGGCAAAGAACTAAATTAGACCATGCCTCCAACTCAGAGTTCAGCCTGCCTCTGCTTCTCGAGTGCTAGGATTAAAGACTTGTGCCACCAGGGCTGACTTAAAGAATTTCTTAGGGAAAATATAGCTAATTTAATCTTCAAACAAACTTAAGAAATCTTTATACTACCATTCAAAAATTGTATTACATATGGCAGGCTCAAAAAGGAAGAAAGCAAATGCTGGATGTGGTGGTTGCACACACCTTTAAGCCAACCACTTAATGGCGAGGCAGACAGAGCTCTGAGAGATCTAGGCTGCTGGACTGACTTCCAAGCAGCCAGGGCTATGTATCCAGACCCTGTCTCAAAAAGAGAAAAATGAAAGATGAAGTAAGTAAGCAGGATTCAATCAGAAAAAAAAACCTCACAAAAGCAAATGAGAAATACCCCCATTCTTTTCAGAGTAAAGGTAAGGTAAGTGTACACATTATGATCTTAGTTTCCTTTGACAGCAACGAGGAGTTTTTTAAAATAAAACGTTTCCTGTTTTTTAACATTTCATTATTATTATTATGTATCTGATGTTCAGCCTGCAAGTATGTATGTGTGCCAGATTCACCCAATGCTAGTGAAGGCCAGAAAAGGACATCAGATCTCCCAGAAGTTACAGGGACTGAGAGGGGCTATATGGGTGCTAGAAACCAAACCCGGGTCCTCCAAAAGAGCAGCCACTCAGCATGTCTCCTGCTCTTTTGAAAGTAACATTTTGCCTTCATATGCTAAAGGCTCATTACAGAAAACTTAGAACACAGAAAACAAAATCTTTCCACCAATGCACCATTATTAACATTGTTATCTCCCCATGTGTGGATATATATACACATAAATTATATTTTTAGACAAAACTGAAGTTGTTATATATGTTCTTTGTTGCTACTTCTCATTTGGAATTACATTGTCAGGTCTCTGAAATACACCAATCTAGAAAAACACTAACATTAATGCCCTATAGAAACTTTCACAGTAAGCATATCCTCTGCTATTTAAAAAATGTATCTCACCTTTTGAATTTGCTCTTGTATATTACTCTGGTCATCAGAGGGGTTCATTCTAATAAAAAAATTAAACAAACAAATTAGTCATTAAAAAATCCACATGGTAATTTCACATCCAAGAAAACTGGTCTGCAAATCTACAAACAGGCATTTCAGTTAAAAATAACAACAACAACAAAGCTCTCAGCTGGGTGTGATGGTGCATCCCTGTAATCCTAATTACAGATCTGAGTTCAAGGCTAACCTGATCTATAGTCCCAGAGCAGACATGTCTCAAAAACAAAAGAACTCAAGTTCAAAGCAGTAATTTTTAAGACCTTTATTAAAGTGAGAGGGAAAAAACATGCTCTAGTGCTAACATCAACTGGCTAATGATATTTACTCTAGTTCTATTTTTAGTAGTTTATCACTCATAATTCAAGATCTAAACTCTGTGTAAGGTAAATTCCGGCTCTAAAAGTCACTTGCCTTTTAATTTGATTTTGTAGGGCCATGTATTCTGATCTCAAATTTCGTATTTGCTTAGTAGACAAACTGCAAGAAAAAAAACAAAAAAGAACATTTCCATTGTAATGAACTGGTATGAGCCACCTGTTTGCTTTCTTTATTCTTATCTTTACTGCAATGTTTTAATAATAAAAACTAAAGAAACCAGCAAGATGATTCAATGAGGAAAAGCACTTGGCTCCAAGCCTGACATCCTGAGTTTGATCCCCAAAACCATACAGCGGAAGGTGAGACTCAACTCAAAAGTTGTCCCCTAACTTCCACTTGCACAATACGGAGTGTACAAACAATACATTTATTTTTACATGTAAAAGTAAAAAGATAAACTATTCAGATAAACACACATACAGTAAATAAATACTATAAACTAGAGTATGCTACATGTCAACCCTCCGGATGTAGAAGAAAAACAGTTCATATAGCAAGAAACAGTCTATATGGCAAGGCTCAAGTAACAATGAATGAATGAATGAGTGAATGTGCTATGAAAAGACTAATATGGAGTACTTGTTGGTAGGTACAAACTATCTATTCAAACTATGAAATAAACATTAAACACAGAACAGAAACATGGAAAAATTTACAGAATGAATAACATAATTAGAACTTAAAACTCCATGACCAAAGGGATGACTAAACAAATGAGAACACTTGCTGCCCTTCAAGGACTCTGGTTCAACTCCTAGCACCCACACAGTGGCTCACAACTGTCTATAACTCCCTCTCCTGGCCTCTGTGGGCAGCAGGTACATGTGATGTACAGACATACGTGCAAGTAAAGCAGCCAAACACATAAAATAAAAATAATTTCAAAAATTGTGTAACTAAAATGCAATATTAGTAATCAAGTATTTGAAGTAGGCATAGATCATGTCGAGGCTTGTTTATATTGGGATATTTTTTTTATTTTTTTATTTATTTTTATTTATTTATTTATTTATTATGTATATAATATTCTATCTGTGTGTATGCATATAGGCCAGTAGAGGGCACCAGACCTCATTACAGATGGTTATGAGCCACCATGTGGTTGCTGGGAATTGAACTCAGGACCTTTGGAAGAGCAGGCAATGCTCTTAACCGCTGAGCCATCTCTCCAGCCCTGGGATATTTTTTTTAAAAAGAAAACTATTTACTAACTTTAAAATATGACTTACTGTGCGTTTTCCTGGTATTTTTGGGTAACATAATGTTCTCTTTGCAAAATTTGTAAAAATCTGTTACGTGCTACGTGGCATCTGGCAATGCACTTGTGCATATCCTGTTGCTTTGCATTAAATGTTTCTGCAAAACGCAGAGAATCTATAAGGAAGACAAGATCGCAGACAACATCATCATGAGCTTGTTTTTTCAATAAAACAAACAGGAGAAAAAAATAAAATAAAACCTGTGCCATTTTGTAAGCAACTTTTCACTTTGTTACTGGTGATCAATGAAGAAGAATCCACACAAACATATCAGAGGTCAGGCTTTTATCTATAAAACCTACTGTAAAGACAGATCAATAATAAAAAAATAAGGATATTCTCCCAAGCAGGGTCTCCACACTGCACTTAAAACTTACCAGGTAGAAGGTGGTGGTGCAGGCCTTTAATCCCAGCACTCAGGAGGCAGAGGTAGGTGGATCTCTGTGAGCACAAGGCCAACCTGGACTACAAAGTGAGTCTTAGGCAGGACAGCCAGGACTGTTACACAGGGAAACCCTGTCTTGGAAAAACAAACAAACAAAAACACAATATATCGGGGCTGGAGAGATGGCTCAGAGTTTAAGAGCCTGCTCTTCCAAAGGTCCTGAGTTCAATTCCCAGCAACCAGATGGTGGCTCACAACCATCTGTAATGAGATCTGGTGCCCTCTTCTGGCCTTCACGCATACACACAGACAGAGTATTGTATACATAATAAATCAATAACTAAAAAAAAAAACACAACATATCCACATCCCAGCAAGCTGCGCAGAAACCTCCACAACGTCTAATTAGTTAAAGAAAATTAGTTCACTGAATTCAGAAGTTACCTAGACATGCAAAATCTTGACTAAAATTACTTTAAATCAGAAGTTATATTCAGAAACCCAAATACAAAATAAATTCTTATTAAATCCAAATACTTAGCTGAGTATGGTGGTACACACCTATGATGCTGGTATTTGGGAGGTAGAAGGAGGAGATCAGGAGATCAAGGCCAGCCTTGGCCACAGAGACTAAGGCCAGCCAGGGTTATACCAAACAAAACAATGAAAAATCCAAACATGCATATTTTATATAAAACAGCTTGCATTACATATAATTGGGATAAATCACCTATTTACAGAAAAATAGGCACAATAATATGGCATTAGATTTAAAGTATATAAATATGTACAAAGCATGCTCACAGATGTTTGGAAACATCATACCTGGAAAGAGCAGGTAAATGCATACTCATAAAGTTTGGGTTGTAGCACTGTTCTTATAAAGGTTAGCCAAATGTTTCTCAGCTGTAGGTTACATAAACAAATTAGGGTGATTTGTTCAGTTTAATAAAAAGGAGTTCTAAAAAAGAAAGAAGAAAGGTCTATCAACTGACACCCAATGATTTCCAAGTGGAAAACAAATCCAAAACCAGGGCTATAGTCACATTTATGAGCTTCGTTCATTTTTTATTTGGTTTGGACAGTGTTTTTTAGACGCTCTCACTATGAGCCCAAACCGGCCTGGAATTTACATTGTAGCCCCAGGTTGACCTCAAACTAGCAATATTCCTGGCTCAGTCTCCCAAGTGTTAGCACACCAAACTTGGTCTCCCATGTAACCCATGAAGGAGGCCTAAACTCACTATGCAGCCCAAGTTGGCCCTCAACTTGAAATCCTCCTGCCTCAGTCTTCTAGAATTTAGATTACAGGCATAAATCACCATTCCTAGATCTACTTATTACTTAACTGTGTGTGTGTGTGTGTGCGCGCGCACGTGCCTGCTTGTTCATGTATGATATATATACATATATATGTGTGTGTATGTGTGTGTATATATATATGTATATATATTGGATTATTAGTATAGCCTTTAACAGCTGAGTCATTTCTCCAGTCTGGTTTGATTTTCTTTTTTTTTTTTTAAACAAAAAAATTTGCTGGTCCAAGTGGCACATGTCTGTAATCCCAGTAGTAGGGAAACAAAGACTAGAAAAGAAGGAAGGGAAGAGGAAGGAAGAAAGAACATTTGCTTGTATTACTGATCACACTGTTGTTTATACATCAAAACTGCCAAGCCTGGTCGTACACGCTAGTCCCAGCACTTAGGAGGCAGAGGCAGGGATCTCTGAGTTTGAAGCCAGCCTGATCTACAATGAGTTCTACGACAGCCAGAGTTAGGAAGAGAGGTCCTATCACCAAAAAAAAGAAAAGAAAGAAAAAAAAAAACCAATAGAGAGAGAAAGAACAAAGTTTAAAAAAACAGGGTGAGTTCTCATAGTCTGATTTTTAATAGAGTATACTAAATGACTATTCAAAATGAGTCATGTCAGGAAACCAGAAGACAAGCAGGACTTAACACTTCAATACTTTTGCCTTATACCTGTCCATACTTTATGACCAAAAGAAAACAGCACCATAGTTAATAAACTACAAATACTATTCATTTTTATTAGCTCTAAGAAATCATTTATTTGATTTTTATGAGCTAATGAATCAAAAAATTTTGAAATAGAAATTATCAGCCAGCCGGGCGGTGGTGGCGCACGCCTTTAATCCCAGCACTCGGGAGGCAGAGGCAGGCGGATCTCTGTGAGTTCGAGACCAGCCTGGTCTAC
>NC_022016.1:24382603-24386749 GCF_000317375.1 Microtus ochrogaster
AAAAGAAAGAAAGAAAGAAAGAAAGAAAGAAAGAAAGAAAGAAAGAAAGAAAGAAATTATCAGCCAATGCCAGTAACTGAACTAAACTGCTAACAATATTCAGCACACTGGACTAGAGGCCTGATTGTCTCAGTGGTTATCTTTAAGCCAAGCAAGGTAAGAATAGATTTCTACAATATTTTAAAAGGCAGGTTCTCACTAGGTAGTGCAGGTTTGCCTGAAACTTAATATTTAGCACAGGTGAGCTTACATGTCTGTTCATCCTGCCTCTACCTCCAAGTGCTAGGATTATACACATGTGCTACCATGCTCGCAGTTCCTGTATTTCTAAAGGGCTGAAAAAACAGAACAAAATTAAGTGGTGCATAAAACCTAAAATACTTATCTAGCTTTCCTATGGAAAATGTGAACCAATCCCTGCACCAGAACATAATAAAGTAACACAAATATTAACAAGTTCATTATGAAGTTTCCAACCATAGATGAGTAAAATGTTAACTAACCATTTGCTTTTTCAGGCAAATGGTTTAATTTGATCTTGATTTTAAAATTATGAATAACAATTCAAGAATAAAGATAAGTATAAGTAAACTTACCATTAGATTGTATTTTAATATATTTGATTGCAACATATCTTGCAAAATGATACATCAGATGAATAAACTTAGGACCACCAGGAGAAAGAAACAGTGAGCCAACAACCTGGGGAAAACTTCCACATTCAGCCTAAGAAAAGACATGAGACAATTCAACCAACAATAATTGTCACATTTTTAATCACTATTTTTCTTAATTTTATTATTTTATTTGTCTGGGTATTTTGCCTGCATGTATGTCTGTATACCAGCTACATGCACTGGGAGCTAAAGTCAGAAGTGGGCATCAGATACCCTAGAACTGCAGTTTACTGGAACTGGGGCTTATGATCTGTCATGTAATCAAACCTGTGTTCTCTGGAACCACTGGGTTCTCTTAACCACTGAGCCATTCCTCCAACCCCATCACTATATTTTTTTAAAGGTGTGTGATAATCTCACAGTGGGCCACACATGAGCTCCTCACGGTAGGACAGTAAACCATCAACACACTCCCTTCATGGCACAGTGGCTTAAAAGATCAATTTCCACAGTGGAACAGAGAAAAAGTCAGAAAACAAAGCAGCCAGGTGGTAATAGTGCACACCTTTAATCCCAGGACTAGGAAGGCAGAGACAGGTGGATCTTTGTGAGTTCAAGACCCATCTGGTCTACAAGAGCTAGTTCTAGGACAGCCACAGCTGTTACAGAGGAACCCTGCCTCAAAACACCAAAAAAAAAAAAGGGGGGGGGGAGAAGAGAACATAAATACTCCTACCCACTCTACTACCATTTTTAAAACCTGAAAAAGCCAGGTACAGTGTTACGCACATAACCCCAGTCCTAGGTAGGGCTTTAACCTGAGCACCCAGGCAGATGCAGGTATACAGATCTCTATGAGCTTATGACCAGCTACATAGTTTCAGGCCAGCCAGATATTTTACACAATAAAATATTTCATTTGGGGCTTAGGGAGATAGCTCAGTAGATAAAATTCCCAGAATGAAAAAAGAAGCCAGACTAAAGCATATGTCTGTAATCTCAGAACTCTGGAAGACAGAAACATGATTTACGGTGGCAAGCTGGCCAACAAGACCAGCAGTAAGGGAGAAGCTCCAAGTTCAGCAAGAAAACCAGCTTTGGCTAGGAATGGTGGCACATATCTTTAATTCTAGTACCTGGGAGGCAGAGGTAGGCAGATCTTTAAGTTCAAGTCCAGTCTGGTCTAAAGATTAAGTTCTACATCAGCCAGGGCTACACAAAGACAGTCCCCCCCGCCGCAAAAAAAAAAAAAAGAGAAAGAGAAACGGGGGGAGAAAAAGAGACAGGAAAGATATCCAGTTTCAATAAATAAAAATATACGATTAAGTTAGACATCCAAAATCAACCTCTGTCCTATACAGACACACGCACACACGTTTCATTTTTACAAAAAGAATAATGTAATTAAGCAGCCTGTTTTGTTGTTCTTGGTTTGGTTTGGATGGTTCTGTTACAGTGCTGTTGAGGGAACAGAGGGCTTACACATGCTAGGAAAGTGACCTGCTGAGCTATATCCTCAGCCTTAAGGGATTTTTGTTGTGGTTATTATTGCTTATTTTTGTAAGGCAGTCTCACCATGTCACCATGGCTAGCCTGGTACCCATTATGAAGACCCAGGCTGGCCTTGAACTTTGATGGTGCCTCCCGCCTCTGCCTCTCAAGCACTAGAGTTACAGGCACATCTGAACCTTCAAGTCTGCATCTTCTATCTTACAAAGAAAATACTTACAGAAATTTCTTTTAACCATTCACAGCAATGTTTCCGGAATTCCATGTCATGTTTTTGGTCAAATGGAGGCCAGCAATCTCTTAAAAACAAAAAAGCAGTAGACTAATGAACCCTTCCAAAATCAAACTTAGCAAAATTTAAAAGACATGAAAATTATTCCCCACAGCAGAAACATTAAAGCAAAATGAATTCAACTAATGTTCTTGACTCAACTAAAAATACTGAGAAAATAGTTCTTTTTTTCCTTAGGTCAGTATTTGTGGGCTGAGTTCAGTTTATTATAAACAACTACATATTATAGAGATTTACCAAAAAATAAGCCAGTCTTGGTGCAAGCCTTTAATCCTAGAACTGGGGAGGAAAGGCATGTGGAGCTCTCTGAGTTAAAATCTACAGAGTATCAGCCAGCCAGGAATAATGGTGAGATCCTATTCATTAAAAAGAAAAAAAATAATAACCTTACAATTTACCTAGTACTCCTTTGATTATCTTTTTTATCCAAGTATTTATTGGGACATAAATACTTATTGAAAGAATCAAGCTTTTAGTCCAATGTGGTAGTGTATGCCTTTTATGCCTGCAGTATGGAGGCAAAAGCAGGAGGATCTCTGGGAGTATGAGGACAACCAGGGCTACATAAAGAGTCCCCAAAAAGAATCAATGTTTGTACTTTTACAACACGTTTTCTATTGGGGGGGGGGGGCAATGCTGAGGTTATAACCCACTGGGAGAGTCCTTGCCTAGCACAGGGTTGCAAACTCTACCCCTAGTACAAAAGAAAAGAAAAAAATAAAACATGTACAGGAAACAGGACTAAAAGGCTAGAATGTTAAGAGTGATGTTCTCGGCTTAGTGGGGTCAGGAATGACGCTTATATCTGTCTTTACATGTTCTAAAACGGAAGTTCTCAGAACTTTGTGTTCTACAACAAAGTTTTTAATCAGGGGGAAACAAATCAGAAAAAAAATATTTTTATTTGAAATAAATAAAAATAAAAAATAGTGGCTGAACTAAGAATGACCCAACAGGTTCACTTATGATAGGATTAAAGGCTTTAGCCAGGCATGGTGGGACACGTCTTTAATCCCAGCACTGGGAGGCAGAGACAGGCAGATCTCTGTGAGTTAGAAGCCAACCTGGTCTAAAGTGAGTTTCATGACAGCCAGAGCCACACAGTATACACAGTGAATTCCAGGCTAGCCAGAGTGACATGTGAGACCCTGTCTCAATCCTCACATCAGAAAAAGACCATTAAGAACAGCAGGAACAAATGTTAAAGAACAAAATCTGTATTTATGAAATATGCAATTTTTAATATAAGCGCACACACCCCCAAATCCTCACTCAGCTATAAAAAGGTTAAGTATTACATTTCTAAGGCTCACACCAGAATTTTATCACATTTAATTAAAACAAGATAATGGCCAAAGCTGGAAGTCTATTTTCAAATCTGAGAATGACTAAAAGAACAAGTGAAATAATTTTTCCTACCTGAAAATGTCTTTGGCAAGAGACTCATCCAGTGTTCGGAACAAAAAATAAGAAACTATATGAAAGGCGTCACGGTTCAGTTTGTCAAACATGTTCCTAGTGGTTTAAAGTGAGAAAGAAGCAGAGATAAACGATTAATAAAGCTATGCAGCATCAAACTGTCTAAGCATCGCACTCAAACTGGTACTGTTCCTTCTCTTCAAGAGCTCAAGGCAAGCCGGGCGGTGGTGGCGCACGCCTTTAATCCCAGCACTTGGGAGGCAGAGGCAGGCGGATCTCTGTGAGTTCGAGACCAGCCTGGTCTACAGA
>NC_022016.1:24387244-24389560 GCF_000317375.1 Microtus ochrogaster
AATAAATAAATAAATAAATAAATATTTTTAAAAAATGGATATCCAAATAGGAAACTAGCACTAATGCTTTACTGCTATGAAATATTGAACATAAAGGGCCGGGAAAGCTAATTACCAGGAAGAGAATATGCCCTGACACGATGAAGGAAGCACTGACTGACATTTACTAAGTAGCAGTAACAGCAGCTAACATTTTTGAGAACACGGTATTTGTCAGACACTATTTTATCACTTTTACATGGAGCAGTTTATCCTGAATTCTTCAACGTACTATACTATTTTCTTAAGATGTATTATTTTAAAAAGTTGACTGTCCTCGTTATACATACAAAACTTCAATCTAGAGATGCTTAAAAAAAAAAATGCCCCGTCCCAAAAATATCCCAGTGGGACACAGCACTCAACAAGTAGCTGTAGAATGAACACAAATCACCTCCACCTGTCAATTTATTCAAATGGGGATAATTACGCAACTCTGCTTCCCCTCTATTGCACTCGCTAACAAAACTCCTGAGACTTTCAAAATGAAGCCTTTGAAACAAACACTTTGGACTGGAACAACTAGGTTAGCTCAGTATGTTCAAATTTATAAGAACAGTGGTTACTCAAATATATGCCCACACAAACTACAAATTCATAGAATTACACACAAAAAAGTTTGCTGTATGTGAATAAAATGTATTTTTTTAAGTAAATGTGATATTAGCCCTCAAAGTTGTAATTAAGTTCGATTTGATAGCTGTTTATGAGTTACTACTATTAGTGTTTTGTTTAGGTGGCTCAGCAGGGAAAGGTGCTTGCCACCAAGCCTGACTACCAGAGTTCTATCCCTGGGACCCACACGGAGGCAGGAGTGAACTGACTCCACACATAAACACACATATTTAAAGACTGAGAAAACAACGCCTTTAAATTCCAGCACTCAGGAAACAGAGGCAGGCGGTCTGAGTTCGAGGTCAGCCGACTATTCTCCCAGAAGACCTAGGTTCAAGAGGATAACCACAAGCACAAGGCCAGTTGGGCAGAGTTAAGACACTGTCTCAAGAAACAAATCATTTAAGAAAAATTCCAAAGTGGAAAAAGGGTTTGAAACCATAAGTCTGAGATGCCCAGGTCGAAAGTACACAAATAGCAACAAAGCATTTCCTTCTGAGTCACAATTACAGAAGAGGCGAAAGAAAAGGTAGCGTCGTTTGATTTTCATCTTAATATGCCACTTTTTTTTTTTTTTTGGCTAGCTGTAACACTGTAACATGTTTTGGTTCCCCGATTCGAAATTAAACCCATAGCTAACTACTTAAAAGGCGTCGCATGCAAGTTCCCCCGCGCTTCCCACCAGCTGCAGCCCATAAAGGCCGTGCAGGACAACCCTAAGGCGCTCCCCGCACCCCTGCACTGGTGCCGAACGGCGCCGCCACAGGCCGGCAGCCGCGGGGCTTTGCCGCCAGTGACGGGCCCCCCGGGACCGCGCCGCCGCAGGGTCTCCTTACTCTCCGAGATGCGCTTGAGGCAACATCTTCCCGCCCACGGCGGCGACCCAGCTCGGATCCAAGCCCAGCGCCTGCAGGTACATCCAGAGGTGACGCTTCTCGAAAGCCGAATTCATCCTCTCGGTAGACACTGGCAACTGCGTGCGACGGAGGAAAGCGAAGGCCGCGGCGACCCGTGAGGACCCTTGCACCCCTCCTACAGGCAGCCCGCGGGGATGGTAACCCCTCCGCTGCGGTCGCCCGCTATCTCCACGCAGGAAGCCATACCAGCACAAAAGGCCAAACGCGCCCGGGAAACCAAGCCAGCGAGTACGGCGCTGCCCGCAAACCGATACTCCCGCGCTTGCGAAGAGGACAGTGCGCCTGCGCCGCAGGACTTCCGGGGCTGTCTTCCTTAAAGGACTCTATCTCCCGCCGTGCAATGCGCCCCTGTCTCCGACTGAGAAAACTACAAGCCCCACAGAGCACTGCGTGGCCAGCGACCTGCCCCAGGGTAACAGCTATTTTGCTGAGAGCACAAGATATCGGTTCCGGATTCTTGAGAGTTTTATTTAAGGTTCCTGTTGCTCAGATTGTGATTGCTGTTAGTTCGGTAAAAGCTACACTAAGCCGCTTGTGAGTAACACAAGTGTCCGGCCCTGAACAAATCACCTTTTTCTTTAGTTTTTTGTTGGTTGGTTGGTTGGTTGGTTGGTTGGTTGGTTTTTCGAAACAGGGTTTCTCTACATAACAGCCCTGACTATCCTGGAACTCTCTTTGTAGACCAGGCTGCACTGAGATCCACCTACCTCTACCTCCCAAGTGCTGTGATTAAAGGCATGCACCA
>NC_022016.1:24390770-24391947 GCF_000317375.1 Microtus ochrogaster
CCAAGATGGCGGTGGGCAGGTCAGAGGTATTGGGAGTGGGCGTGGCTTGTCCCTTAAAGCGACAGGAAAGCACAACACCCAGTCTCCTGACAACTAAAGATGGCTTTCCCACTCTGGCGCTGGAAGGTCCCTAACTACTGGGACCTTCCACCAATCAGCCCATACTAATCTTTCTCCCATGAATCAGCCCCAGATTAATCCCTCCTCACTGGAATTCCCCTAAATTCCCTTAAAAGGGAATCCCATCTTAAGGGGTTGCCAAGTGCCACCCCAATGTTGGAATTAATAAAGCACTCTTATTATGTGGCTGTTGGTTCTTCTTTGGGGGCTTCTCTCGGACCATAACACACTGGCTTTTTGTGGTTTTTGTGAGACAGGGTTTTTCTCTGTGTGGCCCGGGCTGTCCTGGAACTCTCTCTTTAGAGGGTAGATGAGGCAGGCCTTGAACTCACAGACATCCGGGTGTCTCTGCCTCCCGAGTGCTGGGGTAAAAGGTAAAAGGTGTGTGCCACTGCCTCTCCCTTTCCTTTTTTTTTGTTTGTTTGTTTGTTTGTTTGTTTTTAGAGACAGGATTTTTCTGTAGCTTTGGAGTCTGTTCTAGAACTCGCTCTTGTAAACAGGCTGGCCTCGAACTCACAGAGATCTGCCTGCCTCTGCCTCCCCAGTGCTGGGATTAAACATATAATTACTTTAAACTAACGTGATTATGACCTGGAGTTTAACTACATTAATATTCTTTTGTCCCCCTTAGATGTAAAGAATGCACTTCAAAAAAACTACTTCACAGTTACATTTGCCAAAAGAATTTTGCTGGAGGTTTTTCGTGTCTTGGTACAGAGTCTCCTGTGGCATTGGATGATCTCACATTCACTGTAGAGCAGAGGGTGGCCTAGGACTCTGATCCTCATGTCTCTACCTTCAGAGTTCTGGGACTAAAGCCAAGCAACACAACAAATTTTTTTTTTATTTTATTTTTTTCAAATTTTTCAAGATAAGAAAAATAAGTAAACCAGGACTAGTTTTTACTTAATTTTTAAACTTGTCTTGATCTTTTAACTTTTTTGTAAATTATATCCTCTGAACAATGTGACTTAGAAGGCCATGTAATCATATATAGGCATTATAAAGACACCCAAACATGCTAAGATGTAGGCAGAAACTGCTTGTTCGTTTCCTG
>NC_022016.1:24409274-24411233 GCF_000317375.1 Microtus ochrogaster
AGGCTGGTCTCGAACTCACAGAGATCTGCCTGCCTCTGCCTCCCGAGTGCTGGGATTAAAGGCGTGCGCCACCACCGCCCGGCAATAAAAATAAATTTAAAACAGAAAGCTAACAGCTGTTTCCTTGCCAAGGACAAGCAGTTATGTAGTGTCGAAGCGGGACTGAAAGAAGTGTCTTGCTGAAAATGCCCATCCATGATGGAAGGAGTCAGTATGACATGCATACTGTGATATTAGTGGGGTAGCCAGAGATGCCAAATATGTCTTGCAAGCTGTTCACCATGCAACCCCTAGGGGGCACCATTCCAACAATACACAGCACACATGGGCATATTTGTTATCCCACATTTCCAAAGATGGCACTAAACATATTGAGGACATGGGAATGCTGTCTGTAGGGATTTAACCTGCTGGTATATGTGTGTGCACGGTGCTAAAAGTTATGATACAGGTTCAGGAATTGCTTTGGAAACAGATTTTAAATAATGACACGAAAACAAAAACCCATAAAATTTGAGTTTGTTACATAGAAGTAGTTTAGATTCTTTTTCCTTTTTAGTTTGTGCTTATATGTTTGTGTGCACAGCACAGCGTGTGGGTGGACGTCAGAGAACACCTTGTAGGCATCAGGTCCTTCCTTCCACAGTGTGGATCCTGGGTTCTGAACTAGCATCTTCAGGTTTAGTAGCTAGTGTCTTTCCTGGCTGAGTGGCCTTGCTGGTCCATAGTTTGGAAACAAAACACTAAAGATAAAAAAGGGGGCGGGGAAAGGGGGCGGAGTCATGCAAATATTTGAGAAAACCTCTCCTCATCTTTGATGGGTGGTGTGTGAGCTTGCGGGTGTGCTTGCAGCCCAGGTGGCCGGGAGCCTCGCTCCCTTTTTTACCTTTGCTGGACTATTAGGAGCAGCTGCGTGGGCTGGCCACACCCACCTGCCCCGCTTGCTTGGCCTAAGTGGGATGCTCTGTAGAGCACTACAGCGGCAGAGTTCGTGCCTTATACCTTCAGGAACTCAGATAACAGGTTACCTTGTTCATACAGCTACACACACACACACACACACACACACACACACACACACACACACCATATATACAGTAACTGTGTTCATATTCGCATTCTTTCCACCTAGTATGTGTACAAAGCAGATTTTTTTTTTTTCAGTATCTGCCCAAAGTACAGGCAATTATGATACAGGCTCAACATCTTGTATCTGGCTCACTCCAATAGAACTTAAACGAAATGAGGACCAAGCTAAAAGTCTAGGAGGAGTCTTCTCTCTGAAGGCCGGGCTCTTGTGTGAAATGCAAAGCTTTATCTTATCCTACCCCGCCTCTTTCTAGTCTGAGGGCCCTGTTTGCACAAGAGTGAGAGAGGAATCTCAGCTGGGCAGGACGGCACATCTTATAGTCCTGACACGGAGAGGGCTGAGGACTGTGGAGAGTGTGTTCACTACAGACGGAGTCCAACGCCAGACTGGGGACTGGACTACTTAGCAAAACTTAGCAAGAACAAAAGAAAGGCCTGGCGGTGGTGGTGCATGCCTTTAACCCAGCGCTTGGGAGGTAGAAACAGGCAGATCGCTGTGAATTCAACACCAGCCTGGCCCACAAAGTGAGTTCCAGGACAGTCAGGACTGTTACACTGAGAAACCCTGTCTCAAACCAAAAAACAAACAAAAGACTGCAGAAAAGAAAGAAGGTCACTTAACTGCCCCCTCTGACACATAAACATCTTCCTGACTTCCTGTCACTTGAGGCAGTCACCTAGCTGACACCTTTCTACATATCTGAATGTGTATTGTGCCAATCATCATTCCTACCTGTTAAATTCAGCAGCGGGCAGATGCCTGCCTCCCACCATTTCACCCGGAAGTGGGGGTGTGATTCCAGTTAGGCCTTTTCCTCCTGAACCCCACCCCTGGTCATCGCTCTGGCCCAGGGGGACAGTGAATTTTTT
>NC_022016.1:24411333-24412334 GCF_000317375.1 Microtus ochrogaster
TAAAAGATATACTTGCTTAGTTTTCTCTCTGAGCTCTTGTTTTGAATGTATATTTTAACATCCACTAAACTTTTTGTCTTTAATACTTTATTCATTTCTATTTTGCTGTCTTATAAATCTATTTTGCTATCTTATAAATCTATTAAATAACAAAATATCTGTATGTATGTATTTTTTTGTGACTCCATAGCCCAGAATAGCCTCAGACTTGTGGCAGATCCTTCATACCTGGGATTCCAGGAAGGAGCCACCATGCCTGGATCACTATATTTTTATTAAGTGTAAAATTGAACATGAAGCTACCAATAAAAAAGATATAAACGGGCCAGGCAGTGGTGGCACATGCACTTGGGAGGCAGAGGCAGACAGATCTCTGAGTTCAAGGCTAACCTGCTCTATAGACTGAGTTCCAGGACAGCCAGGGGTACCCAGTCCCTGTCTTGGAAAACAAAACCAAAAGAAAGAAACTAGCGGGCTTTTCTAGATATCAAACATGAAAGCTAACTCTGTTTTTTTCTTTCAGAAGGTTAGAATGCCAGAATTGGGGGAAGGGTATGCGCTCTGACATCAGCAAGGCATTGGAGTAAGTCCCTACTCTGCTCCTTAATTCTTTTCAACCTATATCTGAAGTATCCAACTTATGAGGTAAAGAATAAAGGTAATGTAAGCTCACTTGTGAAAGGGGCTTAATAAACAGTAGTGACCTATACACCAATTCTTTGCGGATTCTTTGTGGAATGTTGGAGGTTCGTCTTGCAGAATTCTAGTCCCTAAAGCCAATAGTACATCCACCTCCACCAACACCTCCCCAGTACACACACATTTAAGGAGTACCATATGGACGATTCACCTTCCTTCCAGCCACACCATTCAGTGTACAGGTTTCTCTAGACTATTAGGCTGTCTCCAACTCTACTGTGAAGCTACGTGCTGTGAAGGAAATAGGAGGGAAAGGGCAGCTAAGAGCAGCCATGGTCTATGTTCAGGGAGTTTAAGCTCAG
>NC_022016.1:24416784-24428180 GCF_000317375.1 Microtus ochrogaster
AGATCCCCCTGCCTCTGCCTCCCGAGTGCTGGGATTAAAGGCATGCGCCACCACCGCCCGGCTAGACTGCTTCTTAAAGATCAGTCCTCCTTCCTCCTCTTAAGTAATTCCCTAAAAGAGACATCAAGCATAACACAAATTTTAGTTTTCTTTTTACTTCACTAGCTCCTCAGCGCCTTAAATGTCGTAGTAAAGGAGGTGTGTTTTCCCTAATCATGTCCTGGTATTATGTACTTACCCGAGCTGGTCAGTTAGAGATAATACATGTCATTGTCTCTCAAATGGTATTCTCACACTCTATTGCAAGTTAGTGAAGACCGAACAGATGGCCTTGAACTTAGAAAAGTGCCTTCCTCTGCCTCCTGCTGGCTTACAGGGACTAAAGGTGTGTGCCAGCACCACCCGGCTCCTCTGTGTTCTTGTTACAGAGAGAAAACAGAGAAACAAACAAACAAACAAAAAGCTGTATCCTGTTCTCAGGAAGAATAGATTTCAGACCTGTCTCCTTTTCTAAACTTTTTGTTTTGTTTTTGTTTTTCAAGACAGGCTTTCTCTGTGTAGCATTCTGGCTGTCCTGGAACTGGCTTTGTAGACCAGACTGGCCTCGAACCCACAGAGATTTGCCTGCCTCTGCTTCCCGAGTTCTGAAACTAAAGGTGTGTGCCATCACTGTCCAGTCCATCTCCTTTTCATAATCAGTTTAGTTGGCACTGAAACCCTTGTCATGGAGAAGCGCAAGAGTATACATCCAGAATTAAGTAGTCAGCATTGTGACACGTGCCTATAGTCTCAGTCCTCAGGAGGCTGAAGGCAGCCAGGGCTGAGTACAAGATCCATCTCAACAAGAAAAAGCATGCATGTGGTTATTACATATGAACTCTCCAAGCCAGGTGTATCTCACACACCGGCAGTTCCTGCACTCTGACGGCTGAGTCAGGAAGATTGCTTGAACCCGGGAGTTAGACCAGCTCGGGTGGCACAATAAGACCCCATCTCGAAAACAAAACATACAGGGCCAGTGAGATAACTCAGAGGGTGAAGGCAGATGCTGCCAAGCCTGATGAACTGGGTTTGATGGGGAACCCACACAGTAGGAAAAAACAGACTCCCACAAATTGTCCTCTGACCTCTACACCCATCATAGCACCCTACACCCACACTAAAGAATCAAATGTAAAAGAAAAAAAACATTTTTATAGCCACAAATACAAATATTCTTAATTGAAATAAACTACACACACTTTTGCCGCACAGAATGGAAAGATTATGACTGATTTGAACTAAGAAAAAAATTAAGCAGAGACCCATGAATAATCTACCTCTCCTGAAACCAGTCTGTATCTGCCCAACAAGGACAGCTGTCAGGACGCCAGCAAGTCCTAGCCGCACAACAAGAACACAGGTAAAAGCCGGGCGGTGGTGGCGCACGCCTTTAATCCCAGCACTCAGGAGGCAGAGGCAGGCGGATCTCTCTGAGTTCGAGACCAGCCTGGTCTACAAGAGCTAGTTCCAGGACAGGCTCCAAAGCCACAGCGAAACCCTGTCTCGAAAAACCAAAAAAAAAAAAAAAAAAAAAAAAAGATACTTTTTAGGTTTCTTTTAGAGTTCCATGTAGCCCAGGCTGTCCCTGAACTCACTCTATAGACATGGATGATCTTGAACTTCTGCTCTTCTTGCCAGCACTTTAAAATGCTAGGATCCCGGCAGTGACCACACCTCGTTTGAGGTGTTAGGGACTGAACCCAGCCAGGGTTTAGAGCATGCCAGGACAGCACTCCACCAGCTGAGCTGCACCCCCAGTTTGCATTTTCAGTTTTGAAAGCAGCTTGAGAGGACTGCAGCTTTGTGACAAGGAGACTCAGGACCAGTCCTAAATGACAGGTCACCCTTAAAAGGACTAAAAGCCCGGCTACCACAAATTGCTTAGAGATCTTATGTCAAATTATTCTCACGTCCTCCTATGGGCATCTCACCAATGACTGAAATTGCTTCCCCACACAGAAATAGCTCGGCCAGTTATCCAGGCAAGTGGACACTGAGCGGTCTCACTTGTGACTTACTTTATAACTGGGCTCTTGGGGAAAGAAAAATCCGCTGTCTTCGGGGAAAGTGATGCAAATACCCAATTGCTTCCTTTATTCCTTTTCAGCAAAGCAGCCCGCTGTGGCCAGACCTTTCTCTGGACTTAAAAAAATCCCTGGGGGGCTGGCTGGCTGGAGAGAAGGCCAGCTGTGGGGAACCCTGGCTCCTCCCTGGCACCCACATGTTGGTTCATAACTGTAACTCCAGTTCCAAGGGACCCAATGTCCTCTTCTGACCTTCCCAGGTATCAGGCATGCGCAGAGTACACATGCATACATGGAGGCCAAACACTCAAACACACATAATAAATCTAAAGAAAATGTTTTAAAATCCTGCCAGGGGTTGGGTCAGCTGGCAACTGAACAACTGTCTCCTAATAAAATTCTTTTTTTCTTTTTTTTTTTAAATTTATTTATTTATTAAGGATTTCTGCCTCCTCCCCGCCACCGCCTCCCATCCTAATAAAATTCTAACGTACACATGAGCAATGTTTCTCCTTTATGGTCTCTGTTTTTCCTGAGATAGGGTCTCATGTAGCCCAGGTCTCCAAACTTGGAGATCGGAGTGCCTCTGCCTCTGGAGTGCTGGATTAAAGCCATCACACACTGGGACTGTTCTGGAACTTTGGTTCTCTCTATCTCCTGCACACTAAGATCTGAGGCATGTACTGCCATGGCCCCATGCACCGCTTCTTGTTTTCTGTTGAGTTTTTATTTCTCCAGGCTCAAAAGAATGTGCAGAGAAGTTTGGCCATAGACTGTTTTCTGGCCTCTTAAAGATAGCATCATGGTCTTCTTTCTTTTTTATTCTAAGTGAATGGGTGTTCTTTCTTCTTTATTCTACGTCAATGGGTGTACTGGATTCCCTTGGGACTGGAGTCACCGTTCTGAGCTGCCATGTGCCTTACTCGGAATTGAACCCAACTAGTGCTCTTAACCCTTGAGCCATCTCTCCAGTAATCCCCCCTTTTTATAATTCATTTTTTAAAACAATTAAAAGATGTTCCACACTTCCATTGTGTTTTTGCTTTGTTTAGGACCCAGGGTTTCTCTTATGTAGCCCTGCTGTCCTAGATCTTGCTATATAGACCAGGCTACCCTCAAACTTCGATATTCACCTGCCTCTGCCTTCAGAATGTTGGGATAACAGGCATGAGCCACCATCCCTTGGCCTGTGTATGTGTGTGTTGCGTGTGCATGTTTGTGCGTAAGGAACTCAGAGAACAACATTTAGGGTCAGCTCTATCCCTCTATCATGGGGTGGGTCTTGAACCCAAGTCAACAGATTTGGCAGGTAGCATCTTTCTTTGCCTGCTGAGTCCATTTACTGACCCTTTACTCCTTCTATGGGGGCTTCCCTGATGCCCAGGCTGCTCTCTAATCCCCGGGGGGCTCAAGTGATCCTCTCCAATCACCCCTCTGAGTAACAGTAACAACGCATTTAGTCTCATATTAGCTTTGGATTTGTTTGAAATCTTCAAATCAGTTGTTGTCCCCCAGTGCTGTTACCCTGCTGACCTCCCAACAGGCCAACTGGAACTCATGCAAATCAAGCAGGCCAATGAAAGCAACAAACAAAGCCCACATGACAACAGCCATAAAAGTGCTCCACCCTGCTATGAATTTCATTGAATCCAAAGGCGGCATTTCTCCATAGGGAATAAAAAACAAAAAACAAAACAAAAAAAACCCTAAATTCAAATTGCTCAAGCATGCCCCTTGAGATGAACAAGGACAAAGCCAGCTCAGAAGACACAGGACACTCAGGAGCAAATGAAGCCACACAGATGAATCTTTATTCAGTACAGACAGACATTTACAGCCAATAGCACAAAGGCCACAGACAACGTGTAAGTACCCCTGGGCTTTTAAGTTCTGGTAGGCTCTCACGTGCCTAACATGTTCCACTTCCCAGCCAGGGGGGCAAAGTCACGTGGCAATGCCACATCTTTAGAGCTCTTAATTCAGCCACTGATGACCACAATGAGGACCTTTGTCTGAACTAGCCCCTTTTCCAACCTAAAGTCATCTATTGGGTTAATTTCAAACTAGCAAAAGGCATCACCTGGCTGACATCATGCACTGGTGACAAGGACAGGTTTAGTGAGTTTTGAGCTCAGGCTGCTGGACCTTCTGGCTGGTCTTGTCCACCTCTGCATTCTGAGACTCGGTAGACTGGGGATAAAAGGGACCTACCAGCCAGTTGAGAGGCGTGTTGTTAACAAGGTAATCCATCACATCATCTAAGGATTCTTTCATTTTCTGCAGCTGCCCCTTACTGGAAGTGAGGAAGCCGTCAGACACTTCCTTAAAGGAGGCAGCATTGCGAAACACTGAGTAGATGTCGCCTGCCATCACCCCCAAGTGGTTGGCCTGATCTTGGACATTCTGTGGTAACCCTTGGACGTTGGACAGGAGAGTCTGGCACGTAGTTTGGAGCTGCTGAGTCAGGTTGCGGGCGATAGCCAGAGTACGTGACTCGATGTGCTAAAAATAAAACACACTCAAGAATTAGCAGCGGATCCAATGGTACCTCAGTATGCTGGCTATGTATGCATACAGACATCCAATACATGCAGCTTTGCTGACTCCTGACTGCTTCTTCTCCTCCAGGGAGGAATGCTCTGTCACTCAGCTAAGCCCCTAACCAATTTGATTTTTAATAATCCTTATAACAATACTGTATGCAGCAGTTCAAATCCTATTTCACTGCTAGGAACATATGCTTAGAGTTTAAGCAATTTGCTCTAATAGCGGGAAAGTAGCTAGGTGGGAGATTTGAACTTATGACCGCAAAGGTCATCATCATTTTAAAAAGAACAGCAAGCAGGAGAGAGTAGACATGAGAACATATACTCCCTGTTGTTAGTTTAATTTAGATACTACATTCTCAAATACGTAGATACAATATGAACAAACAATTGATATGGATTTCAGAGGCATAATGGCCCTGGGGACACAAAGATCCATTTTGTATGATTACACTTTGTATGATTGAGCTAGTTCTGGGGGCGGCATTAGCACCCACTCTTTCACTAGTTTACCGTCGGTTCTCAGCTGTGTTCTGATCCTTCCCAGAAGCCACCTGACTCATCCATTTGAAGGCAGGAGCTTGCACCCCTGAGCTACACCCCAGCCCACTCCTGACTTCTAAAAATAATATTTAAATTACATGTATTGTGTGTACTTACGCAGCGGTCAAAGGAGAACCTGAGGGACTTGGTTAGTTAGCTCCTTCTACCATGTGGGTTGGAGGTACCTCTCTATCTGCTTACTACTTCTTACCAGCCCCTCTATTTATTTTGAGATAGGCCCAGGCTGGCCTTGAATCTGTCACCTTCCTCCCTCAACACCCCAGGGTAGCTGGGATTCCAGGTCTGCGCCACGAGGCTGGGCTGATAAAAAGACATTCTGTGAGGTTTCATAGGGAGACATGGAGACAGTCTCACCTCAGCACAGTGGGACTCGTCAGTGTCATCGTAGCCCATGCTTCTCTTCCACTCCACCCACGAGACAGAGAGCTTATCCTGGGCACCCTGCATGTTTTTCCTGGCGAATTCAATCTGTGATGAAACGAAACAGGTGAACACAGCCATCCCTTCCTTTCCCATCGGCTTGCAGCTCCGTGGCGGACACAGGTGACCACGGATTGCTGCAAGAGTTCAAGCAGAGCTGCAGTTACTGATAAGGAGAGCTGCAGTTACTGATAAGGAGAGCTGCAGTTACTGATCGACGTGGCAGCCTGCCAAGGAGCAGGGGCTCTTCATTGCCTCTATGCAACTAGTAAATTGCCGGGGCCCAATGTGGCTCCTGTTTAGCACAGGTAAAGCATAATAGAGTTTATATTCTCCTGAAGGGAAAATGAGAATTAAAAGAAGGAAAAAGCATGGGGAAAAAAAAAAAGAAAGGAGCCCCAGGCATGGTGGTGCATGCTTGTAATCCCAGCACTAGGAAGGCAGAGGCAAGAGAATTGCTACAAGTCTGAAGCTATCCAGACTGAACTACATAGCAAGCAAGACTGTCTCAAAAACAAAACAAAACAAAAAATGAGGAAGAGAATTCTGCCTTCCTCTTCCTTGTCACCAGCCACCAGTACTTCCAGGAAGAAACTGACGCTCAGTACCAAACGTGCCGTTCTTTAACTTGGCAGTCTTTAATGGCTGCACAACAATCTATTGTGATGGATTGCACAACCCCCCCCACTCTTGCTGTGCACTGTTAGGGTCTCTTACAACAATAAAGTAAAAGAAGTATCTGTAGCTGGGTGGTGGTGGTGCACTCCTTTAATCCCAGCACTCGGAAGGCAGAAGCAGGTGGACCTCTGAGGTCAAAACCAGCCTGGTTTACAGAGCGAGTTCTAGGACAGCCAGGGCTACACAGGGAAACTCTGTCTGGAAAAACCAAAAAATTAATAAAGTATTTGTAAGGCAAAAATCTAAGAGGAAAACTGCTCAAAATATTGATTTATAACTTTCTAGAATAGCCTGATTATTTGATTGTTTAGTTTTTTTGAGCCAAAGTCTTAGTCCTGGCTGTCCAAGAATGTGCTATGTAGACCAGGCTGGTCTCAAACTCACAGAGATCCTACTACCTCTCCCCCCCTGAGAGCCAGGATTAAAGTAAGTGTTTATTGTCATTGTTTTGTTTTTTAGATGACCTATTTTTATGTTATGTGTATGAGTATATGTATGAATGTATGCATGTACATGTGTGTATGTATGTAGGCATGTATGCATGTAGGCATGTGTGTATTGCACAATGTGCACACATGGTACCAAAGGCCAGAAGAAGGTGTTGGATCTGCTGAAACTAGAGTTACAAGTACTTCTGAACTACTCGTGTGTGTGTGTGTGTGTGTGTGTGTGTGTGTGTGTGTGTGTGCGCGCGTGCGCGCGCTGCTAACCCCTCTGGGTGTTTTGCAGGTGCAACAAGTGCTCTCAACTTCCAAGCCATCTCTCCAGCCCCACAGAGCTGATCTTATGAGCGCTGGAGTTCTGTGGAAGTTCCCAACCCTGTCTCTGGATCACTGGCAACAACAGCACCACATTCTGTGGGTACCACAAAACAGGGAGGAGTTTTACTTCCTTCTCTAGAGTCATCTGAGCATGACCCATTCTCCTCCCTGGGCTATTCACATACAATATTGAAATCCTTAAATTTCCCAATTATATCTACTCTCATCCTTAAAACAACACTGTACTCACCAGACGGACAGTGGAATGAAGCTGAGAAATGGTCTCCTGGCTTTTCTGTTTGGCATCTTTAACCCTGCTGAGAGCCTGCTGATAGGCCCGGGAGCGGAGCTTGGTGGACAGGGACCCCAATCTTACATAGTAACTTGGCTTCTGAACCATATCAAATCCTTCCACCTTTTTTGCTTCTGTCTCTGGAAATAAAAGACAAAAAGAAAAAGAGAAAATAAACAGGGAGTCTCAGCTGTGACCCCAACAAAGACGTTCTGAAACTGTTCACGTCCACTGTATCTGTTAAACACTTATACATACAGACACACACACACATGTGTGTTTAAACATGCCTCTTCTCACCAACATGAACGTCTTAGCAACATAGACCTGGCACATGGTACAAGCAGTACCACGTGGGTCCTGATACCTAAGGACCACTAAGGCTATATAACCAAGAATGGCTTTAAACTTTTTAAGGTTTAAGGTTTTGGTTTTTTTTTTTTCTAATTTACTTATTTTTATTTTCTGTGTGTGAGTGTTTTGCCTGCATGTACATCTGTGCATCACATGTGTGTGTAGTGCTAGAGCCCCTGGCACTGAGTCAGACAGTTGGAAGCCCCCATGTGGGTCCTGAAAACTAAACCCAGAGTCTTCCACTGAGCAATTTCTCCTGCCCCTGGCTGGAGAAAATTCTGGATCCTCCTCCTGCCTCTGCTCCCCTAGTGCTGGGATTACAGGCATAAGCCTCCATATCCCGTTTTGTTTTGCTTTTTTGAGAAATGTTCACTATGCAATTCTGGCTGGACTGGAACTTACTATGTGCACACCTACAATACCAGCACTTAGGAGATCAGGAGTTATCTACCTAGTGAGTCTGAGGCCAGCTTGGGCTGTGTGAGACCCTGTCTCAGTAAAAATAAACAGACAAACAAGTAAATAAATAAATAAGTGGCAAAGAGTGTGGTAGAGCCAGAAGGATCAAAGTCATCCTCAGCTACATAGTAAGTTCAACGCCAGCCTGGGTCATATGAGACCCTGTCTTAAAAGCAAACAATGTGATAGGTGACATCTGGCCCAGTGGGCAGAGGCATCACTTAGCCTGGTGACCCGAGTCTGATCCCCAGCACCCACACTGTAGTGGTTTGAATGAGATCGGTCAGAGGCTTTTGGTTGAATACTTGGTCCCCAGTTGCTGGAACTGTGTGGGAAGGATTAAGAGGCGTGGCCTCGATGGACCACAGGTCTGTCACAGCGCAGGCTTTGGGGTTTCAAAAGACTGGTGTCATCCCCAGTGTGCTCTCTCTGCCTGCGGGCTGCTCACGAAGACGTGAGCTCTCAGCTGACCAGCTGCCATGTTTTTGTTCCAACATCATGGCCACTAAGGCTCTAAAACCTTACGTCCAATTAAAAGCTTTCTCTAATAAATTGCCTCAGTCATGATGTTTTATCACAGCAACAGAACAGTGACTGCAACACGCATGCAGGCAGGACAGAATCGGCCCTGGCAACTTCTCCTTTGTCTCCCACGCCATACGCAAAATTATAAAATGTAATTTGATTAAACAATTAATTAAAGGTTAATGATAGCCTTGGATCGGTCATGGTGGTATACGTTTATCCCTGCACTCCAGAGACGGACAGTCAGATCTCTATGAGTTCAAAGCCAACCTAGTCTACATTGAGAGCTATAGGCCAGCCAGGGCTACATAGTGAGACCTGTGTCTAAACAAATGAGCAAAGTTTTTAAAAGGGAATCATAAATCCCTTTGGCATAGAAGCAACCTTACCTAGCTCTTCCTGAGTGAGAGGGAGGTACTGGTCTACCAGGAGCTCCGACTTGGCAAGTGCGTTTTCTACCCCGCTGCTCACGAGCTGCACCATCCGACTCCCCAAAACCGTGTTGATGCCGCCGTTGACTACAGACTTGGTCCTCTCCACGCTGCCAGTCACTGCTCCCTTGGTCTTGTCCACCACCCCCGTGAGAGTGCTGGCTACAGAATCCTTGGCCCCGGCCACAGTGGTCGTCACTGCATCTTTGGCCCCAGTCACAGCACCTTTGGCATTGGCAACAATCTGCAAGAGGAACAGACAAGCCGGCTTGTGAGAAAAATGGGCGAATGCCCACTTAGGCTTTTACAAAGGCTGCGTAGTTAAAGACGGGCTGAACACGCATCTTTTCACCTGGTCTTGGGCATAGCATTAAGACTCAGTGAGGCTAAAAGTCTCTGTCAGGCCGCCTTGTCCTACAGCCATCCATTCTTTAAGGATTGTTAGATATGCAAGTAAAATAAATAAACACGAAATTAATTTATTGAGGCAAGTTGTTTCGGTTTTGTGTTTCTTGCTTGAGACAGGGTCTCATACAACACTGCCCTTAATGACCTGGAACTCAGATCCAATTGCCTCTGCCTCTTGAATGCTGGGATTAAAGGTGTGTGTCCCCATGACTGGCTTTGATTTGCCCATTAATAACTTATCTTAAAAGCCTGGGAGGTCAGCCTGGTCTATAGCCTAGGCTATGTGGAGAAACGCTGTATCTAAAAAACCCAGAAATAACAAAAATGAATTTATCTTAGGGCTAATAAGATGGCCCAGCAGACCAAAGCAAGTGCTACTGAGCCAGAAGACCTGAGCTCTAATCCTGAGACTCACGTGCCGGAAGGAGAGAACCCACTCCCTCAAGCTGGCTTCTGACCTCCACACATGCACTGTGGCTGACACCCCAGTTACCCCACAAAAAGTTAACTTACATACAGTATTTTTCAAAACTTTATCTTATACTGGTGGCTCATGCTTATAATCTCAGCACTCAAGAGGCTGAGGTTGGAGTTTGAGTTCTGATACACAAGGAAACTATGGCTCAAAACCAAAATAAAACCAAAAGCTCTGGGTTCAATCCTCAGCAACCTCTGCCTTGTCCCCCAAAAATCTTTACAATGTTACATTTGCGTATAGGTAAAAGCAGAGAAAAAGGCCGCTGAAGAAGGGTGGTAGGCTGGGGATGTAGCTCAGTAGCGTGTTTATACAGCATGAAAGCCTGGGTTTGAGCTGGCACCATAAAAAGGGTGCATGGTAGTCTACAAGCCTACAACCCCAGCATTTGGGAGGCAGAGGCAGGAGGATCAGCAGTTTAGCGCCACCCTTACCTACAAAGGGAATCCAAGGACAGCCTAGGCTAAGAGACCCTATACCTCCCAAAAAACAAAAGCGGAAACATATTAACTCCTGGTGAGATTATATAACTTTAGATAGCGCATTTAGAAGTCACATCATTCCAGAAAGAAAACTGCAGACCAAGCTGAACTTGGTCCTCTAGGTACTGGCACACAGGGTTGTCTAGGTTAAAGAGAATGACAGGGACGAGAAAGGATGGCAAAAGACACGGGGGAGGGTGGCGCACAGCCACAAGGAGCTCTAGCAACAAAATCCTCTAAATTACTTCTTAATAAGATCTCAATGTACTGCTGGGTAGTGGTGGCACTTGCCTTTAATCCAGCACTTGAGAGGGAGAGACAGGAGTATCTCTGTGAGTTCAAGGCCAACCTGGTCTACAACCAAGTTGCAGGCAATGTGGAGAAATGTTGTTATCAAAAAAGCTGTTACACAGAGAAACCCTATCTCAAAAAACAAAAACAAATTGGAACAACAACCAAAAAAACCCTACAATTGATAAAGCTTTCAGTTTAATATCCCAACCTAATTTTTTTTATTTCGTTTGAAATATAATAAATTGACTATTTTTTGTTTTGTTAGTGGTGTTGCAGGTCAAACTCAGGGCCTTGTACACAGTAGGCAAGCAATGAACTATAACCCAGTTCTTAAGTTATGCTGAATATTATAAACAAGTCATCAAAAAAACTTTTTTTTCTTTTTTTTTGGAGAAAGGGTCTTATTGCACAGCCCTGTTGGCTGAGAACTCGCTATGTAAACCAGACTGGTCTTGAAGTCACAGGAATATCCTGCCTCTGCTTAGAGCCCTAGGCCATGCATCACCACACTAACCAACCCCTCATCAAAATTTAAATGACCGCCGGGCAGTGGTGGCGCACGCCTTTAATCCCAGCACTCGGGAGGCAGAGGCAGGTGGATCTCTGTAAGTTCGAGACCAGCCTGGTCTACAGAGCTAGTT
>NC_022016.1:24428625-24431266 GCF_000317375.1 Microtus ochrogaster
AATATTTATTTATTTATTATGTATACAATATTCTGTCTGTGTGTATGCCTGAAGGCCAGAAGAGGGCACCAGACCTCATTACAGATGGTTGTAAGCCATCATGTGGTTGCTGGGAATTGAACTCAGGACCTTTGGAAGAGCAGGCAATACTCTTAACCACTGAGCCATCTCTCCAGGCCCAATGCTGTATTCTTAACAAGAAAGAAAAATTGAGGGCATGATCTGAGCTATAGAATCACGAGGACAGATGAGGCAACCATTTTGCCAACACTGTCTAGTGTCACGTATACTTGTGGTTCCTACCAGCATTGCACAAAGCCAGCCCAGACCTGCGCCCAGCTCTATCCACATCCAGCACCTTAAGGAACCAATTATTTAAGAGCAGTGTCACAGCGGGAGCCAAGTTACAAACTGATAGAGAGCAGCCTAAAAGCATCCTAACCTAAAGCGGCTAGTTCCTCTCTGCTTCTTGGACTTGACCCGGCAGCAGTTCAGGAAGTCAGGGGGCAGCCATCACTCCTTCAAAACTACACCCAGCTCGAGCTTAAGGGCAAGCTACTTGTGTGTTTGTGGCACACAGAGCCTGGGCTAAAGAGAAGATGAAACACGCCGAGCAGCAAGCCTCAGCGCTGTGCCAAGCTCACCTCAGCAGTAGGCTGATTCAGAATAGGCAGTCTCTCCTCGATCCTGTCGAGCCCCTTGCAGGCGTAGGTATTGGCAACAGCAACTGCAGGAAACAGGAAACACAGGGAAATGGTCACTGAAGTATAGAACACACACGACAAAACCTTGGGCCTTTATTTGGCTTTAATTTCGCCTTATTACAAAAAATAGCAAGAATGCAGTTTTGTTTTCCTTAAAAAAAACCACAGGATCTGCTTCCTGGTTTCTCTCGCTGGGACAGGAGGAAATTACACAGGTTGCTGGCAATGTTCCTCCAGTGACAGGTGAGTAAGGGGCTGTCCAGGAAAAGCAGCTTAGGAGGACGGCCTCAATGTTAGCAACAGAGTAGGCAAGCTTCCTCCGAACCTTCCGTCAGGAAGTAAAGTAACTGAAAACTCTCAAAACTAGGTTAGTCCCTGTTTATCTCAGTACACAATGATACATTTTGGATCTCACCAGCGAACAATGGCACCCTGGGTCCCCCTAATAAGGCCCAGATTTCAGTCTAACCTTCTCCGTTAAAGGTAACAGGCCAAGTATTCATATCAAAGTCTCTTGAGAATTAGCATTGTTGGGAGAGCTTCTCAAAGGATGCTTATAATCTAAGGTGAATTGGAATAATCTTTTTGAACACTGTGAAGTTGTAGCACTCTGATTGGTTTAATAAAAAGCTGAACAGCCAATAGCTAGGCAGGATTCTCGGGGCAGAGAGGATGCTGGGAAGAAGGCAAAGTCACCAGATACAGAGGAAGCAAGAAAGCAGCATGGGCAGTACAGAGTAAATTAGTTAAATTAATCAATTAAAAGTAGTAAATTAATAGAAATGTGTTTATTTAAGTTATAAGAGCTAGTTAGAAATAAGCATAAGCTATTAGCTGAGTTTTCATAATTAATAAGACGTTTCTATGTCATAATTTGGGAGCTGGCTGACTGGATAGGTTAAAACTTGCTACACCAACGCCCTAATTTAGCCTTTGGAAACTGATTCAAACTTTGTCAAAAGCAGTTCACGTTTTTGGAAAAATTTGGTGGTGAGAGTATAAAATCACCGGTGTAGCCACTTAGTGAAACAGTCCGATGATTCCTCTAAAATTGAAAAAACAAATCCAATGTGTATGGGTGGGTGTTTTGTTTGTGTATATGTCTGTACACCAAGTGTACAAGCCTAGTGTTTTTGTCATTGGATCCCCTGAAACTGGAGTTAGAGATAGTTGTGAGCCACCATGTGGGTGCTAGGAATCTCTCCAAGGTTGTCTAGAAGAGCAGCCAGTGCTCTTAACCCTCAGTCCCAATCCCAGCTCCAATTCCTCTAAAATTTAAACAGTTATAGAAGACCCAGCAGCTCTACTCCTAAATACGTCCTAGCAAAACTGAAAATATTCTTCCCCAAACTTGTACATACATATGTTCCCAGAAGCATCATTCATCACCTTCCCAAAGAGAAGCAACTTTAATGTCCATCCGCTGATGAACAGATAAACTGTTGGGGCTGGGGAGATAGCTTGGTGGTAAAGCGCTTATCAAAGGAGCTTCAAGACCAGAGTTGGATTCCCAGAATCCTCCTACACACATAAAAACACACTGTGACACAGAAAAAAAGGGGGGGCGTACTGTCCTGGCGAGTTTTTATGTCAACTTGACACAAGCTAGAGTCATCAGAGAAGAGGGAACCTAATCAAGAAAAAAGGCTATACACACACGTAAAGGGCATTTTCTTAATTAGTGATTGATGGGGGAGAGCCCAGTCCATCCTGGGTGGGGTCACTCCCGAGCTGGTGGTCCTGGGTTTCTATTAGCCAGCAGAGGAAGCCATGAGACTCAAGCCGGTAAGCAGCACTCCTCCATGGCCTTGGAGTCAGCTCCAGCCTTGGCTTCCCTCAAGGACAGTGATTCAGGTTGTGTTAGCCAAAGAAACCTTTTCCTCCTCCAGTTGCTTTGGGATTTATGCTGTTTCATCACAGCAACAGTAACCCTAAGA
>NC_022016.1:24431391-24438019 GCF_000317375.1 Microtus ochrogaster
AAGAGCAGTATTATGCTTTCTCTTGCTGTCCACCATCACCTCTACCCTGCCAATCTCTTAATACTTTCCATAGTCAGGGAGGAGCTTCCGCAAGCATACACATAGACAGAACATTGTATACATAATAAATAAATCTTAAAAAAAAAAAAAAAAAGAAAATGAGCTCGCTCTCATTGTTTACAGTTCTGGGCATGGAATGCAGCATCTCATAAATGCCAGGAAATTGCCCTACCATTGCGCTACAGTCATTTTTAATTTAAGTGGATTAATTGTTCAATGTGTTTTCCTTCTATCAATAATGTCAGTATTAAAAATACAAAGTTTTGCACCGATGATGTAGCTCAGTGGGTTGAGTGTTCACCTAGCAAGCACAAAGTTCTGTCCCCAGGACTGCATAAACCAGGCAAGTGGGTTTGGGCCTGTGATCCCAGCCATTTGAGAGGCTAAGGCAGGGGGATATCCTTCTTTAAGGATAAAGTTACATAGGAAATTCCAGGCCAGCATGAGCTACAATGTGCAACCTTGCCCGAAAAAGAAAGTTTGGGCAGGCAAGATAGCTCGGTGAGTAGGCTTGCTTGCTGCCAAGCCTGATGATCTGAACTGATCAGTGTTATTCTCTGACCAGGGTCATGGCATACACCTACACACAAACGCAGACACACAACCAGACACAAAATAATTTAAAATCTAATAAAAATTTTCTATATGCACATTTGAATGAGAAAGCTAACTCAGTCCACCCCCCCCCAGATGATTCCTTTGTAATTTCAATTACTAACACAAAAGCATTTTTGAAATTTACTCTTTCTTTTTGTTTTTGTCTGGAGACAAGGTCTCACTATGTACCTTTGGCTAGCCTGTATTTTGCTAGGTAGAGCAGGCTGGCCTTGAACTCAAAGATCTGCCAGCCTCCACTTCCAGAGTTCTGGGACTAAATGCACACACCACCAAGTGTAGCCTTATTATTTTTTTTCTTTTTGAGACAGTGTCTTATACAACCCAGGCAGCCTGGAGTTCACTGTGTAGCCATGGCTGACCTTCAGCTGACACTCCTCCATTTCCTCTCCAAAGCAGTTAGGATGACAGGCATGAGCCACCATGCCTGGCCGGGACATTCCTATCAGAGAACTTGGCTACAAAGCGGTCCCTTTGTGACAATGAGGGTCACCAGACAGCTTCCACACAGAGGTCGATTTGTGTTTCAGGAAGGCCTGAGGGTTTCCTGGTGTTTACTTCGAACTCACCCTACCTAGTCCCTTGGGCTCAATATTGGCTGGAAAATCTGAACTCACTTTGTGGCTCCAGCTTCTGGATGATGGGCAGCGCACTTGTCACAGCCACCGAGGTCACGGTCTTCACGCCCTTCTCCGCCATCTCACACACAGATCTCAAATACGGATGCTGGTCCTTTGTACTGATATAAGCCGAGGACACCAGGTCATAGGTTGAGCTCACCAAGGGCAAGTTGGCCACCCTGGTCACCACGCTCTGCAACCAGAGAGGAGTGGATATTAATGACTCAAAACAGAAGAGAGAAAGGGGCCAAGAAACGGGTATTTAAAAAAAAATCATACCGGTTGTGGGTCAATTGCAACTGACGCCATTTTTTCCTCCTGGAGAAAAAAAGAAACCTGGAGAGAAAAGAAACTGATTTCAGAACACTGGGAAGCGATTCCTTCTCCAACCCAGGAAGATGCTCAATTCCGGCAGATAAAGTTTCAGTTTCCCACTGGCTAACTCAGCCCGCTGCAGCGCCAACAGCCTGACGCTAGATGAGGCTCCAGAGCAGTTTAAGAACTTTCAACAGGCAAGAGCAGTCATTAGCACGTGTCCTATCTCTTAACCAGGGCACTGGAAAACGTCTTTGAAGGGTAACCTCTTTTCAAAAATGCTAACCAGAAAGGCAAACAATTCGATGTAGAGATACAGATACGCCGGTTTCTGTGACAGAATCCCAAGAATTAAAGGCGTGCCCTTGATTTACTCAGGTCAGTCTGAAGCCCAGTCTGGTCCTCCTAATTTAACCTCCCTAGTGTTGGAATTAGGTACAGGCCACACCAGCTCACAGCCTCAGGGCTCTCAAAATACCGTCCGTATGAAAAAAATTAAAACTAGCCGTGAATGCCTTATGCCGACTGAGCTCAAGAAAGAGTCGCTCCAGGGAATTTAGGAACATCTCAGGAGAGGCGCTAGCTGTAAAATTTAGCTACCCAGTGACCCACACCCACACGAAACTGCCGTTTGTCTGCCCAGCAGAACCTGTCCAGCCACAGTTCAGCCTCTTTCCAAAGGTCCCAGTTCCACAACAATTGCCCTGAAGGTGGAAGCTTCGAGACCAGTATCCATACCTTAGTGCAGCCCGTAAAATAGCACTTTACAACGTTTTCAAGGGTAGGGTGGTGCTGTGATCCCTGCGCTGAGACACAATTCAAGGCCAGCTTGGGCTCTGGAGAGCCGGAGAGCAGACGGCGCTGCCTAGTGAGGTGCTAAAGGATAAACGAGACCATTCCCTCTGCGCACCCCCATAAGTACTTCTGTAACGTGTTTCCCTTTAAACGTTTAAAGGACAAACCCAAGTCGCTCCACCACAGCCCAGACGGAAGTACAAGCAGAAAGTAAACCTCTAAAACAAAAGCGACAGCTAGCCCGGGACTGCTCGCGCACAACCGCCACCCGCTGCTGCAGTCCCGAGCCCAGAGCAAGCTGAGCGGCGGCTGCCTGGGGGACCTGATGATCTGGTGCAGCACCCACCTAACGGCCCGGAGAGCAGAACAAAGAGCAAGTCCGCACGGTCCAGCCCGCAGCACAGCAGGGCAGTCCGGAGCAACCGCTAAAAAGCGCCTGGCTGCCCCGCCCAGGCTTCCGTGACACGTGATAGCTTAGCCACAGGCAGCAGCTGAACCCGGTTCCAGCTAAAAAAAGGCGGGGCTGGGTCGCTGGAGCCGCCCAGCGGGGAGGTGGGAACCCAGGCCGAGCGAGCAGAGCCCAGTCTGATGTCAGAAGATCAGGGCCCGGGAGAGTGGATCCCAGCCTAGAGCCGGGACACTAGGAACTTCCCTGGCAAGGGACTCAAGCCCAGTGCCAGGAAATCCCAGCCCGGTGCTAGGAGACCGGGAACCCTGGGAGCGAGGCCTTCGACTCGGGTCGGGGTGGAGGGGCTGGAAAATGCTCACAAATAAAATATCCCTCAAGAAAAGAACGCTTCAAAAATGAAGTCGCAGTTCTAACTTTTACTTTGAGCCAAGAAAGTAACAAAGACCTGTGAAATTCCAACACAATAACGACCTGTAGAGATTTTTGGTTTACTGCTCTTTGTTTTTTTGTTTTGTTTTGTTTTTCGAGACAGGGTTTCTCTGTAGCTTTGGAGCCTGTCCTGGAACTAGCTCTTGTAGACCAGGCTGGTCTCGAACTCACAGAAATCCGGTTTACTGCTCTTTGGATGTAAACAATTCATCAGCGGGATGTGGTTGGTTCACCACTTGGGAAATTGCAGCAGGAGTCAGTTACAAGTCCCGTGCCAGATAAACACCCTGTTCTCGAACAGAGACAACTTATCAAACGTTTCTAATTGAAAGGTTAATCTGGATTTTCAAAGACAAAGCTTGGCACTGTTCTCTGTGTTTTCTTCAGCAAGATAACTCCAAATCGCCCTGGAGGGATAGCAGCCCAAAATTAAGGAAGACAGCCAACTTGGCTGTGACTCATGAAATGTTTTTGTTTTGTTTTACTTCCAGAGGGGGTCTCAATCTACAATTCTGGTTGTCCTGGAACTCACTCTGTAGACCACGCTGGCCTCGAACTCAGAGATCCACCTGCCTCTGCCTCCTGAAGGGGGGGGGGGATTAAAGATGTGTGCCACTACTGCCCTGCCCAGTATGCAATGTTTTTTTTTTTTGTTTGTTTGTTGTCTGTTTGTTGTAGGGAACTTAATAATCAACATCCGAGGCGTTTCCACCCCTGTGTAGGATGCACGGGTGTGAACCGGGTTATTGATCTGGAAAGTCATACCTTTCCCGGGAAAGGTAGAGGTTCATGCCTTTTGACTCCTTGCAAGGGAAACTAGAGGGAACAGGCTTAGGAAGGATACTCCCTCATGCCCTAGCCATGCAGTTCCCCTGTCCCCAGAGGATGGAGCAAGGGAAGCAGCAACAGCGCTGGATCCCACTAAACAAGGCTTATGGAAGCTGCTTCTGGAGCTGTGGAATTTGAACTCTGGGCAGCCGTCACCTCCACATCAATCACTTAACCAATGTTGCATCATGCAAAAAGCATGCCAGTGTGTCCAAGGGTCCAAACTGGCTCATTAAAATGTATGTCTGGATCGATCGCCAGCACTGCAAAAGACACCACTGTGTTAACAAAAAAAAAAAAAAAAGTAAGCCATAAAATGTCTGAAGAAGTCCAAAATGTCAAAGAAGTTCTGAGTGTTGAGGCTGGAAGACAACATGGCATCGCTAGGAACTGAAGTAACGGTTGTGAGCTGAAGCAATGAGGAGTCTGAGGCAGAGGGATTGCTACAAGTTTGAGACCAGGCTGGGCTACATAATGCGTATTAAGCCAACCAGGCTACATAACAAGACCCTGTCCCCGCAACCCCACCCCCAATTCTTCTTCTGATGATGATGAAAAAAGCGGTCAAATAATTCCTTCCTGCTCGGTGTTACTCTAAGCAGATATCTGGTCTGTCCACTGTCGTTCCACCCCACCCCTTATGACTTTTTCTAATCTGACGTCTTTTTTCTGCCCTTTCCCCTACAAAAGAAAAAAAGCCTCTTTTTAAATTTCAAGCCTGTGAGTCACTTCCCCTCTCTAAAGTTGTGAAACTTCCAGTCTGTTTTCATTTGCCTGTGAGAGACAGGGCCGCGGGGATTCATCAGGAATCAGACTATCCTAATCCACAAAGGACATTCTTTTTCACTTTCACCAGTGTGAGATCTGGGAGCCTGTGGCGAAAACAACATTCAGAAGGGGAGGAGTCCATTCAAGGAGAGTGAGGCGCCCTGAGGAGAGCTTTCTTTTGGGGTGGGCAGATAAAGAACACTTCAGTCAGGATTTGATTGGACGAGGTGTGGATCTCATGGGTCCTTGTCTCTATCTTAATCCTTAAACTCCACAGTTTGCTCTGGTCCCTGGACCACATCTTAGCATAGGATTTGTGTTGTTCTTTCTCAGTGGGTATTCTAAGACCTCGGACAGAAACCATCGCATACCCCTACCCCAGGGAGGACCTCCTCCTCACTGTGACCGCCTTTGGGATCTACAACTCAGCAGCCTTGCTTTGAGACTGCACTTGGGTTGCCTTTTTAATACGCAGTTTGTTTGTCTGCCTTAAGATTTACTTTCGGGCTGGAGAGATGGCTCAGTGGTTAAGAACATTGCCTGCTCTTCCAAAGGTCATGAGTTCAATTCCCAGCAACCACATGGTGGCTCACAACCATCTATAATGAGATCTGCTGCCCTCTTCTGGTCTTCAGACACACACAGACAGAATATTGTATACATAATAAATAAATAAATAAATAAATACATTTAAAAAAATAAAATCTTTAAAAAAAAGATTTACTTTCTTTGGTTTATTGAGATAAAGTCTCACTATGTATCTCTGGTTGGCTTGGAACTCCCTATGTAGACCAGGCTGGTCTCAAACTCACAGAGATCGTCCTGTTTTTGTTTCCCAAGTGCTGGGATTAAAGGCATGAACTACCATGCCTGGCTACATAGTACTCTTTTTTAAATTTTTTTTTTTTTTAAGACAGGGTTTCTCTGTAGCTTTTGGAGGCTGTCCTGGAACTTTGCTCTGTAGACCAGGCTGGCCTCAAACTCACAGAGATCCACCTGCCTCTGTCTCCCGAGTGCTGGGATTAAAGGCATGCACCCCCACCATCTGGCTTAACATTCTGTTTTTGTTTGAAAACAGAAAGTTCTTTGCCAAGGCTGGGGAGATGGCTCAGCAGTTAAGCACACTTGCTGCTCTTGCAGAGGACCAGATTTTGGTTCCTTGCATCCATGTGCCTTACAGCAAAACCACCGATAACCCCAGCTCCAGTTCGGGCCTCTGCAGGTATATGCACTCTGCACCCACATGCACATACCCACACGGAAATACACATAAATAAAATAAAAATCTTTAAAGTTAAAAGTTCTTCTCAGCCAGGTAAGGTGCCCTGGAACCCAGCATGTAGGATGTGGAGGCAAGAGCATCAGGAGTTCAAAACCATCCTGTCTCAAAAAAAAAAAAAGTTTCTCTTTCTTATAAAGAAATGTCTGTTATTATTATTATACACAGTAAAGCCCACTTGAGCAGGGGGATCAGGATATAGATGTCAAATTAAATTTTAATTTGAGCAAAGAATTGCTCTTTTACAAGTTTCATTCTATTTCTTAGGTATGTTGGTTTGGTTGGTTGGTTTTGAAATAGTGTCCCTGATTGGTCTTGAACTCACTGTATAGCCCAGGCTGAGCCTGACCTTGAATCCTCTCTTAACCTTAGGACCACTATGCCTGGCTCTAGATGTTGCTGTCATCTTTATCACTGTCATCATCATCACTTAAGTAGAGCAAATAAACTCATTAAGAAAAAACAAGAGAGATGCGCCACGTCTTCGGTAGCGACCGGCTCTTCTCTGCT
>NC_022016.1:24439589-24441769 GCF_000317375.1 Microtus ochrogaster
AGGGCCTCACTGTGTAGCCTAGGCTACTCTCAAATTCATTGTGTTGTATAGGTTGGCCCTGAACTGCTGATCCTCAACTCCACCTCCTGAATGCTGGGATTAGAGGTCACGTGATCCGGATTTACAGTCACGTTACTGAGCCTGTTGAACTCTGATGTTACAGGTAAGATCAAGGGACTGGTGAGGTGGCTTACTGTGCCAGCCAGAGTACACACCACCTACATAAAAAGCCAGGTATGGCTGCCCAGCACTGAGGGAAGAAGGGCAAAGAGGAGAACCACTGGGGCTTGCTGGGCTCCAGCCTAACTCTAGGTTCGGCGAGAGAGATCCTCTCTCCAAAGAATAAGGTGGGGAGTGACAGAGCAGGGCACCCTGTGGTGTCCTCTGGTCTCTGCACACGGAGGTACGTGCACTTGCACATACATTCATAAGCACATATAACACACATACACACACCAAGTAAAGGCAGCGAAGGGTGTGAGATAGCACACACCTGTAATCCCAGCCCTGGGTCAGCGGAGACAAGAAGACTACCAGGAGTTCAAGACTAGCCTGAGCTACACATAGTGAGCTCCAGACAGCCTGGACTACACAGCAAGATACTACTTAAAGGGGTCGCGAGGGTGGGGGCAAGAAGGCTCAAAAGACTGAAGTGTCTGCTGCCAACCACGATGGTTTGAGTGAGGTTTCCCAGAACCCACACGGTAGGAAGAGAAAGAAGTGCTTCTCCTAGCTGTCTTCTGACTTTACAAGCATACCATAGCACCCAGTACCTCCCCCTGCCTCCCAAAAAATACCCAAATAAATTAAAAAGGTAAAAAAGTAAGGATGGGGCCAAACATGATGGCGCACAGCTTTAATCCCAGCACTCAGGAGGCGGAGGCATGGGCAGGTGGACTTCTGTGAGTTCAAGGCCAGCCTGGTCTACTTAAAGACTTCAAGGCCTACGAGAGAGAGACCCTGCCTTAGGAAAGAAAGCAAAAATAAATAAATAAATAAGTAAATAAATAAAGTGGATGATGTTTAGACCAAAAAAAAGGGGGGGGACTACAAGTGGAGTTGGGGTCCTGGCGGGGTTTATTTTAGGAATCTATTATATGTATGAAACTATCAAGCTGTACACTTACTTATGTTTTTTATGTATGTCATGCTAGGGCTCACTGTGTCTCCCTGGCTGGCCAGGGGCTAGCTATGTAGACCAGGCAGGCCTCAAACACATAGGGATCTGCCTGCTTCTGCCTCCCAAGTGCTGCAATCAAAGGTGTGTGCTACCACACCTGGCCAAAGTTTTGAGACGTTGAAAGATGAGAGTAACACAGCCTATTTTGAAAGTTTCCGTGAAAGACAAATGAATCAATAAATCGAACAGTTAGAATAATGTCACACACATAGAAATGGAATGACTTAGACCTGTGTATGACCTTATTTTTCAGGAGAGTCTTACTGAGCACCGAAACAAAGAGCTGAGCTGACAGGGGAGCTTGAAGGAATCTCAGGCATCAGCGACTTCCAGACACTGCCCAGTCTGCCTTCCTGAGCTATAAAAGCCTACGCAGATGCAGCTGCTGACATCTTGTCTCGGTTTGTAGCAACGCCAATGGTAAAAAAGTGCGTTGAAGCCTGTGTCTGAAGTTAGTGTCTACTAAGATTAAGCCATGGCCTCCTGCAGGCATGCTGGTCATACAAAGTGATACTAAGGAGGGGGCGGGCACTGGCTAGCAGGAGGACAGCCCCTCCCCCTCCCCGCCGCCATTTCTCCTCCCTCTTGTGTTAACACCAGGTATCCCAGTTCCACCCTGCCAGAGTCGCCTCCTTCCAATCCCCTCCTTTGTGCAGCTGGACCTCTCCTGTCTCCTCCCTCTTTGAACAGAGTGTTTCCTCTCTCTAGACTGTCTGAGCCCCCTAGCAAACACTACCACGGAACATTCAGCTCTCTGCCCTAAGACCGAAAACTAGAAAATGGCAGGACTGGGCTATAACTACATTGTTGACTTGTTTGGGTTTTAATTTACTTCTTTGCTTCAGACTCCCTATGTGGCTGAGGTTGGCCTTGAACTCCTGATGTCCCTGCCTCAGCCTCCCTGAGTGTTGGGAATAGATGCATGTGCCAGTCATGCACAATATTCAGGCATAGTCTGTCTGACTCAAGAATATATACTTTGTTTCTTCTGGGGGGGGGG
>NC_022016.1:24442560-24444348 GCF_000317375.1 Microtus ochrogaster
AGAGATCCGCCTGCCTCTGCCTCCTGAGTGCTGGGATTAAAGGCGTGTGCCACCACTGCCAGGTGTTACCTCATTTTCTACATGTCCTGCTTCCTCTGCATCTGGCTCAGGACTCCTGAGACTCCACCCTTCCTCTTCCCAGCATCCTTCTAGTCTGGCTTTCCCACCCAATCTCTTTCTGCCTAGCTATAGGTCAGTCATCTCTTTATTAACCAATAAGAGTAATACATATTTACAGTGTACAAAGATTGTTCCACAACATGAATCTCTGAGTTCAACACCAGCTTGGTATATAGAGTGAGTTCCAGGACTTCCAGGGTTACACAGAGAAACCCTGTCCCAAAAAATTTAAAACAAACGGAGAAGCAGAATAGCTTACATTATATATAGCTCCATCATGTTCTTCCTGGAAAACTGTCTCAAACCAGAATAGGGACTAGCCAGTCCTGCCAGTCCTGTCACAAAACGGCTCCCTTACGAAAATAGTCCTGTCTTCTTTTCACCTGAACCTAAAAATAGGTAAGACTACCATCCTCATGGACCAGAGACCAAAAAAAAAAAAAAGAATAGTGTAAGAAGTCACGAGGCAGTGACTCGCAGTTTGACTAGTGCCCATTCTGTGTGGATTGCCCAACATGAAGCACAATTTCCTGGAGAACCCAACATTCAACTTTACTAATTGTCTTAGCTACTTCTCTATTGCTGAGATAAAACACCATGACCAAAAGCAGCGTGGGGAGGAAAAGGTGTATTTCATCTTACAACTGTAGTTCATTATCCCGTGAAGTCAGGGAAAAGCTGATGCAGAGGCCATGGAGGAGTGTTGCTTACTGGATTGTTCACGGTGGCTTACTCAGCCTGTTTCTTTACAACACTCAGAAGCACCAGCTCCGGAATGGCGCCACCTACAGTGAGCTGGGCCCTCCTATGTCAATCATTTCTCAAGAAAATTCCCCACAGACTTACCCACAGGCCAGTCCAGGAGGAAGAGTTTTGAACTAATTTCACTGGCAGAAGAGATTTCAAGACAGCCTAATATTGACTCTCTCCATTCGTTTAATAACCAGTCTTACCGGGCGGTGGTGGTGCACGCCTTTAATCCCAACACCCGAGAGGCAGAGGCAGGTGTATCTCTGTGAGTTCAAGACCAGCCTAGTCTACAAGAGCTAGTTCCAGGACAGGCTCCAAAGCTACAGAGAAATCCTGTCTCGAAAGAACAAAAACAAAACCAACCAACAAACAAAAAACCATAACACTCTTAGGCAGTTCTACAAGGAAAACAGTGTTACAGTTGACTTCCAGTTGCTTGACTTTCAGCTACTTCTCCAGCACCATGTCTCCTGTAGCTCCTCCTGCCTCAGCCTCCTGAGGGCTGAGATAATAAGCCTGAGCCACTGGTCCACACTGTTTTTAAGTCGCTTCTTATCTGGCATTCAGTCACAGCGATGACAGAAGTGCTGTCAAGTATGCCGACAGACAGTCGCTGCTAACATCCTAGGCTGTGCCACTTACATAACTTTTTCTGTGTAGTGTCTCTAGGAAATTATGTATTTTGAGCAGCATTCCTCCCAAACGCTAGCCCTGATGTCCAGACCTGCTGGTTGGTGGTGCGGCCTTAAAGGTGCATGGCTGCATTGCCGTGGCTGCTTGCCGTGGCGGGGTCCAGGTGTAAACTGCAGGTTTTCAACCAGACGTTTACAAAGGTTTTGTTCAAGCCTATCGTAAGTTGTAAGAATCAGCGACACTTGGGCAGAGCCCTTGCTCTTCAGTTGCCAAGGTCAGCCTGCG
>NC_022016.1:24444448-24445622 GCF_000317375.1 Microtus ochrogaster
AAAAACCAAAAAAAAAAAAATAAAAAAAAAAATAAGCCCAAGCCACTGGTCCACGCTGTTTTTAAGTAGCTTCTTATCTGGCATTCAGTCACAGCGATGACAGAAGTGCTGTCAAGTGTGCCGACAGGCAGTCGCTGCTAACTAGGCTGTGCCACTTACATAACTTTTCTGTGTAGTGTCTCTAGGAAATTATGTATTTTGAGCAGCATTCCTCCCTGATGTCCAGACCTGCTGGTTGGTGGTGCATGGCTGCATTGCCGTGGCTGCATTGCCGTGGCGGGGTCCAGGTGTAAACTGAAGGTTTTCAACCAGATGTTTACAAAGGTTTTGTTCAAGCCTATCGTAAGTTGTAAGAATCAGCGACACTTGGGCAGAGCCCTTGCTCTTCAGTTGCCAAGGTCAGCCTGCGTGTTTCATAAAACCAGTTTTTGTTTGTTTTGTGGATGTGTCAAAGATTCTGTGACCAAGTTTTCACGTTCTTAGTGAATAAATTTTCTGGCTATCTAATTTCTAACAGTTCCCTCTGAAAGATAAAAATCTTTCAACTAGGCCGTGCTTCCTGGGAAGAAATTTGAGCCAGCTGTCAAGCCTCTGACATCCCAGCTCTGGGCTAGAGGTGAGCATGGCCTAGAAGGGACCCACATGGACCTCTGGCCTATCCCCAGGGTCTTCATGACCCACTTGAGTTTAGTGCTCAGCAGAGTTCTTGGCCCCTTGAAACCATCCTGGGGTTTCGAGAAGCAGTTGTTCATGCTGAAGGTGGATGTGGGAACCAGATAAACTTTCCCTTCCAGGAGCACAGGCAGAGCCTCCCATGAAGTACATCCAGCATCCAGCGCACGAGAAAGGCCACAACTCGGTGAGGAGCTACAGGCCACAGGAATAGAAATCAAGTGTGGTGATACAACACTTAAGATCAGCTGGGGGTGGGGAGAGGTGGGCAGGACTTCAAAATCATTCTGCCTCCAGACAGTCAGTTCAAGGTCTTCCTGACCTAAGTAAGATTTTTCCTTTAAAAAAGGGGTGTGGGTGGGAGAATAGTACCAGAGAGATGATTTGGCGGTTAAGAGTCCTGGTGGTTTTTCCTAAGAAATGACGTTTAAATTCCCAGCACCCAAAAACATATTTTTGTTTTGTTCTGTTGTTTTTGTTTGTTGTTTTTGCTTTTTTTTCA
>NC_022016.1:24446260-24449156 GCF_000317375.1 Microtus ochrogaster
AAAAAAAAAAAAAAAGACAGAGGAACCACAAGTCCAAGCCAACCCTCTTCGCAACCACCCTCACTCCACACACACACCTTCCACACAGACCTTTCAGGATCACACTGGTGCGGCTCCACTGACTGCCGCTTCTCTGCCTTCACACCCACAGGTCCCTGTGCCCTCTAATGTCACCTTTTGGCTTCTGCCTGTGCAGGAATGACGGTTCCACTCCAGGCCTCCACCCTATTCTGTATTCCTCCAGATTCCCTCTGTTCACCCTTTTCCAGGCTCTGAATGGGCCATGGCTTCTAGGGGGGCTTAGAGCATTGAGTTGCCCAGCCCACCTTGACTCAACACTGGATGCCCCAGGGCACAGTGTGGCACCCAGATGAGGATGGCCTCCAGCCTCACTGCTCAGTGACAGTCTAACCATGGAGCCTTAGCTTGTGGAACGGGTGCTGGAGGCTGCCATTTGCTCTCACTCTCCACACTGGGCTGAGCAGGTGGCTTCAGTGTCCTTGCGTTATCTGTGACTCCAATCCCACGGACCCGGCAGTGAGCAGCTGCTGCTCCCTGCTGGCTTGCTCAGTCAGCCCCGCTTCTTGGCTCTGGCCAGGGCAGATGAACAACTCCAGCCAGGACCTGGAGACTGTAATATTGATCCCTCTCCTTTTCTGACCTGGTAGGCCATGCAAAGGGCCCTTTCCCACAGAGAGCAGAGTCTAAGAGGTTCAAAACTAGTGACAAAACCTTATGTCACTCAGTCCCTGTGGCCTGAAACCTCTTGCTTGGCCGGTTGATATTGACACCATTTGTGCCTTCCCCTGAGTTGGCCTGCTTCCTCTGCCCCGGCTCTCAGTGATACCACCTCTGAGCAAGCTTTCTCTGGACCCAGCCAGGACAAACCCGGAGCCAATCACACACGGCTGGGAGCTCTCTCCCGTGCCTCCCCTCCCTTCCTTTCCCCTGTCTTTGTGTGGTATCTGCCAGGCCCTGGCTTCACAAACAGAGGAGCTTGTGCCTGCATCTCTTCCAAACGGGAAATACACATCATGGAGAGGGCAAGAATCAGGAACAGAAAGAGTATTTCCCAGAAAAGGAACACAAACAGTTCTGGGGACAAAACTTAGCACCTGGGGGCACTGAGCAAACAATTCCATTGAGCTACATTCCCAGACCCTCCCCAAATGGAACAAAGATGATTTCTCCCCTCCCCTACTCCCCATATTTTCCAGGTCTCTTCTCCCTCCCTCCCTCTCTCTCTCTCTCTCTCTCTCTCTCTCTCTCTCTCTCTCTCTCTCTCTCACACACACACACACACACACACACACACCTTGGAACGCATACTTTAAACCTCCAAGGAATCTCAGTTTATAGTGCAGTTTCTTTTGGTTAGAGATTCTGTGTGGTTTAAGAAACAATTTTCTTCAAAATCCCAAGGCATGTGTGGAGTATGGCAGCTCATGTCTTTAATGACAGCACTCGGGAGACAGAGGCAGGCAGGCAAATCTCTGAGTTTCGAGGTCAGTCTGGTCTACAGAGCAAGTTGCAGGACAGTCAGAGCTATACAGTTAAACCCTATCTTGAAAAAAAAAGAAAAAAGAAACATCTTATATCAAATCAAATACTTCAAAATGACAACTGGGAACAGATGGGCAGGGACAGCAGAAAGGTTTGAAATGTTTAGTGAATTTGTGTTTCTACTTTGGTACACAAAAGCATAACAAATTTAAAAGATAAAACCAGTGGCCAAATGTGCCAATGTACTTCTGGAATCCCAGTACTCTGGGGGCAAAGAGAGAAGTTTGTCAGGGTTGAGTCTAGCCTGGTGTACATAGCAGGTTCTAGGCTAGCCAGAGCACAAGACCTTGTCTCAAAAACAAAAACAACAGTAAAATGTCTGGAGATTTGGTTCCGCTGGCAATGGGCTTGCTCAGTAACCGTGGGGATCTGAGTTCAGATTCTTAGCCTCAGGCACAGGGCCAGGCTCAGTGAGTAAAGGCCCCAAGCCTGACAATCTGAGTTTGATCTATAGGACGCAGGTTGTAGAGAGAACTGACTCCCGCAAATTGTCCTTTGACTTCCACAAGTGGCACCACCCCAAATAGGTAAATAAGAATGTAATTTAAAAAGTACTTAGCTTTGCAATGGTGGCACACACCTTTAATCCCAGCACTCAGGAGGCAGAGGCAGGCGGGTCTCTGTGAGTTCAAGCCAGCCTGGTCTACAAAAGCTAGTTCCAGGACAGGTTCCAAAGCTACAGAGAAACCCTGTCTCAAAAAAACCAAAAAATAAAAATAAATAAATAAATAAATTTAAAGGACTGGAGATATGGCTTGGCAGTTAACCCTTTAGAGGACTTAAGCTGCCCATAACTCAGGTCCAGAGGGACCAGAAGCTTCCATATGTGCACTTACACACGTTTACCCCACGTAAGAACATGCACATAATTAAAGAATAAGTATCTTTTAAGATTAAGAAATTTAAAAAGACAGGCTAATTTCACAGGCCTGTGATCCCAGTATGGGGAGGTGGAGACAAGATCCTTGAGACTTACCATACAGTCTGTCTAGACAGCCAAAGAGCTCCAGGTCCAGGGAGAGACCCTGACTCAAAAATTAATGTGGAGAGTGATAAAGGAGAATACCTGGCGTCTACCTGAGATTTACACACTTATACACACACCCACATGGACAGGAGCACACACACAGAGACCCTGACACACTCTCATGTACAGGAGCACACACACACACACACCCGACACACCCTCATCCATAGGAGAACACACTCAAGATTCCCTACACCCACACATGCACAGGAACACACACAGAGATCCCACACACACCCACATGGACAGGAGCACACACACAGTGATGGAGGAAGGTCATTGGTTAATTAAATAAAGAAGCTGCTT
>NC_022016.1:24449756-24453398 GCF_000317375.1 Microtus ochrogaster
ATAAGCTAGCCAAGCGGCTGGGGTGCTGGGGACTCAGCCCCGCCACTCCTATTTCAACAACACAGAGACCCTGACACACTCTCATGTATAGGAGCACACACACACACCCCCGACACACCCTCATCCATAGGAGAATACACTCAGATTCCCTACACTCACACATGCACAGGAACACACACAGAGATCCCCCCCCACACACACATGGACAGGAACACACACACAGACCCACAAACACACACGACAGGAGTACACACACAGAGAGACCACACACACCCTCATACACAGGAACACACACAGACCCCCTCAACACACACACATGGACAGGAACACATATACACAGAACCCCCCCCCATGCACACATGGACAGAAACACACAAAGACCCACAAACATATACGACAGGAATACACATACACGCAGAGAGAGAGACCACACACACCCTCATACACAGGAACACACACAGACCCCCTCAACACACACACATGGACAGAAACACACAGAAAGACCCCCCCATGCACACACACCCATACACACTCCCATGCACAGGAGCACACATAGACCCACACACACCAAGGCCAGGAGTGCTCACATACATACACAAACACACACACACACACACCTAAGTAGCTTTCCATGTAGCAAGTAGATCAAGAGCTACCACACTAGCTTCACACTGCCTTCCTCATAACAGCCTTGCACCCTGTGAGAACCTGGGGCCCACATCCCACAATTCCCTAGCTGTGGAGGGATGTCCTTAACAGCCCTCTGGAAGGTAGGAAACGCTGCAGATACAAATCTGGTCAAAAGCCCCAGGGCTCCCTTCTCCTCTAACTCCTTCCCTGGACCTGTGGGAATATCTTTATCCACAGGACTAGTTCCTAGAGGCCTTGCCCACCTCACCCTTTGTCCTTTAGCAACTCTAATTAGTGGTTGATTCTCCAGGCCCCCCAACAAGTGGTGAATGACCACAGAGGTTGAACTAGTCTGGATTGTCAGCAACACAAACCTCCCAGTTAGTCAAAGACATAGCTTAGAAGACTAGTGAGCTAGGCCTGTGGTGTGCACCTCTAATCCCAGAACACCAGAGGGGGAGACAGGGGGATCTCTGTGAGTTCAAGGCCAGCCTGGTTTACGCGGTAAGTTCCAGGCCTGCACAGTTGAGAGTATGGCAAAAAATAAAACACAATAAGGAGCGGACTGTAGCCGAGCGGACTGCTATGGAGAACCCTTCAAATGTGTAAGGAAGAGTGCCTGGGTGGGCGGAGCTTCTGTGTTCCCAATCACTTAGTGCAGTGCTCATTATCAGCTTACCAAGCCTGTATTTTCTTCATACCCCAAAGAATAATGAGTCTTATTTGAGGAGGCCCTGTCAAGTATAAAAGTTTGCACTGGGTGCCACTGAGAATGCAAGACCGCACTGGTTCCTAACGACAGCTCTCCTTGTGGCGGCACACACCTGGAATCCCAACGAGAGGAAGGCTGGGGCGACAAGGGTCCTGTAAGCAGGCCTACACAGCGAGTTTCAGGCCACCTGAGACTACACAATGAGAGCCTGTTTCAATCGTACAAAGAACTGGGCGGTGGTGGCACACACCTTTAATCCCAGCACTGGGGAGGCAGAGGCCAGCCTGATCTACACAGAGAATTCCAGGACAGTCAGAGCTGCTATATAGAAAAATTCTGTTTTGAAAAACCAAAAAGGAAGGAAGGAAGGAAGGAAGGAAGGAAGGAAGGAAGGAAGGAAGGAAGGAAGAAAGAGAAAGGAGAGCAAGAGAGGAAGGGGAAGGGGAAGAAAGAAAAAGAAATCAAGAACTAAGCACATATAATTATTATAGTTATTATCTGAGATCTCTGAGGGTGAGAATGAGTCTCTGTCTCTCCCTGTGCCCCCCCCCCCTTTCCCTTTTGTATAAAGCTCTTTTCTTCCTCACACACTGACCACAACAGCTAGTCACCAGGCTTCTGCAATTGCAACTTCTCAAAGGACGAGCCTTGTTTCTCCACCAGGTCAGGTGCTGCCACCTCAGCTCTTGCCCTCTACCTTGGCCTTCTGCCCTTGGTCCTCTCCTCCTCCCCAGCTGCCCTTGCTGTCCCCGGGAGACGTGAGCAGAAGGTAAGCCTCGTGATGCCCTGATAGACCGCCCACGCCCACGCTGATGAGGGCTGCCTGTCCTACAGCTCAGTTTGTCTCTTGTGAACGCTCTCCGCATTGGTCCAGCAGCCTTTCTTCCACTCACCACTTCAGGTGCACCGCTTACAGTTGGTGTTAGACGGCCCCAGAGGGTTCCGCCCCTGTCCCAGCCAACGAAAAAGACTTTAAGAAGAAAGCCCCACTCGTTCTGACAAATGATTCAGCTCTGTCGGTCTAAACTCAACACAGTACTGGGAACTCACGCAACAGCCATTCCTAGCCAAGTACTGCTTGCCAATTCCAAGAAGTGCCTGGAGGTAGCAGGCTTCTTGTTCCTCTGCCTCCTTCCTACTCGGTGTTAAGTGGTGTTCTGCTCAGAGCTTACAATGGCCCCATTCTTCTAGCGACCTCGTTTCCACAGTTAAGACGGCTGCTCCATAGAGCAACATCTGTGGTTTTGTAATATTCCCTGAGGAAGGAACAAATGGGAGTCCTGGCCTGCTTAAATCCCCGCCCAAGTGCCTGCATAACGGGAGAAAATCAGGGGTACAGGATGAGAGGAGGCAAATTATTAATCAAAGGACATTTTATTTTATAGCCCGGCATAGTGGCTCATGTCTGCAATCCCAACATGGGAAGGGGCAAAGGTAGTTCAAGATCATCCTTAGCTGTACAGAAAGCTTGAGGCTAGCCGAGGCCACCTGACTCAGGGTGCCTAACGCCAGAGTTGACTCAGGGCTTCCTGAGACGTTCACGGGGTGAGGTTTATCTTCTGAAACAGAAAGCGTTGTAGGTGAATACTCAAACATCCAATACTTAGAGTCGATAACTAATCATCTGTGCCTTTGCTAGGTGTTATGCTTATTCCCATATTGTTGCTGCTGAAACTGCCAAACGTCAAGAGCCTGTTGCACAAGCTGAGTCTCAATCCTTTTCTAGTCCTATTATTTCAACCCACAGCCCCAAAGGCTAGTCTTCCCCAAGAATTTAAATGTGGCTCCTTGGTTCTGACAGTGCTTTGCAGGTAAGACCCAGAGAACATTTCTTGTTCACAATGTGTTGCGGAATGTTTTTCTACACTGTGTGAAGATGTGTCACTGTGACTGGTTTAATAAAAAGCTAAATGGACAAAAGCTGGGTGGGAGGTATAGAAAGGACTTCTGGACAGAGAGAGCTCTGGAAGAAGAAAGGTGGAGTCGCTAACCAGATGGAGAGAGAGAGAGAGAACACATTGAACCACTAAAGAGCTTCTGGGTGGTGAAACAGATGATTCCATAAAGCCACTGGTATTTGAGGGTGCCACCAGCAGGAGTTGTGGGATGGAACCCGGGCAACAAATGTGCATAAAAACAAGGAGGGCGTCTTCAGGGAATTTTATTTTGAGAGCCACAAGGGACTGGTCTACAGGTCAATTAGAAACCTCCTCTTCGGACTACAGAGAACTCAAGAACAAGGGCAAGGGGTTTTTGATCCTACTGCACGTGCTGGCTTTGGGGGGGCCTGGGCGGTTTGG
>NC_022016.1:24453498-24456181 GCF_000317375.1 Microtus ochrogaster
CAAATGTACATAAAAATAAGGAGGGCGTCTTCAGGGAATTTTATTTTGAGAGCCACAAGGGACTGGTCTACAGGTCAATTAGAAACCTCCTCTTCAGCCAGGTGGTGAGGGCGCACGCCTTTAATCCCAACACTAGGAAGGTAGAGGCAGGTGGATCTCTGTGAGTTCGAGGCCAGCCGGGTCTACAAGAGCTAGTTCCAGGACAGGCTCCAAAGCTACAGAGAAAGAAGCCTCCTCTTCCTTGGGAATCACAAAATGGGAAACATTTACTTCTAGGGAGGGATAATAGGAAGATTAAAGGTGACAAATAGGGACCACTGTAGTTTGAGAAGCACTATGATCGGAAGTGGTTATTGGAGGGGCTGGAGAACTAGCCCAGCCATTAAGAGCGATTACTGCTCTCCAGAGGACTCTGGTTTTATTCTCAGAACCCACATGGTGGTTCTCAACGCCCTATAATTCCAGTTACAGGGGAACCCAGCACCATCTTCTGGCTTCCTCAGGCTGCTACCCACACTGGTGTGTGTACATACATCCACGCCAGGCACACACACATACACACAAACCAATGAATAAATAAGAAGTTGAGAAATGAGCTATCTTAGGAAGATAGTGAATCAAAGCACGGTGGCTGGACTGAAGAAAGTGACAGACTCACGTCTACGATGACCTTCAACAAACACATCACGCAAGCAACTCTCTCACTTTTTGCCTACCAACCCCATTGTGGACATTAGTTAGTCATGTAAACAAGAGCTTCTAAAGTTAAATGTGTCTGGTTGAAGTACTGTATGAGAAAATTACCCAGCTTTCCCCCTTTGTCCCCTTTCTCATTCCTGTGGGTGTCAAAGGGCTTGTTTGAAAACCATCAATTAGCAGGGATCAGTGCCTCACCACCAACTCCTGCCTGCCTCCTGTCATTACAAATAAACCCTGCTGGAACACAGCTGTGTCTGTCTGACGGCGCGCGGACTGTTTGCTTTCGGTTTATAATGACAGAGTCGAGTAATCAGCCTAGAGGACCCGTGGCCTGCAAAACCAAACATATCGCCTTTTATAGACAAAGGTTTCCAACCTCTGGTCTCAACCTTTGCTCTCAAAGTGCAAGCCTGAGACTGCATCCGTTGTCCCTGTTCACACACAAAGCCCAGGGTTGTTTGAGGAGCCTTTCTTTTGGAGATGAGTACCGGAGTCTGGAGTTAGTTGTGCCCCAGGGCTAAAGGGGTGAATCTACAAAGGACAGGCTAACAGCGTGTGGCTCAGCGGGAAAGCTGGGACTTAAGCAGGGCTGGGATTGGTTTCTGGTACCAAAATGTGAAAAAACTAAACGGAGGCAGCCCAAAGCACTTTCCAGCTTGTTGGCTTTTCCAGACGGGCTCTCTCTCTGCACAGGCTGCCTGTACACTTGGAGCGATGCTTCCTCCTTTTAGCTCTACAGTGTTGGGATTGAGAGTGTAGTGAGATTCTCTCTCAAAAGAGCAAGAGAATGAGAAATAAAAACGGTTGGGCCTAGTGGCTCAAATCTGTCATCCTAGCAATTGGGCCCTAGAGACAGGAAGATCGGAAGTTCAAGATCAGTGGTGAAACCATAGTGAGTCAGGCTACTGTGAGCTAGACCAGTTCTGTCTAAATAAACAAACAGATAAATAAATAAATAAATAAATAAATAGAATCACTCCTTCCTCTGGCTGAGATAGAAGTAACATTTGGGGCTGGGAATGTAATTCACCTAATATACCTGAGGCCCTGGGTTCGAGCCCCAGCACAGACTATATCTTAGTGTGGTAACATATGCCTTTAATTTGAGCACTCAAGAGGTGTTGACTGGAGGATCAGAAGTTCAAGGCGTCCTCAGTTAGCCTGGAAAACATGAGACTGTCTCAAAAAGCAACAAAAAGAGAAAAGGAAGAAAGATGCTTTTATTTTTTAAATACATTTGCTAATATGTTTGGGAGATATTTAGAAAGATTGAAATTGACTAATAGACTCACCTTCATCACTATTCATAATTTCCGGAAACCAGACTTACAGGTGAAAGTTCACCGAGGAGCACAGTGTCAGTTACACCAAAAACTAGGCCAAAGTTCAGAGCTCGCCTGAGCCGCTGAGTTAGTTGTGTTTTCTTTTAAGACCAGCAAACCTTTAGCATCACAAGGTAGGTGTAAAACTTTATCAGGAAATGACTCAAATCTAGACCAAAGTTAGTTCCATGAATAGTGAAACATTATGCAAGACAAAACCGATCTGGGGCAAGGGTCACGCGGGGTGAATGGACAGATGTGTTGCTCAAGATGCTGGGATGCAATCCATTTTGCAGCCCTCAGAGCTCCAGCCAAAGCTGGGGCTGTGGTAGAGTTAACAACCAGCATGAATGAGACATTGGGTTTTATGGCCAGCCCTGAGAAAACAGACACACAAAACCCCATCGCAGACAGACATGAACACACATTTGTAACCCCAGCTACATAGGGGATTGGAGGCCAGCCTGGACTACATGAGACCCCATCTCAAAAGGAGAGAGGGTGCATTCTAAATAAATCAGTAATGCAGTGTGGAGTTAAGTGGCTTTTTTCCCCTTTGATCTGATCTTAATTCATAGCTATCTTCCTGCCTCTATCCCCTGGGTATAGGATTATACCACTCTGGAGTACACTACCATGCTTAGTTTACAGTGGCTTTGTGT
>NC_022016.1:24458091-24459533 GCF_000317375.1 Microtus ochrogaster
CAGCCTCATAGAAAAAGTGAAAACCCTTTTCCAATAACAGAGAGGGAGACAGTGGAGGAAACAAAGGGGAAGACAGGGAACCCGAGGCAGCTGTAGGAGAGAAACCAAAGATTGAGATTTTTAAGGAAAAGCTTAAACAGAGACAGCGCGCGCACACATGCACACAAACACACAACACACACAGAGTACTTGAAATAGTGAATACGTGGAATCCAGACATAGTTATAAATCAAGGAACAAATTAAAAAGAAAAGATCAAGTGCTCAGTATCTGTCTGTTCAATAAGTATTCAGGTGGCAATTTGGCTATGTGAAATCAATATGAGAAATCAAAAACCCAATCAGCTCTGCCTGTTGTTAATGATAGGCCCTTCTCCAGACTTCTGGGTTAAGATATTTTAATTATTTGTGTATGTGTGTGCGCGTGTGCTCTGTGAGCTGCGAGCTGCCTGAGGTGGGTAACAGTCATAGCTCTAGCACCTCCATACCACCGTCCCTTTTTACTTGAAGACCATCCAAGATGCAATTAAGTTCCTCATTTTCTGGTAACAACCATGAGAGATGCAAATAGGAACCTCTTCCTGAATGGCTTTTCTTAAAGAACCGGTGAAAACAGGAACAAATACTAAGTAATTCACCTGTGGATAAGTAGAACCTGCAATGCTCCGACTGACATCTGACGAAACCCAAGCTCCTCCTGGAGTCGTGACTATACTCAGGATTCCCGAGAAAGTGATGAGGGTGGGACTGGGCAGGCTGCAGCCGGGGCTTTTCCGTGCAAGCTGTGAAACACCCAGCTCATTTAACAACTATTCAAAGCACTCTACAAAGATAAAGACAGGCCTTCTGAAAAATGGAGGGGGCTGGAGGTGATAAAGGCCAAATACAGTCACCCAAAGGGAGATAGGTACGTGACAGAATTGCCGATTGGTGATCAAAATGGTACTCCCGTGGAGCGAGGGACTACCCGCAGACCTTCGCAACCTTCGGTCTTGTCAGCAGGCTTTTGGTGACTCAGCTCCCAGCGGTCACTTTAGCCCCACCCCTCACCCCAGGTCAATATTCCCTTTCTCCTACTAAAGTCTTCCAAATGCGGCGTGGAATCCATCCTTGCCTTCCAAAGCTTTCCTCACAAGGAGCTGTTTTCATTCCTTCTCTGCCCCACCCCCTGCCCAAAGGCGGGCTAGTTTAAAACTCCGTCTGCAGCTAAGAATAATCTAGAACTCCTAAAAATAAATAAATAAATAAATAAATAAATTAATTAATTAGCAAGGATGCTCACCTTACTAGACCTGGAAGGAGGTGGGAGGTCCTTGGACTTCCCACAGGGCTGGGAACCCTGACTGCTCTTTGGGCTGATGAAGGAGGGGGAGTTAACTGGGGGAGGGGGAGGGAAATGGGAGGCGGTGCCGGGGAGGAGGCAGAAATCTTTAATAAATTAAA
>NC_022016.1:24461368-24462324 GCF_000317375.1 Microtus ochrogaster
CACACTGTTTTTTGCTTGTTTGTTTTATGTTTTGTTATTTGTTTTCGTCTGTTTTAAACACAGTCTCACCTTACAGCCAAAGTTGGCATAGGACAAAATATGTAACACAAGGTACGTTATACTCGTGGCAATCCTCTGCCTCAGCTTCCTGCATGAGGGGTACAGAAACATAGATCTGGGGGGCTGGAGAGATGACTTACTGGGTAAAGCAGTTGCCAGAGGAGCATGAAGACCGGAACACCAAACCCCAGGTTCCATAAAAAGGTTGGGTGGGCATGGCAATCTGCCTGTAACCCCAGCCCTTGGGGGACAAGGATCCCTGGAATTAAGTGCCAGGGAGACCAGCTTAGCTGGTGGACTTCAGGTTCAGTTGAGATGCCCTGCTTCAGTGAACAAGGAGGGAAACCACCAGTGTCAACCATGGGACTCCCGTCAGCACCCTCCCACACTTATTCCAGGTACAGAAGGTTAATGTCAGGGATGCTCAGCGCGTGCATGGAGGTCTGAAGACAACTTTTGGGAAGTGGTTATCTCCTTCCACCTTTATGTGGGTTCCTGGTTCTTCAGGCTTGCGCGGCAAACACCTTTTTCCACTGAGCCATCATTGTCCTCCTGCTTTGTTGACATAGAGTTCAGGTAGCCCAGGACACCTTGAATCTTGCTATTTAGGGAAGGAAGTGTTTGAACTCATGATTCTCCTGCCTCCACTTCCCAAGTGTTAGGATTACGTACCTGGTGCTTGTTTCTCTTTATTTCTGTTTTTTGAGACAAGGCCTCCCTCACTCTGTAGCTCGGCTGTCCTGGAACTTGCTTTATAAATCAGGCTGGCCTTGAACTTATCAGAGATCTGCGTGACTAAGTTTCCAGAGTGCTGGGATTTAAAAGTTTGAGCCACACCTGGCTCTCTTTCCTCTCTCCACCTCCTCCTCTTCCCCCATCCCCAACACACACACACA
>NC_022016.1:24466215-24468567 GCF_000317375.1 Microtus ochrogaster
TCTCTGTGAGTTCGAGACCAGCCTGGTCTACAAGAGCTGGTTCCAGGACAGGCTCCAAAACCACAGAGAGAAAAAAAAATGTTGAAACAGGAAAAAGGCAAGGTACTTACTGAAAAGTCTAATGACCTGAGTATGATACCCAGAACCCATATAGTAGGAAGAAAGAATCAACTCCTACAAACTGTCCTCTGATCTCTACATGTACATGGTGGCATGTACTAACACATGCACACACATACACAATATGACATTAAAAATATGTCTATAAACATACATACATATATATGGACTGGCAAGATGGCTCTTGGATAAACGGGGTCTGCCACCAAGTCCAATGAGCTAAGTTCAATCACCAAGATAGTCTTATTTCCACACATGCATGTGGCACGAATATGTGCCCCTCTGTGTGAATAAAGAACTAAAGAGATAAATGTTGCAACATTGCAACTGTCTTCTTTGGGTGGGAGATGGTGCTGAGGACCAAGCCATAGCCTTGTGCATGCCAAGCAAGCATATCTATTACCTGGGGCATCATGCGTGCCAGGCAAGTGCTCCCCTAAGGAGGTCTTAATGGCATTCTTATGATTGTCAAGCTTTAGTATGTGCACTGCTATAGGGACCTGAAATACTTTTGGTAGAACAGAAAGTCTTAGTTTTGAAGAATCAAGTCCTTTAGGACCCGGGGATTGAGCTTTTTTTTTTTTTAATATTTATTATTATGGATATAATATTCTGCTTGCATATATGCCTGCAGGCTAGAAGAGGGCACCAGCCCTCATTACAGATAGCTGTGAGCCACCATGTGGTTGCTGGGAATCGAACACGGGTCCTTTGGAAGAGCACGCAATGCTCTTACCCTCTGAGCCATCTCTCCAGCCCCTCAAGCTCCCTTTTTTATAAGATGCAGTGTTACTGTAGGATGTGCAGTAATTGAACCATCATCCTGTATGATGGACAGATTATTTCTAGTACTTCTTTTTTATATAACAGAACTAAACACCTTTATTGTACATATGTGTGAGTGTAAAGACTTATATGGACAAATCTCCAAAAGACAAAGTCTTCAAAACAGTATCAAGGCATGGTGGTAATCCCGGCATTCAGGAGACATGGCCAGGAGGATTGCTACTGCTGTTAGCTGCCCACCACAGCTCCATGGGAAGATCCTGTTGCTGAAGCCCTCACACGCTTTGGTATCAGGATATAGAGCGGTCAATCTGCAACTGAGCCTGGCACGTATTCCTCATGATGAGTTTTCTTAGTGCCAGAGGCACACACAACACAGGCTGCTGAGGGAAAATGATCACCCAGAAGAGTTTTACTCAGCTGTAGGCCTTGCCTGCTTTACTTCCAATCTGCCAGGTAGGATGTACCCATTGGTACAATAATGGCAGAACTGTCATGGGAGCAACCAACTATATTACTATTACTACTATTATTATACTTTTATTGAATTTGAGGCTTGCTCCACCAAAGGAAATTCAAATCCTGTACCATAAACCTGGTCAAATGGTGGTGGTGTGGCCCGTACCTTTAATCCCAGCAATTTAAATCCCATACCTTTGCCCAGCAGAGGCAGGCAAATCTCTGTGAGTTCAAGGCCAGCCTGCTCTACAAAGCAAGTTTCTGAACAGCCAAGACTGGTACACAGAGAAACCCTGCCTCAAAAAAAGGAAGAAAGAAAGAAATACCTGGTGAAACACCTGTGGCTGGGGTGTGGTCATAGCCCTCAGTGGAGGAGCTAGCGTTATTGTCTTGCTATGTGAACACAAGTGCCTGTCAAGTTGCCTTCTAAATATTTGTGTCTGTGGTCATGGATTTGTGCTGTCAGCTTTGGTCGAAGAAGCTTCCTTTTGTAGGAAGACGGTGATTACTACAGGGACACGTGGAGTATTGTGAAATGCTGTCCCCCTGAGCGTGACGGGATTGCTACACTCCTGAATTCTCAGAAGCTGAGACCTCACCAGGGGAGAGCTGTTAATGTTCCATCACGAGGTCTCTTCTCTCTCTGGGAATAATCACTGCTGGGGAGGAGGGACTCAAAGGGCCCGCCCCTGCCGAGGATCTAGAAGGCAGTTTTCTGGGAAAGGAGAGATTCAGCGTAGAGTCAGTGGTGAGGTGCTCACGCTCCTGTAAGCAACCCCTCACTTCCACTTCTGTAGGCCACCCCAGTTTCGCTCACTGAGCCATCTAAAAACACACAGAACAACGGTAACGACAAGAAAGCCTAAGGCAATTAGTTAAGAAAAGAAGAGGATCCTAAGCCGGGCGATGGTGGCACACGCCTTTAATCCCAGCACTCGGGAGGCAGAGGCAGGTGGATCTCTGTGAGTTCGAGGCCAGCCTGGTCTA
>NC_022016.1:24469419-24471972 GCF_000317375.1 Microtus ochrogaster
CCATAACAGTAGTTGAAGTGTAAATCTAATTAATCTAATCAATAAAAACCTGGGGTCAGATATCAGGGTAATAACCTGAAAGATCAGAGAAACAGAGAAGCAGGCACCAGTGACCTCTTACCTCTCTGGATCCTCCAACCAAAAAGGCCAAGATTCTGTCTTCACCCCACCGTATCACTTCCTGTCTCCACCTCTCGAGTGTTGGGATTAAAGGTGTGTGCCACCCCTGCCCAGTTTCTATGACTAACTAGTGGCTAGCTCTGCCCTCTGATCTTCAGGCAAGCTTTATTCAGAACACAAATAAAATATCACATAACAAATAATAATAAAAGAAAGAAAGAAAAAGAATAGAACGTTTCTTAAGACTCTATTTGAGACAATCTGCAATTGGAGATTGGCATCTAACAGCTTCTACTCTGTAAGGAGGATTAATGACGACACACAGAGAGTTCAAATCAACAGATGAAGGACGGGAATCAAGTAAGGACTGAGATAGGGAAGTAGCAAAAGGAACATGATGTTCAGTAAACCAGAGGGGAAGCTCAAAAACATGGAGTTTTGCTAAGGAAACAGAGATCCCGAAATGCTGGAAATACACCAGTCAACAAAATAAGAAATACAGTGGAGAGTATCAACCCTCAAGACCAAGCAGAAGAAAGAGTTTTAGGGTTGATAAAGGAGGTCAAAACAATAATAATTTCAGTGAAAGAAAAGACGGAAAGCAAAGAATTTGACCAATGCTTCCAAGATGTGTTCTGGGATATAATCATAAACCCAAACCTAAGAAGCTTCAGGGTAGAAAAGATGCTGGGATAAACAAAGGCGCAGGATATTTATTTATTCAATAAAATTATAGCAAAAACTCTCTCAAACCTAGAGAAGAAAATGGATACCTAGACACAGGAGACAGCTAGAACTCCAAACACATACGTCTATAGACGAATCTCTCCGTAATGCACCAGCAAAGACACCGAAAATACCAACAGAGGTGACGTGAAAAGCTGTAAGAGACAGGCACCAACACAGAAACCAAAACCAAACTTTCAAGGCTGGGTAGGCTTGGTGGTGTACACCTTTAATCCCAGCACTAGCGAGACAGAGTTCAAGGCCAGCTGGGTTGGATGATGAGACCCTGTCTCAGAAACACACACACACACACACACATATATATACACATCCAAATAAGGTCAGTGCTGGGAGGTGGTGGTGCTTGCCTTTGATCCCAGTACTCAGGAGGCAGAGTAAGGGAGATCCCTGAGTTCAAGGCCAGCTTGGTCTACAGAGCGAGTTCTAGGACATCCAGGGCTACACAGAGAAACCCTGTCTCAAAAACAAAACAACCAAACCAAAACATTACCATCAGTAACTCTAAAAGCCAAGAAAGAATGAAATGATACATTTCAAACCCAGAAAGTAAATAATTGCCAACCAATAATCTGTTTTACGCAGCAAACTTATCTTTTAAAATTGAGGGAAAGTACATAAACATTTCAAGACAGGCACCAGCAAAGGCCTCCGCCTCTCCCCTGTTGTCACGACCCGCGTCCGCGTGCAACTGGAAAATGGCAGTAAATTGCAGTAAATACCCCTAAGAATGCAACGTCCCCGCTCAGCAGGAAGTAGACAGATTGACAACATCCAAATTCCCTACCGGTTTGGGCCCAGAACGAATGTAGCTGGGGCCAGAAGGCAGCTGGAGCAGAGCTTTGCTAGGTGGCTGTGGTGGAAGGCACATTGCCTCAGCCCAGCTGGTGCCTAGCCTGGCGGATGCCACAGCAGTGCCAGCAAATGCAACAAGTGCTGGAGCTGAGACAAGCTGGAGCACAGACCCCACTGGGCTGCCCAAAAATGCAGCAGCGGGGCAAGGAGAAGGCAGTAACAGTTTCAGGCTCTGCACGCCGAAGAGTCTGCGGCAGAGTGAATTTAAATCAAGAGACTGCCCTATTGTAGGAGCAGGTGGACTTATGGCTAGTATACAAATGTCTTGTTCATTATTTCATTTGTATGACATCTGTTAATATTGCTAATGCCTCTTATGTGGTGAAACAACTCAATGGTTACTTGAATAACCCTTGAAATGTTACAATTAGCACACCAGACTGTAATTGTTTTAGCCAAAGGGATGGTTGAACACCATAGCTCAAATGGGAGGTTGGGTCCAGTGGTGACTGGGGACTCTACTGCTGGCAATCTTAACGCCTGTTGCCATGGGCATTCATCTTTGAATCCTGTGTAAGATCAGACAACCCATGAGAGTACAGCATACGGTCACTTAGCAGAAGCAGGATCAGCTGGGCTGCTAGGGAAGCCAAAGAGGCGCATGAGCGAGAAGGTGTCTTCCATGCACTCAGCTGACAAGAATGAATGAGCCACGGGGGTATGGCAGCTGAGGTATGTTATTCAGGGAACTGCTGAAGGAGCAGTGGTTTCTGACTGCTCCTGGGGTCATGGCAAAGCCACTCCTAAAAGTCCCGAGTCTGAAATGGTCACACACCTCTGTTCACTCGAGGGGAAGAGGGTGTGTGGGAAATAGTATGAGGAACCAACAGTCTC
>NC_022016.1:24473908-24475837 GCF_000317375.1 Microtus ochrogaster
ACATGCCTCACTAGTCATGACATCCAAAAACTGAAAAAGGGCAGAAATGAACCTATTAAGCAAAGGGAGCCCCAAACCAGAAGGCTACTATATATTAATAAAGAGAACAAATTATCCAGAAGATAAAGCAATCTCAAATATTCATACACCAAACATTTGAGCTCTTGGTTCCATAAAACAAATAGTAGAGGTCTCAAAAGTTGGTCGGAAAACAACCACAGAGGGGAAACTTCAACATTCCACTCACTACATATCAGGAGAGAAACTTCAGAACGAAACTAGCACAGATCAGCTGAATTGAATAGCCTTGTACAGACTGCTCCACCTCACCGGCACGAGTTACACATTCTTCTCAAGGGTCGATGGGACCTGCTGTAAAACAGATCATATTATGTGTCACACGGCAAGCCTTAACAAACGCAGAAGACACTCGGGAGGCAGAGGCAGGTGGATCTCTGTGAGTTCGAGACCAGCCTGGTCTACAGAGCTAGTTCCAGGACAGGCTCCAAAGCCACAGAGAAACCCTGTCTCAAAAAAAACCAGAAAAAAAACCCAAAAAACAAACAAACAAACAAACAAACACAGAAGAATCAAGTAACATCTCTATCTTGGAAAGAGATCATAGTGGAATAAAACTAGACATTAACAGCAAGAAAAAAGATGAAGAATTTCACATACACTTGGAAATGAAAAGCAACCTCCCATAACAGAAACCTTGCTGTTGTTGTTGGGTTCTGTTAACATGAGACATGATTGCTCCTGACAGCACCAATTTATTCCTGTTGAGCACCAAAGACACTCCACGTGGAGTTTGTTTTCTTCTTGGCACAACTGGCCTTTGAGCAAGGAACTGCCCATGCTTCAACCACTGACAAAGTACATGGTATCCAGACTGAATGAACAGAACACAAAAAAAGGACTGCCAAACCTTGCCAAGACAGGGTAAGATGGTTGTGAAAAATTTCCTGCCTCTGAAAATGATCTGTCAGTTACGCTAGGCCTTAGCCAAAGTTGGTTGCTTCAACATTGCAAACGAGACTTTGAGTGATTGCTTAGGTAGCCAATTGTGTCCATCATATACTGCTTGCTTTGGAAGCTGCTTGATTGCACTTCCTGCCTACTCAAGTAATATTCTTTCCCTTCTCAGGCCTTCGATGAGGTTAAAGATTAGATAGTCATAGTTACCATCCTCTTATGATTTAGCCTAGCCTATTTCCGATGCATGACTTAGACTCTTTGGAATAGAATGTCTATTAAAACATTTATCATGTGTTCCTTGCTTAATATTGTTTATGTTGGTTGTAATTTAATATTTGATATCTGTTCCTATTGTATATAATTTTGTATTGGGTTTAGATTGCTCTTATTTAAACAAAAGGGGGAGGTGATGGGGAAATCTTTGCCAACCAATTATTTTTAAGAGGTGGGACCAAGTTAGGGTGTGGCTTTCTGGGACCTGGAGAAAAACAGCGCATGGCCCAGGTGCTCTCTGTGTGATTCCCTTGCAGCATAGCTGAGCTTGGACTTCTCGTTCCTGTTTCGTGAGTTTTTCCCTTATAATAAATAAAAATATAATTGTTTTATCTTTTAGCTAGCCTGGTAATTTCCTGAATCGAGCTAACTTCTACAGAAGAATAGATAGTTATAATTATAGTTTTCCTTAGTTATGATAAAAGATAAAGTAGATATAAATATTGTAACTATAATTCTTGCTGACTGTTTTGTTATATGCAATTTTACTATGTTAAAGTTAAAACCTTCCTTTTTATTTAGACAGGAAAGGGGAGGTGATGTGGGAAATGCTTCTGTCTATGTGTTGCTTTTATTGGTTAATGAATAAAGAAGCGCTTTGGTCTGTGGAGGGACAGAATAGAGCTAGGCAGGAAAACTAAACTGAATGCTGGGAGAAAGCAGGCAGAGTCAGTGGGA
>NC_022016.1:24476182-24476831 GCF_000317375.1 Microtus ochrogaster
CCATCAACATGGATGTTTATCTACACATATGTCTGTTCATGATATGTATGCCCATTTCCTATGTATGCCAGAAGAGGGCATTGAATCCCCTGAAACCAGCATTAGAAGTATTTAGTGAGCTGCCATGCAGGTGCCAGGAATTAAATCCAGGGTCTCTTAGCTGTTGAGCCACGTCTCCAGCCTCCCGACCATGTGTTCTTTGTGTGACAATACTTGAAGAAACGCTGTCAGATGAGACCAGGGTGCTGCTCAGCGTGGTTGGTCTGCAGGCCTAGCATGCGAGAGGCCCTGGATACAGCACCTAAGGTGAGGGGCTGAGATTTACAGCCCCAGGCCTCAGTTCGTTAAGTGACATGATAACAAGCTACACCATCATAAACTTCCAGATGACTTGCATCTGAACATTGATACTTTTCGCAAACATGGATTTTCAAGGCACTTGCCATGCTTTAATAAAAATGGCTAGAAGGAGGGGTCATTGTTTTTACTGGCTTTGTTGTTCTTAAATCTTCTTCTTTTTTTTTTTAAAGACATGGTTGGGGGCTGGAGAGATGGCTCAGAGGTTAAGAGCATTGCCTGCTCTACCAAAGGTCCTGAGTTCAAGTCCCAGCAACCACATGGTGGCTCACAACCATCTGTAATGGGGTCT
>NC_022016.1:24477656-24482547 GCF_000317375.1 Microtus ochrogaster
TCTGTAGACCAGGCTGGTCTCGAACTCACAGAGATCCGCCTGCCTCTGCCTCCCGAGTGCTGGGATTAAAGGCGTGCGCCACCAACGCCCGGCAATGCCTGGCATTTTTTAAAGTGTTCTGGAGGATAAGTTCTTCATGCTGGTGAGGCAAGCATGTTACCCACTGAGCTATTATCTATTCCACTATGTGTATTTCTATTAGCTATTATCTATTCTACTACACTTCTAGTTTTCATTGCTCTTTAAAATCAGCCTTGAAGGCTGCTGAGATGACTCAGAGGCTGAAGATGCTTGTTGCCAAGTCTGACCACTTAAGTCTGACCCCCACCCAGGACCCACATGGTGGAAGGAGAGAACCAATTCCCAAAGAGTGGCCTCTGGCTTTTGCATGTGTCCAGGGACACACAAGCCACAAGCATGCTCAATCAAGGCTTTTAATCCTAGCACTCAGGAGTCAGAGATAGGCAAATCTCTGTGACTTTGAAGTAAGCTTGAGCCTGTATAAGACCCCCATTGCAAATAAAGAAAGAAACAAAGGAAGGAAGGAAGGTAAGAAGGAAGGAAGGAAGGAAGGAAGGAAGGAAGGAAGGAAGGAAGGAAGGAAGGAAGGAAAGAAGGAAGGATGGGGAGAGGAGAGGAAAGGGGAGGGAAGGAAAAGAAAGGAAAGGAAAAAACTATATGGACTGAGAGGTGGCTTAGCAGTTAAGAACAGATACTGCTCCGAAGAGGACCAGATATTGGTTCCCAGCATCCGCATTCAGCCGCTGTGCTCCAGAGAGGTTGAGTCTGACCTTCATGCACACCTACCCTCTACCCTCACGTGTACATACTTCCCCACATACACACGATGTAAGTAAAATATTTTTTAAAGTGCATACATACAAGCACACTAAATAATAAATGTAATACCAAAAACAAAACACAAAACACCTCAGCTTTGTTTTTTTTTTTTTTTTTTTTTTTTTGGTTTTTCGAGACAGGGTTTCTCTGTAGCTTTGGAGCCTGTCCTGGAACTCCCTTGGTAGACCAGGCTGGCCTCGAACTCACAGAGATCCGCCTACCTCTGCCTCCCGAGTGCTGGGATTAAAGGCGTGCGCCACCACCGCCCGGCTCTCAGCTTTGTTTTTAGATCAGTACAGCCAAGAGAATATTGCTGCCACACAGGCAAGGACACGGGAGGCATAACTACTGTGGTCCTCTGTTCCCAGCATTGTCTTGCTTCTTTGTTTGTTTTTCTGTGCTTGGGAGTGTTGTTGTTTAGCATGCTCATGCACGTGTGTTTGTGTTTAATTGTATATGTTGTTTTGCTTACTTGTTTGTTTTTGTTTTGGTACAGGGTCTTACTGTAACACAGACTACCCTCAAAGACAAGCCTGACTCAGCTTCCCAAATGCAGAGCTACCTGGTGGGTTAAAACACTCTTCTGGGCCGGGCTGTGGTGGCGCATGCCTTTAATCCGAGCACTTGGGAGGCAGGGGCAGGCGGATCTCTGTGAGTTCCAGGCCAGCCTGGTCTACAAGAGCTAGTTCCAAGTCAGGCACCAAAAACTACAGAGAAACCCTGTCTTGAAAATCAAAAAAAGAAAAAAAGAAAGAAAGACTCTCTTCTGGACCTAGTTACTCATGATTGCTCGGGAGCCCTGGTTTAGCTGAGTTTATTTTCTGCAGAAAAGTGAGTTGAGCACCCGGTGAAAACAGACTGTAGACAATTATAATGATGCTTGTTTTTAATCCCAGTATTCAGGAGGCAGAGGCAACCAGTGAGTAGGAGGCCTGTCTGATCTATTTTGTCTACACAGCAAAGTTTTAGGACAGCTAGGACTAAATAGACCGTATCTCAAACAAACAATAAAAACAAATCACATAAGGTATGGTATTGCATATCTATTCAAGCACAACAGAGATTGAGGTAGGAAGATTACAAATTTAAGGTCATTCGGGACTACAGAGTAAAACTCTTGTCTAAAAAAAAAGTCCAGAAATAAAACAACCCCCCTACACACACACACACACACACACACACACACACACACACACACACACACACACAGAGTTTGCTGGGTCTTTTCCTAGAGACAGTGCTATCCTACTTAAGATTTTTTTAAATGTAGGTAACCCTCACATTATGTTTTGGGAAACAATGACCTAAATTTTGTAAAGAAAGTCTACAAGAGACCGGGGCTGTGTGTAGTTTCCTCTGAAGTCTTAGAGAACAGCGAGACATCATTTTTCACACTGTGGAAATCACCCGACCCCCACCTTCCACCCCACCCCCATCTGCTGGAAAGAGTGTTGATTCATTTTGCAGTGTGGCCAGCAATCTCTGGAGCACAGAAACCTCTTTTTTACTTTTCCATTCTTGGTGTGCAAACAGAACGTTGGCCTTCTTCAGGGAGGCAAGCCCAGGCAGAATCCAGAACAGCCCATTCTGGACGTTTCTAGAGAGACGGAATTAGGTCAAAGAGAAAATGCAGAGCAGTCTGAGGGAGATGCATCGTGCGCCTCGGCTGAGGAGGACAACGTGCAGTCTGCTGTTCGCTCTGCCGAAGGCTGGTGCCTGTCACAATGTGCCTCAGGTCTTCCTGCCCTGGCAACTGACTTCCGAGTCATTGTGGCTGAGGGGAGAACCCTCAAACATCAGGCTGCCTAACCACTGTTTGTCTCTTAGGTGAGGCTTTTGTGCCAGGCCGGTTTGAAGTGCAAGAACAACTGGCTGCCGCTTTGTAGGCTCTGCTTAGTTTAAGAAATTATTGAAAGAAAGAGAAAGGAAGGAAGAAAGAAACAGAGAGAGAGAGAGAAAAAAAGAAAGAGAAGAAGAAAAAGAAAAAGAACGTTTTTACTCTGTTTTTTATTATGACTGTAAATTAAGAACAAACATGAACACCAAGCTGGTAAGGAAATTCTCAACTGGGAAGTGAGGCCAGTGCCAGCCCTATTAGTCACCAACATCACTGAAGGGTGGAGCGCACTAACAGGATAAAACATTAAACCAAAAGCAATACTTCCTTATAACGTCCGCTTTCCTAAGAAATCTTTAAAATGTGAGCTAGACTGCTTAGCAAGCAAATACTGTATTTAGAATTTTAGGAAAGCCCTACTTTCTTTTTTCTTTTTCCTCTCTTCCTCTGCTGGAGACCGTTACTGGGTATGCACGTCCGTAAACAAAGCTCTCCCCATCAAACAGGTTTAGAAGGCAAGAAGGCCTCTTGAAATCTTAAAACTTCGAGAACTTTAACCTGAGGTATTCAAAGCCTATTGACAGGAAACAACCCTGAGATATAACAGGTTTGAACTTGAACCTAGTGTCTGTTTGCATACAGTGCCTAACGAAGACTGTTAACTGACCTGGGCCTCACACCTGTACCGTCAGCACAGCCAGGGCATGGGGAGACAGACGCAGGAAAATCACAGTGAATTCAAGGCCAGGCTGGACGGCAGAGTGAGATCCTGTCTCAAAAACAACAACAAAATCGTTTAGCTGATTGGTGTGACCGTCTTGCCAGCCCCCAACCACAGTTACAATGACTAATCGCTCTGAGTTTATTTTCACGTCTGCTGTGGGGTGGGTCCCTCTTCAGCCCACGTCCTAGGTGCGTATGAAACAATGTACAGGAAACAGAAGTTCACTTGTTTGCTTGGTTTGGTCTTGTTTGTTTGTTTGTTTGAGTCTTCCTGTTGCCCTTGCATGGCTTGGGACTTGCTATACAGCTGGGCTGGTCTCAAACTCCAGACACTCTTCCTGCACAGCTGCCCGAATGTAGGAATTCCAGGTCTGGGCTGGAGAGATGGCTCAGCCATTAAAGGCTAGGTTCACAACCAAAAATATAGGAATTCCATGTCTGTGACTCCACGACCAGCTGTTTTTTTTTTTCTTTTCTCTACTATTGTTTTTGTTGTTATTATTTGCTTTTAATTTTTCCCAAGGGAATCTCTTTTATTCCAGTCTGTTATTTAAGGCATTGTACTTAGGGTGGGTAATGTTCTCTAGAAATAAAGTTGAATAGTATTTCTTGACATACACTCAAGTATATTCAGAAGTTCGAATGAATAGAAATAAATATAATATTTTTCTTTAAAAAGGTTTTATTTATTTTTACTTTGTGTGTGGAATGTTTGCTTGCATGTATGTATGTGTACCGTATGCATGCCTGGTGACCAGGGATATTAGAAGAGGCTGTTGGCTACTCTGGAACTGGAGTTATGGCCAGTTGTGAGCCAGCATGTGGCTGCTGGAAACCAAATCCAGGTCCTCTGCAAGACCAGCAACTACTCTTAACCACTGAGGCATCTCTCCAGCCCCTGATATATAACTTTCATCCATTCATTTATCTGAGAAGAATGTTACCCAAACAGAGGAAGCTATTTGTTAATTGTGATATGCCGTTATCACCTTAAGTCTTTTCTTGGAAACCTGTCTCAAACAAAAACAAACAAAGAAACAAACAAAAAATACTAGCAAATGCTGGTCAGGATGCGACAAGATGAGGAGACTTATCCCTTGGTGGGAATGCAAACTGGTTCTGCCACTTTGGAAATCAAACAGAGTAACTAAAAGCAGAACTACCACACGAACCAGCTACATCACTGTTGGGCATATCCCCAAAGGACCCTGAGCTTAGTACAGATGCCCATCCATGTTTATTGCTACTTTATCCACAATTATAAGGAAACGGAATCAGCCTAGATGTCCAACGATTACACACATTAAGAGAAATGGGTTATCCACAATTATAAGGAAACAGAATCAGCCTAGATGTCCACTGATAGGTGAATGGATAATGAAATGCAAAATATATACACACTGGAATTGTATTTAGTCATAAAGAAAATAAATCGGGAAAATGGGCAGACATTGGAAAGCGTTATATTACGGAAGGCAACCCAGATTCAGA
>NC_022016.1:24483307-24485542 GCF_000317375.1 Microtus ochrogaster
GGAGTAAATGTGGGGAAAAGCCAGGAATCTTGAAAGGGGCCATTGCTCCAGAAAATAGACTTTAAGGGGAAGGGGTGACAAGCACAATAGGACAAAGTGGAAGGAGGAGTTAGAAGGGCCACTGAGAACAATAAAGAAAGAGTCGGGGCAGGGAGGTGATGGAAAGAGGGGAGAAGGCTCAACCAAAAAATATATATGGAATTCCTACATGGGGACCATTATTTTGTAATCTAATTTAAAAAGTAAAACTAAAGACAGAAGAGATAGCTCGGTTAACAGCATTTGTTGCTTTCAAAGAGACCCTGGGTTTGGTTCCTAGCACCTACATGGTGTCTCACAACCATCTGTAACTCCAGTTTCAGGGAATTCACCAGGCCATCTTGGGCACCTGTAACCACCACCCAGACCTGGATAATCACACACAAACTATATTAATTACAATACTGTTTGGCCAACAACTCAGGCTAGCTCTTACATCTTAAATTAACCCATTTCTCTTTTTATATTTTACCATGAGGCTCGCGGCTTGTTATCTCACATCTTGCCTCTTGAGTGGCTACATGGCATCTGCCTGACTCCGTCCTCTTTCTCTCTGCATTCAGTTTAATTTTTCCACCTAGATATATTCTGCATCGCCATAGGCCAAAGTAGCTTCTTTAGTAACCAATGATATTAAAACATACTCTTAGCATTCAGAGGGAAATCCCGCATCACGCACCAAGCACACACGTGGTGCATAGATACAAATGCATACAAAATACCCATATATAAAATGAAATAAATAATAATAAAATGGAGCTAGGGAGATGGTCAGTCAGAAAAGCAAGCGTGAGGACCTGAGTTTGAAGATACAAACTTACACAAAAGTTCTGATGGTTGGATATATCTATAATCCCTTTGCTGGGGATTAAGAGGCAAGAGGAACTTGGGGCTCCCTGGTCAGTAAGTCTAGCAAAATGATGACCTTCAGTTCAGCCAGAGAACCTGTTTTAAAAAAATAAGGTGGGGGGCTGGAGAGATGGCTGAGCAGTTAAGAACATTGCCTGCTCTTCCAAAGGTCCTGAGTTCAATTCCCAGCAACCACATGGTGGCTCACGAAAATCTATAATGAGGTCTGGTGCCCTCTTCTGGCCTGCAGGCATACACACAGACAGTACATTGTATATACATAATAAAATAAATAAATATTTAAAAAATACTCATATACCTAAAATAAATAAGTCTAATTTAAAAAAAATAAGGAGGTGAGAGATTGAGAAAGACACCAGCTTTGATATCTAGCCCCCCCATACTCAAGCATGGGTGCACACACCCTCGTACTCACACATGAATACATACACAAATACATACACATGTATACCACAGAAAGTATAATATTCCTTTTTATTCCCTTTTTTTCCCCTTCGAGACAGGGTTTCTCTGTGTTGCTTTGGAGCCAGTCCTGGAACTAGCTCTTGTAGACCAGGCTGGCATCGAACTCACAGAGATCCGCCTGCCTCTGCCTCTTGAGTGCTGGGATCAAAGGCCTGTGCCACCATCGCCCGGTTCAGAAAGTATAATGTTCAATAACAAATAATAACACAGTTGATAAAGCCATAGGAGTAGAAGAGATGGTGAAATCTCTCCTTAACATCCCCTTTATCCATCAAGCATCACTCAGCGAACACAAAGCTTCAGTATTCAGGGAAGTATTGGATAATAAATATGCTACTCACAGACCAAGAACTCCTCAGCCTGCCAAATGAGCACTCACTCCTTATACTTAAGAGAAGGTTTGGGGATTAAGGCAGTGGTAGAGTCTCTAAAGTCCTAGGTTCAGTTTGATCCCACACTAAGAGAAAAATAAAAATTAAGAAGCAAAAATGCAGAATGTGTTTCCCCACAAGCAGAACACAGGAATTTCCACAGCCATTACCAAATATGAATCATTTGATCCACTTCTATTAGCCCAGAAAGATCATCCTATCTCTTCCTTAGTGTCAAGAGACCTAGAGTTCTGTCCTGGCTCTCTGCCTAGAGTCATGAGTTGATTTTATCCAGAAAACTTTAAAAGCTTTGGCTTTGTTTTGAAACCATAACAACAGAGACAGTGCGATCGTTGCAAAGATCTTGAGCTGAAAGAAGCTTGAAGAGAGTTTTGGTAACTAGTCTTGTTATTTATTGAGCAGAACTCTGTTTTTTTTGGCAAACATTTATTTATTATTTGTGTGTGTGTGTGTGTGTGTGTGTGTGTGT
>NC_022016.1:24486065-24487552 GCF_000317375.1 Microtus ochrogaster
TCTATGAACTAGGGTGGCCTCAAACTCAGAGATCCACCCGCCTCTGCCTCCCAAGTGCTGGGATTAAAGATGTGCAACACCAGGCAAAATGAATAAATCCTTTTAGACAAAATAAGGAAAGGAAATGAGAAGTGCCCAGCTTCCCTTAAAGGAGGGCAGGGTTTTGGCCTGACTGGCGTACCTCTCATCCTGTTCCTGCACTCCTCTGGGGAATGCTCCGGCTCTGCGGTGTTTCACTGACTTGTTCCAATCTTCCCAGCTCACAGAGTAGTCAAACTGAGAACTGGACCTGTGTCAGAGGCCTGTAATTCTAGCGACTCAGGCAGAAGGATTGTGTGTTCCAATCCGGATTAGGTAATTCAGTAAAACTCTGCCATGTTGAGAGGAGCTGGGGAGAGGAAAGGGACGAGGGCAGCCGATGGCTGACTTGTAGCTCTGCGTTTGTCTGCACAGCATGCATGGGGTCCCATGTTTGATCTAACGCAACACAACAGTGGATACTTAGAGATGGCTCAGCAGTTAAAAGCACAGGCTGCTCTTCCAAAGGACCCAGGTTTGAGTCCCAGCACCTAAGTGGCAGCTCACAACCACTGTAAGTAACTCTATGCCTAAGGCTCCCCAACACTCTCTCCTGGCCTCTGCGGGCACTAACCATATACAAGGTGCATTGACATACATGCAGGCAAAACACTCATATACATAAAATAATAATAAAATAAAAACAGTGAAAAAGAAAGCTAATAGTCAATTCAGAACCCTTTATCATTTCTTTAAAGCTACTGTGTATTTCCCGGATGACTTCTCTGGGCTAAACCAGGATCTCCGTTTCACTTGCGTTATCTCATTTATTCCTGGCAATACCCCTTGGAGGGGTAGGAAATAGTGAGATCAACTCAAGAGATTAAAAAAGTAAGGAGATAAGAAAATTGCTCAAGGTTGCACAGTCCCAGGGTGGCCTTTTTGCTCTGCGGGGGTGAGATCATTTCTAAGGCCCATGATAGTGTGCACCGATAAAATTTCCACGCTGTAAGACTGGTTCTTCCACCGTGGCCGTTTCTGTAGAATCAGGCACACTCCTCTGCAATGGCTTACTGTGAGACATACAGAGGGACATTGGAAGATGTAATTTTTCAAGCCGCCAATCAAGCAAGTTTAATAACCCACTTGAGGGCCAGGCATGATGGTACTCGGAGGAAAAGGCTGGCAGATTTTTGTGACTTTGGGGAGAATGCGGTCTGCATAGTAAGTTCTAGGCCAGACAGGACTACAGAGTGAGACCCTGCCTCACGTCTCAAGTAGAAACAAACAAAACCACTTGAGAGCAAGAGCTACCATTGGCCCAGTTGCTTGTTGACGCAGTGAGTTGCATCACAGGGGGGCGGGAATTTGCCCCTCTAAATTTGCTATTCTGGAATATTGGCGCATTGAACAGAACTATGTGAGAAACAGCCCTGTATTTGATGAAAATTAAGACTTCAGTTTTCATT
>NC_022016.1:24488477-24490770 GCF_000317375.1 Microtus ochrogaster
TTCCTTCCTTCCTTTTTCCCTTCTTTCCTCCTCCTTTTCTTTCCCCTTTTTCAAACACGGGGTCTTGTTATTTACTTTAGCTGGCCTGGAACTCTCCCGATAGAGCACGCTGGCCTCCAGCTCACAGAGGTCTGCCTATCTTTGTCCCATCCTACTTGGCTCAAAGTTCTTAAGTAAATGGGCGCAAACACATTTCCAATTTAAAAAGTTGATTTTAGGCAGGTATAATGCCACATATCTGTAACCTTAGCATCTAAGAGGCTGGACCAGGAGGAGAGCAATCTAGAGGTAGCTCCGCCAAACAGCAAGACCTTGCCGCAGATTGTCTGTAATAAGACCGGATAAAAAGGTAACTTCTGGCATGCAAATGTAAACCTAGGACCCCAATAATCTTAGAGCTGCTGTGAGGAACTTTCAACAGCAGCAGAGTCAGTAAAGTGGCTCAGTGGGTAAAGGTGCTTGGTGCCAAGGCTGATGACCTGAGTCTGATCCCTTATAGTCACTCTGTACAGGAGAGAACTGACTCTCAGAAGTTGTCCTCTGTCAATAAAAACAGTAAAAACAAATAAATAAATAAAAGGTTGTCCTCTGACCTCCACATTTTCCCTGGCATATGAGGGTTGAGCATGTCACACACACACACACACACACACACACACACACACACACACTATGATAAATAAATGTGATAAAACTTTTAAAATGAGAGCAGTGTTTCTATAAAGATAACCAGTTCTTGCACTTTGGCCAAAGTATTACACAGAAAAATGTTTACATCTGACATCAAAGTAGCATGACTCTTCCTTCTTCCTCATTTTACTGTTGCAAATAACACTTCAACTCCAGACAGTTCTCTGGATCCCTTGATTTGATTTCCTGAGCACAGAGTTTGATTTCATACTTCTCTGTATATAGCAAATCTAAGAAACATTTTTCACTGAAAGAATTGAACTATCAAGATGTTAAAAACTGATGGTAAAGCCGGGGAGTGGCCCTCGCTTGTGATCCCAGCACTGAGTCGGTAGAGGCAGAGGGATCAGGATTTCCAGGTCACTGTCTGTTACAGGGAGTTGAAAGCCAGCCTGGGTTACTTGAGATCCTGTCTCACAAAACAATGACAAGGCCGGGCGATGGTGGCACACGACTTTAATCCCAGCACTCGGGAGGCAGAGACAGGCGGATCTCTGTGAGTTCGAGACCAGCCTGGTCTACAGAGCTAGTTCCAGGACAGGCTCCAAAGCCACAGAGAAACCCTGTCTCGAAAAACAAAAAAACAAACAAACAAAAAAAAACAATGACAAACAAAATCCCCTCACATTAAAGGGTTGGGTGTAGCCGAAGGGCCAAGCAGTTGCTAAGCAAGTTCAAAGACTGGGGTTCAACCCCAACCATCCCAAAACAGAGCAAACTGACCTTGCAGTTCTGATGCCCACTGGTTTCTCCCCCTTCCCGTGTTTCCCTCTCCCATTCATGCCTATCTCATGTTCTAGTATTATTTTTTTCTTTTATGGAAGAGTGAATGAAGGCATATTAAAAACAAGTGATAAAAACTCCCAAGATAGGAATGGGTTCCAAGGAGGAATAACTATGCAATTTCTTCTTAAAAATTGCATGTGTGCACCTGTTTGAGACAGTCTTGTGTAGCCCCTTGAATTGAATATGCGAAGGTGAAACTGAATCCCTAACCCTGCTCGGTGCTATAATCCCTCAGTGCTGGATTTACAGATGTGTACCACTATGCCTGGTTTTACACCATTCTGGGGGGACAAGCACAACACCTTGTGCTTGCTAGACAAGCTAAATGACGAGCCCCACGGGGTGAGACAAGCATCTAGTGTCTCTGTGTGGACATCCACTCTTCTCCAGCGGTTCTCCTTGTCAGTTGCTATAGGTCATCATTACATCATTACATCCCATGGCACCATATCTGTGGCATTGTTTGTGACTTACGCCTTCAATCTTTGGTCTGTATTTTCAGGTCCAGATAGAGAACTTAGGAGGGCAAAAAGGGTTTGGTTTCGTTTTCTCTTTTTCCACTTTCTTCTGATGGGACCAGAGTTTTGGTCTGGGTCCTTGTGTTCAGCAGTGAGTAGGTGTGGGAAGGAGATCATTTAGGGGATGAGAAAAGCAAATGAGGGTCCCAAGAAAGTGGAACAGAAGAGCAGACATGCTAGTACACACTAGCAACGCTGACACTGGGTACACAGAGACGAGGCCATCAGTGCAAGGCCACTCCTGGCTATACAAGAACTTCAAGGCCTGGACTACATAATACCCTGACTCAAAACAAAAA
>NC_022016.1:24491096-24494312 GCF_000317375.1 Microtus ochrogaster
ATTTATTTTTTATTTTTGGTTTTTGGAGACAGATTTTCTCTGTGGTTTTGGAGCCTGTCCTCTTGTAGACCAGGCTGGTCTCGAACTCACAGAGATCCGCCTGCCTCTGCCCCCCAAGTGCTGGGATTAAACGTGCGTGCCACCACCGCCCGGCTTGTCATTGTTTCTTTTGGCTTTTGTTTTTTTTTGTTTTTTTCTTGTGTGATTAAAGTCTCCACACAGTGACTCAGGCTGCACCTTAATTCACTGGCCTTGAACTCTAGATAAGGCCTCAGTCTCTGCTTCCCAAGTGCTGGGATTACCACACTTTTTTTAACCCATTTGATCCTTATCATTGTTTACCTACAACCAAAGTCACCGTGTGGTTGCCTTGTGTGATGTACTTAGAGAGGAAAGGAAACTTTGACAAAATTCCTGTTCTTCAGAAATTTTCGAGTTCATGTAGGACACCAACACTTAACACTACATAGCAGTTTCAAAGTGTTGCGTGTCTTCATCTTAAACAACTGACTGAAAGCCAAGTGTGGTGTGATCTAGCACTTGGGAGGTAGAGACAGGAAGATTAGGTGTTAAAGATCACCCTTGGCTACATATCTAATTAAAGACCCTGTCTCAAAAATAAAAATAATAAATGGCAAAAAATTAGGTAAAAATTATGGCTTGGTTGGGTAGCTGATCTTAACATGGAATAGTCAGAGGTAGGGGATCACTACAGTTTCTAGGCTAGCCAGTTCAACATAGCAAGTTCCAGACTAGCCAGGACTACACAGGAAGCCTCTGTTAAGAAAGAAAGAAAGAAAGAAAGAAAGAAAGAAAGAAAGAAAGAAAGAAAGAAAGAAAGAAGGAAAGGAAGAAAGAAAGAAGAGAAGACTGAGGATGTAATTCCATGCTTGTCTGGATGCATGAAACCCTTGGTTTGGTCCCCAGAATTGAGTAAACTGGTGTCGAGCAACCTTGAGGGCAGCCTGGGCTACAGCATCAGACTCTGAAAGAACAAAAGCAGCTGAAAGTGGTGGGCTGTGCCAGGAATCCCAGGATTTGTGGAAGGTGAGGGATAATTGCAGGAAATTTACAACCAGTCTGGGGTATATAGCAAGACTCTAAACAAACTCAAAGAAACAAAACAAACAAACAAAAAATACAAAGACAAGCCAAAGCCAAAGAATGAGAGAAAATATATACAAAGCAAATATCTGATAATGGTGGTTTTTATATATTCTAGATATTTGTCAAGAATGTCAATGAAATTGAAAATCTTTTTTAAATATGTATTTATTTATTTGGTGTGTGTGTGTGTGTGTGTGTGTGTGTGTGTGTGTGTGTGTGATGGGCCACAGCATGTGTGTGGAGGTCAGAATACAACTTGTGGGGATCTGTTCTATCATGTGGGACCTAGAGATTACACTCAGGTTGCCAGGCTTGGTGGCAAGCACCCTTACTCACTGTCTTAGTTAGGGTTTCTATTGCTGTGAAGAGACACCATGACCATGGCAACTCTTATAAAAGATAGCATTTAATTGATGCTGGCTTACAGTTTCAGAGGTTTAATTCATTAATGTCATGTTGGGAAGCACGGCGACATGCAGGCAGATGTGGAGACACACTGGCCAGGCTTGAGCATCTGAGATGGCAAAGCCCCTCCAAGTGACACACTTCCTCCAATAAAGCCACACCTACTCCGACAAGACCACACCTCCCAAGAGTGCTACTCCCTGTGAGCCAATGGGGTGAATTTTCTTTCAGACCACCACACCTGACAAGCCATCTCTCTTGCCCCCAAATCCGGGCTCACTACTGTGTAATGTGGTACCACCTCTGGAAGAGTTTTGCGGTTCTCTCAGGAACACAGAGATAATCTAGTACAGAGGCACATCTCTGTAATCCTCAGGATATGGAGGCAGGAGAGTGAGAAATCGAAAGTTCAAGGGTAGCTTGAGTTGCAGCTGACTAGAACTCATAACATAAATAATAAATAAAAGCATAGAATTAGCCCTAACTGCTCGGTGCGAAGTTCACATGTAATCCCAGCACTGTGCAGTGTAAGCAAGAGAACTGAGAGTTAGAGACTAGCCTTGACTATTTAGGGAGCCTTCAATATTTTTCCTTTTAGAGCACAGTTTGAAGGATATGGGTAACTCACCATACCAGAATGGTCCCTTGTAGTCTTTGGCAAGATCCAGAAACTCACTGGACCTGTTTCCTATCGGTCAGATAGAGAGGTTGAACTAAATAAAACTCCTTGAAGCCCCTTAGTACTGTCAAAAATCTACAATTCTGGGGGTCTCGGTAGAAGCTAAAGAAAGGCTAGCAGCCAATAGCTTATAAAATGTTTACCGGCCATCCCAGAGTTGAAGACATTGTATCAAAGATCAAACAAGCCCTGGCCTCTCTCCACTTTTCCCTACCTACAAAACAAACAGCAAACTTGGGGAGAAAGTGCAGAGTAAGCTAAGGTTTACATCAAAGCAAAACGAGCTGAACAAAGGCCAGCTGGCTGCACTTAGCCGTCTTATCTCCTAGATAAACGGCTATTAATGAACCATAAACACAGCGCGGCTAGTTAGAACCCAGAAACAGACGAGCTCCCTGGGAGCTACGGAGAAGTGCGCCACTGGGCACTCTGTACTGGAGAGAGACCAGCTGGACCGCTGGGATGGCGTGGGAGAGGTGTAGCCCTGCTCTCTCGGTCAGACCAGGGTGCTAGTGAGGTGAGGGGAGCCTGATGCCCTAAGGAGGCCTGAAGCAGGCAGCCTTCACAGAGGAATCCTGAGGGGAAGACGGGTGAGTCGCCTTCTCCGCCAAAGGCATTTTATTTTAGCAGGCGCCATTCTGAAGACACGGTCGAAAGTCAGGCCAGGAGGTTTTGAGTTCACAGGAAAGGCAGACTCTCAGGTTCAAGCAAATCTAACAAATAGAGATCTGCTTATCAGGACAGCATAGGAAATCTGCACCGAAAGTCTTAAACAAGAGATCAACTCTTACAAAAATAATTTCATTTGGAGGAAGGAGGGAGGGAAGGAAGGAAGGAAGAAAGGAAAAAAGGAAGGAAAGAAGGAAGAAAAAAAAAGATAGCCTTATTTTTAATCCTGGGAGAAGTCCATATAAGTATGGATTGATTCTAATCAATGTTGATACATTTCAAGTGAAGATAGCACCAGGTTAGCCCATGGAGATGAAGAAGCTCAGTTTGTCATTCCACTGTCCATAGTAGAGACT
>NC_022016.1:24496372-24498663 GCF_000317375.1 Microtus ochrogaster
GATGGGCACATGCTCCTTTGTCATTAGACAAGTTTCTGGAGTTGGATCCAGGGTATGGAATTCAAGTCATCAGGCTTGGCAGCAAGTGCCTTTACATGCTAAGAGACCTCAACAGCTCACTGTCTGCCTTTATTACTGTAAAGATAGCAAAACAGCTACAATTGGTAAGAGGAAAATGCCATATTATGCTAGGTTGTGAGCAACTTCTGGGCCAAGACTACCTCACGTTTAGTTTATTATCAAAATATCCCTTGTGCTTTTGTCAATGTTCTGTTGCTGTGAAGAGACACCATGACCACAGCAACTCATACAAAGAGAGCACTTAACTGGGGCTTCCTTACAAATTTAAAGGTTTAGTTTGTTATCATCATGATGGGAAGCATGGTGGCACACAGGCAAGTCTAGTGCTGGAGAAATAGCTGCAAGTTCTACATCTGTATATGCAGGCACCAGGAAGTGAGAGTCTCTGGACTTGGCATGGGCTTTTGAAACCTCAAAGTCCACCCCCCCCCCAGTGACACACTTCCTCCAGCAAAGTCATACCTTCTAACCCTTTCAAATAGTGCCACTCCCTGGTGACCAAGCGTTAAAACTATGAGCCTATGGGGGCCATTCTCCTTCAAACCACCACACCCTGATGCTTGCTATGTGGCTCCAGGGATTGACTTTACTGGGGCAGAAAAGGAATGAAGAGGAAACATGGACAAAGAAAAGCTGGAATTGACTGGACTGGGGCATCTAATAGAGGACCATAGCATCCCAGAATTTGAGTGCATTTATTATATGTGTTTGAACAGGATGGCAGATTACTGCATACAGGTTAATCAAGGAGACAGATTTAGCTAGTATCAGCAGGAGTGATTTTTGTAGGGGAACAGTCTTCAGGCTGTAAACATCTGGGGAGGGGGAGAGAAACCTACAATGGACATTATCTGCACACACTATCAATATCCATACATGAACTAGAAGAAGGCCTTGCCATCCTCTGAGCTTTATTCTGGGAAGGCTATGCCACTTCCACGGGACTGAGGCTCTGTGGGGTAGCTGGCATGGCCATGCTCATGTCAGCAGCATACTTTCACTGAGGAATTCACTCACTCCCTACAATCCCCAGTTCAAATTTAACAGACACTTAGCATATGGTGTTGGACCCTGAAGAGACCACTCTCACACCGCAGCTGATGTAAAAGCAAGAGGATTTAATTCTGTCACGACAGGGTCTTTCAGCATTCGAGAAGCCAAAAGACCCTGAATGACTGTCACAAGCTACTTTTAAAGTAAAAAGCCATAGAAACAAGGGTGGAGTCTGGGGGTCCTTTTACCAACTATTAGGATTGGCTGATTCAAAGGGCTACTAGCAATGATTGGTCTGAGCCACGGCGAGAGAGTGGTTGCTAGATCAGGCAGGGTTAAGGGGGAAACATCTGTGAGTCATCCTAACCGTATCCGAGGAACTGAGTCAACATCTAAGAGTTATCTTGCCCCAGTTTCAATAACCGAGTTCTATTTGGAGAACATTCACAAGGACTCAGGGAGATGGAAAACCCCCAACATTTCAGTATGTGCAAGTGTAGTTGTTAGGTCCTTGGTTCCCAGGGGAGGGGGGAGCACTGCTGCTGAGAGGCCTCAGAAATGGCCTCAGAGTTGTCCTAGAGTTTTCCAATGGCTGGAGGAATGTGTGACATATGATTAGGGGAATATTTAAGTAATGAATGGATTCAGAAGCAGTTGAAAGACAGGTAGTTTTCTATGATCATATTGAAAATGGCATGGAGATTGGCTATGAACCTGCCATTCTTTAATCCCTAAATTCTCATGATCAGAAGGGCAAATTTACTTAACATTAAAATCGAACATAGCTGGATAGGATGTGACACACTTTAACCTCAGCATTTGGGAGGCAGAGGCTATATTTTGAACCAACACCATGAAAATGATAGTTTTACCGTAACTGAAGGGATTCTACCCAGCCCTTCAGCTGTAGCCCTGCCCTTCTCTCCCATTTTCTCTGCCTTGCTAAAAACAGTTAGATTGCATTCTTAGAGCTAGCACCAAGGTCTATTCCCTTATTTGGCCACATCTTACTCCTGAGACTGACTATCAAGGTCTAGCTATCAAAGTATTGAAGTCCAGCAACAAAAAAAGCCCCATTGGGCCGGGCGGTGGTGGCGCACGCCTTTAATCCCAGCACTCGGGAGGTAGAGGCAGGTGGACGGCTCTCTGTGAGTTCAAGGCCAGCCTGGTCTACAAGAGCTAGTTCCAGGACAGAACCAAAAGCTATGGAGAAACCC
>NC_022016.1:24498763-24500551 GCF_000317375.1 Microtus ochrogaster
TTGGGAGGCAGAGGCTGGCAGATCTCTGTGAGTTCAAGGCCAGCCTGGTCTACAAGAGCTAGTTCCAGGACAGGCTCTGAAGCCTGTCTCAAAAAACAAAACAAAACAAAACAACAACAACAACAAAGATTAAACATCTCATCCTAACACAGGGGTTTTCCTCCTTTGCCTTCATAAACCACCATTTGCCTATGGGCCACTTTGTCTCCTCTATCCAGAGGCAGTACTCAATTTTCCTCCCTCGCCCCTGGACAAATACCCCTTCTCCCTCCCCCTTACCCCCTCTCTCCCCTCTCCCTTCTTCCCTTCCTTCTCCCTCTTCATCTATCTCCTGCTTTGCTCCTTTATCCCTGCCCTTTGTTCCTCTGGGGCAAATCTCCTTTGTGCTGAAAACTTGGTTTTGGGTGGGCATCTTGAGTCAACTTTGAGGTTCCCTACAATTTCCGCTGTTGTTTTGAGATAGGGTCTCTATGTGTAGTCCAGGCTGCCTTCAAACTCACTGTGTAACTCCTACTGACCTTAAACGCCTGACCATCCTCCGCATCAGCCTTTTCAATGCTGGAATTACAGGCATGAGCCACCAAGCCCAGCCATTATTAGCTGCTCTGAGTTCTTTGAAGATAGAAAGCTTGGGGGATGAGAGATGGTTCAAAGGCTAAGAGCACTGACTGCTCCTGTGAGGACTGGAGTTCAGCTCCCAGCACCCATACTGCCTGTAGCTCCGGCTCTAGAGGGATCCAACACAGGTACATGCACACACATGTACACACACGTACACGTATACAAAATTTAAAATCATAAAAATAACTGGCTGTGGTGACATACCATACATTTTTAATCACAGCACTCAGGAAGTAGAAGCAGGCAGATCTCTGTGAGTTTGAGGCCAGTCTGGTCCACACAGTGAGTCCTAGGCCAGCCAGGACTACACAGTGAAAGCCTATATCAAATGACAACAGGGCAGGGAGATGAGTCAACAGTGTGGAGGACATGCTGCTCTTGCAGAAGACCCAGGTTTCACTCCTAGAACCCACATGGCAACCTACAACCATCTCTCTAACTCTAGTTCTAGAATATCTGACACCCTCTTCTGACCTCGATGGGCATGAGACATGCATGTGGTTGAAAAACGTATATATAAAATAAATAAATAAACCTAAAATAATAATCTTAAAATTAAAAAAGAAAATATATGAACCTCCCATAGCAGGAATTTCAGACATCTAGGCAGGCTGTTGCTACATTTAGGATTAAGTCTGTCTCTATTTGCAATGTTTCTATTTTCCAACATAAGGCATTAAATTGATGATGCATTAAATTTCTGATTCCCAGAAATTAAGAGGCTCAAACACCTCCACACCATGGTGAGTGTTCATAATTTAACAATATAACGAGAACAAATAGGTATCAAACTCATAGAGTAGATTTGGCCAAATTCATACTAAGCCTGCTCCCGCTGCTCTTGGCATCCAAACCCTCCTCTGGAAGCCTGTATCTGGACTGACAGGTAGCGACAACATTGGGAAACCTTGGCTCTTGCTACTACACTATTCCTGATTGAGATGAAGCTGTTGAGGCAAGTGAGCCTGCACCTGGTAAGCAAATATGAGGGTGAGTGATAATTGAAAAACAGGTTTCAGGGAATCCCATGGATCTTTTCTCAACTCAGCAGTGACAAGCCTAACAGGTTCTTGGTGTCCGTCCAGTGGGGAAAGCCTGTGCAAACCGGTAACTCTTACACAATGACTTTTTAATTTTTTAAAAACTTTCACTTAAGGCTGGAGAATG
>NC_022016.1:24501776-24505803 GCF_000317375.1 Microtus ochrogaster
AGCCATGGAGGTGGTAGTGCACACCTTTGATCTCAGCACTCAGAAGACAGAGGCAGGCAGATTTCTGTGTTGGAGGCCAGACTGGTCTACAGAGTGAGTTCCAGAACAGCCAGGGCTACGCAGAGAAACCCTATCTTGAAACAAACAAACAAACAAACAAACACCAAACAAACAAACAAAAAGAATGAAACTTTTCTAGCTATTGATAGTTCCTGTGGGATATTAGGCTCTAGATTTGAGTTTAAAAGCTCTGTAGTGGGGGCGGTGAGGTGATGGTGTTGGAGTTTGGGCATGTCAATTGCAGGATTGGGTAGTAGATACAAACCCTGGATGAAACAAAAGTAGAAAAGCATTCCACAAGTAGGTTCTAAAACACGAGGAAACTAATAGATAAACCAGGATCCAAGCCAAAACTCACAAATCAGCAATAAAGCAGGGAAAGTAAAAGATAAGATTCAGAATACGAAGGGAATATGGGAAGACAGGGGTCAAGTTGTAAAGCTTCTGTATGCTGAAAGAACTGAAAACCATAAACTGCTGCCGTATGAATGGTTCTGTCAGGCCGGCTGTGAGCTGAGAGCACTGTATCCCTCACTAGACCAGGGGTTTGTGTCTGATACCTGACTGCATTGAGTGCGTGTCAAATCAGCCTATATAGGCATTTAGCCAACAATAGTGAGTAAATGAATTAGTGTGCCTTATGGCTGTTTGTACTGTTATATTTAAGAAGAATTTCTGAGAATTAATTTTCAGTTATGAGATTTGCAGTTAGAAAACAGTATGCTGTTTCATGGAAACATCATCATATACAAATTATCAGATAAAAATCATCATTTGTAGGCTGGAGAGACATCAAGTTTAAGAGCACTTGCTTCTTTTCTTTCTTTCTTTCTTTCTTTCTTTCTTTCTTTCTTTCTTTCTTTCTTTCTTTCTTTCTTTCTTTCTTTCTTTCTTTTGAGACAGGGTTTTCTCTGTGTAGCCCTGGCTGTCCTTATAGACTAGGCTGGCCTGGAACTCACAGAGATCCACCTGCCTCTGTCTCCCGAGGGCTGGGATTAAAGGCGTGCCCCACCACACCCAGCTGCACTTGCTGGTCTTGCAAAGGATCAGGGTTCAGTTTCCAGCACCCACATGTTGTTTCATAACCATCAGTTACTCTGGTTTCAGGGGCTCGGATGCTCTTCTCTGGTCTTCACAGGTAGAGTGTGGTGCACAGGCATACTAACAGATAAAACACTCATACATAAAATAAAATATTTTTGAAATTATTATTTGTATGCTACAGAAAGCTATTACCAAAATCATTTTTGAAATTAAAATTGCAAGCTCCAAAAAGCTATTGCCAAAATCTAACAGTAGGGCTGGTTACATAGCTCAGTGGGGAGAAGCATTTATTGAGCAGGACTGACATCCTGAGTTTGATCCCTGGAACCCATGGTGAAAAGAAACCCAACTTCCCAAAACTGTCGTCCTTTGATTCCCACATAGCTCTGTGGCCCACAAGTGCCCCTGTTGTGGGATATTTGTACACCGTGTGAACATGTATTGCTATGATTGGTGTCATAAAAAGCTGAATAGTCAATAGCTAAGCAGGAGAGATAGGCAGGACTTCTGGGCACAGAGAGGAAGTAGGAGGAGGTAATCGAGGTTCAGGGAAATGACAACAAGACGTGGAGGGAGTCAGACACACAGAATGAAAGAAAGGTAAAAGGTCATGAGGCAAAACATAGATGAATAGAAATGGGTTAAGCTGAGCTTTCATGATAAATAATAAGTCATCATTTGAGAACTGACTGGTGGGGCACAGAAAGACTCCTTACAACACCCCCACATCACACCCATACATAACCCATGTGCGTGTACACACACACACACATACAACAATAATAAACTTAAAAATCAGCGTACAACACCTAATAGTATTGATTCAACTTAAAAAAGTCACTTGGTCATTTCCTCTGTGCTTAGTTTTGCTGATTTGATTTGGTTGTAGCTTTAGATTCCAAGTTCGTTCAGGTTTCTGGTGATCCTTTATTCCTTTGAGTTTATAAGTTGTGTTTACTGTTAATAGGACTACATGGTCCAAACAGCTTTACTTTAGGAGTACTAACTGTTGGTCAAGAACAAGATCAAGACATTAGTGCCTTCCTCTTCTTTCTCTTATGAAAATAGAGGGTGATTGCTTACAACTATGTTTATGTGGTACCATAGTCAATGTTCATTGTTGTGAAGAGACACCAAAACCACGGCAACTCTTAGGAAAGAAAGCATTTAATTGGGGCTTGCTTACAGTTCAGAGGTTTAGTCCATTATTATCATGTCAGGAAGCATAGCAGCAGGCAGGCAGGCAGACATGGTGCTAGAAAAGGAGCTGAAAGTTCGACCTGTAGGCAGCAGGAAGAGAGAGAAAGCGACTCTGGGTCTTGATTTAGGCTTTTAAAACCTCAAAGGACACTTCCTCAAGAAAGGCCACACCTATCCAACAAGAGCACACCTCTTAATCCTTCTAAGTAGTGCCACTCCCTGCCGACTAAGCATTCAAATAAAAGAGTCTATGGGGGCATTCTTATTCAAACTACCACATATGGTGTTTCTATCAGTCTCAATTAGGGTTTCTATCTCTGTGATAACAATTTGAGGAGGAAAGGGTTTATTTCACCTCAGAGTTTCCGTTCCTCACCCAGGGAAATGAGGACAGGAATTCAAGGTCCCCCTCTCCTGAGGTCTGCAACAAACAAACAAACAAACAAACAAACAAAAAACCCGAACAACTATAAACATAAAAAATATCCCTTTGGTAAGAGGAGCACAATGAAGTTTTCCCTTCGTCTTAATAAGATTAGACTGTTTTCTGGTTATATACAACTACATCAAGAATTAATTCAGAGCCAGGTGGCAGAGGCAGGCAGATCTCTGTGAGTTCGAGACCAGCCTGATCTACAAGACCTAGTTCCAGGACAGGCTCCAAAGCCACAGAGAAACCCTGTCTTGAAAAACCAAAAAAATTCCTTTTCTCAATAAAAAAAAAATAACAAAAAATAAAAAAAAACTACATTTCACAAAAAGATCAATAATAACCAGCTTTAAAAATAATAAAAAACTTTTACAGTCAAAAAAAAAAGAATTAATTCAGTTTTGAATTTTTAGTTGACTCCCCAAACAGCTGGGATCCTTGTCAGCTTCTTCTGGCTGCTTTGCTCTTTCCACTTGGCATAAGAATAAAGATATTGTAGTCACAAAATACATCTATGTTGGCAGAGAAAGCTTTGCATTCACAACCTGGTCTTTTCTCCAAAAAAAAAAAAAAAAAAAAAAAAACCACGCAAACCTTCCTTATCAACAAACACTAGGCCATCTCTGTTTCTTCCTTGCCTTCAGCCTATTTCTTATAAGCTTCTCTAAAAGGCAGAGTTGGAGTTTATTGAAGGATGTTTTGAATATGGATTTTAAGGATGAGAATTAAGAAGGGCATTCTGAAGAAACCGAGACATGCATGAGAACATGGGTGTGGGCTCCTGGAGGGACTTACTTGTTTTTTATTCATTTATTTTTGAGACAGGGTCTTCCCTGTAGTTCAGGTTGGTCAGAAACTCAGTAAAGTGACCTGGAACTTGAGGCAGTATTCTTGCTTTAGCCTCAAAAGTACTAGGATTACAGGCCTGTGACACCGTGCCCAGCTGATTTATCATTCTTCTATTTTGGGGCTGGAGACAAGATCTCACTCTGCAGCCCAGACTGACCTGGAACTCACTATGTCTCCCATGCTGGCTTCCAACTCACAGAACATCTCCTTAGCTTCCTAGGATTGCAGGTGTGAGCCATTGCTTCTAGCTTATTCTTCCTTATAGCAGAATAATACTCCATTGATCATATAAACCATATCTCTTCCATCCATTCATCCAGTAACAAGCACTTAAGCTGACTCCATGGTTTGGCCATTGTGAATAGTTCAGCTTTGAGAAACATGGGTGTGCAGAGATTTGTATACTGACTTAGGTTTCTTTGGGTAAATATCAAGGAATGGTAC
>NC_022016.1:24506170-24506801 GCF_000317375.1 Microtus ochrogaster
TCTCTCTCTCTCTGTCTCTCTCTCTCTCTCTCTCTCTCTCTCTCTCTAAGAGGCAGCTTCTGTCTTTCCCTTCTCCCCACTTCTCTCCTTTCCCCTCTCTGTCTCTCTCTCTCTCTCTCTGCCTCTCTCTACTCTTCCCCCTTTTACTCTTACCCTCCTCCCCTTCCCTTTCATAACCCACTACATAAATATCCAACCTCACTCTGCATTGCGTGCCTATCCATGTTTATGTCTCTGTCTCTCTCCTGCTGCGCACCTGGAACCAGTCAGTTTCGGAGACCAGTGGCATGGTCTCGTGGTGTGCCTATCAGTCTGTCTCTCCTCGTGGGACTCGCTGCCTGCTGCAGCCACTCGGGAACCTGCAGCATTTTACTTTTACCATTACACCTTGTATTATTTGCTCTTTTGGTGACTGTCACGCACACATGTGGAGGTCACAGACAGCTTGCTGAGGTCAGATCTCTCCTTCCATTTTGTGGGTCCTGAGTGTTGTTTTTTTTAAAAATGCTGCAAGATCCCCGGTGGCAGTAGGCAGCAGAAATGCTGTAGGTCCCAAATGGTGGCGGCGGGCCATGTGGCGGCAGACAGCAGGCCCTGGGAGCAGCCAGTCCCAGGCAGAGACAGCTGCTGG
>NC_022016.1:24507511-24509961 GCF_000317375.1 Microtus ochrogaster
GAGTCTGGCTTGGTGTTTTAATTTCTGAGTTCATTATACACACTGGCTATTAATCTCCTGTGGCAGATCAATGTCTTTCTTCTCCTGAGGTTTCTCTTCACTGTGCTGATCCTTTGCTGTATAAAAGTTTCATTTCATATACTCTGGTTTGTAAACTCTGGCTGTTATGACCTAAGCAGTTGGAATCCTATTTAGAAAGTCATAGCCCATTTCTGTTTCTTGCAGCGTTTTCCCACAGTAGTTTCAAAACCAGATCTTGAAAAAAAATTACTCTGCTTTCTTCATTTGCACCAGTGCACAGGTGGAGGGTGAGGCCAGCTTTCAGGAATTAGTTCTTCTCCCATGTGGACACCAGGGGTAGGCCTGAAGTCATCGGGCTCAACAGCAGATACCTGGACTCACGGAGCCACCTCACTGACCCGAGAGGAGCAAATGAAGTCCTGACTGAATGTATACTGTTGGCATGGGCACAACCATAGCAAGGACCCCAATGCCTCAGATCCATGAGAATGGCAAGTCCTTCCCCAAATCAGGCTCAGGGGGAATGGCAAGTCCTTGCCCAAATCAGGCTCAGGGGGAATGGCAAGTTGAGTCCCCTGGTCTGAGTATTGAAGGTTGACAGTGTATATATAAAGAATCAACCACAGCTTCCTCTTCTTGGATGACTGCATCCTGAGACTGCAGCCCTGTAGAGACTCCAGCTAAGATCAGCTAAACCCGCAAACCCGCATCCTTGTTCAATACATACCATAAACCCACCGCCTTGTTCAACTGTCTATAATGAACACACTTTCTTGTTCAGCAGTATATAATCAACTGGCTGGGTTTCCAGGTTGCTGGTGTGTCTCCATCAGAGTGTACTGTCCCACCCAGATCCCAGCTTTTCTGTATGTGTGTCTGTCATTTTTCGTCCTCTGTTCCCCTAACCCCCCAGTTAGCCAATTTCACACCATGTATGTTGCAGCACTGATCCAAAATTTTCAGACTTTTTGTCCATTTTGAGTTGATCTTTATACAGGGTGAGATATGGGGACATAGTTTCATTCTTCAACATGGAGATATCCAGTTTGTCCAGTACTACTTGCTCAAGAGGCTACTTTTTCTTCAGTATGTACTTGATCCCCTGTACCTGTTGAGAATCAGATGGCTGTCGCTGTGTGGGCTGTTTCTGGGTCCTCTATCCCTTTAAATGGCTTATGCGGGATAAGAAAACAGGGACTCGGAAATATCGAGTCCAACAAGAACTAAAAACTACCAAGAGATTCAAAAGCTCATTATATTTGTTCTATAAGCAATAATATTTGTTGTATTGAACTGGAGAAAAAGCTAGTATAAATGAGTAGATACCAGGATATACAGATCTGGAGTTTAGGGCCAGAATGGGTTTAGAATGTCTGCAGAAGCTTGTCTTCTTTTAGTTTCTTAGCTAATGTTTTTTAGCTAAATGAGTGTTTAAAATAGCAATTGCATTTGGTGACTAAACACAAATACAATTTTTCCTTTGACAAGCTCAAAAAATATTCTAATAATACTTAATGTAGGTGGCAGGCAAGAGTCTATAAACCACAGAGTTGAAATTGGACAACATTGATTAATTGAACATTAACTGAACAACATTGAAGTTTGATAAGACAGAATTCAGCCACTTATTCTCATTTAGGTCCTTGTGGTGACAGCATACAAATGTTCACAGCCACATTCAGTGCTGTGGGGGCCAACTCAAAGAACCTTCAGCCTTTTTTTCTTTTTTCTTTTTGGACAGAGTTTCATTTAGCACAAGCTGTTCTCAAACTCACGATGCAGCAAAGACTGGCCTTGAACTTGTGATCCTCCTGCCTCAGTCTCCTGAGTTCTGGGGTTACAGCTATGAACCTCCATGCTGATGAGAACATTCTCCAATAGAGAAGAAACTGCTTGGAAGAATTATGGAAATAAGAGACCCAGAGTGAACTAATAGCGAAAGGCAGAGACGGCCACATGCCAGGTCACCTGCATGAAATGTGAGCTGACGACAGGAATGAACAATGATAAAACATCTGGATCTCCTCCATCCTCCTCCTCCAGCAGCTGCTGAGGTTCTACAGCTTGTCTGTCCTGGGGGTCTTCTAATGAAATTGTTCTTGAGCTTCAAAAAAAAAAAAGAATGACAGAAATCCGGATGCTAAGTATTTGTGGGAATAACAGACCCCTAGAAGTCCCTCTTATTTACTCATTGATGTGATGCAACACTCAATTATTTATTTGTCTGCTTGTTTATTTATTTATTGTATATTTGAGACAGGTTCCCATGATACAAATCAAACTGTATTCTAACTTGCAGCAAATTGCCTCTGCCTCCCCAGTGCTGGGGTTAAAGGCTTGTGCTACCACACAGCGAGGGGCCCCGAGAGCACTAAGGCAGCTGCTTATATAGGGAATTGGCACATGGGTTGCCCTGTGATTGGCTGCCA
>NC_022016.1:24510529-24520084 GCF_000317375.1 Microtus ochrogaster
TCTCTCTCTCTCTCTCTCTCTCTCTCTCTCTCTCTCCCTCTCTCTCTCTTCCTCCCTCTCTCGCTCAACTGAAGATGTTCTTAAATTTCTTTCTGATCTTCCTGCCTTCGGTTCCTAGGAATTCTACACATGGTGGGTAAGCATTCTCCTCAACTATATTCTACTGACTGTTCGTCCCTGGTCACAGTAGTTCTTTTTTCTACTGACCCATTATATTTAATTTCATTTAATTTTCTTTTAGAAATTCAAGACAGGGTCTCACTGTGTAGACTAGGCTGGCCTCGAACTCACAGAGATCTACCTGCCTCTGCCTCCTGAGTGCTGGGATTAAAGGTGTGTGCTATCAACAGTCTTTGTCTTCTAGGGAGACACTGAGATGCTTATGCAGGGAATGATAGGTTATTTGCTTCAAAATACTCAGGAAAGGATGGGAAGTGGGTAGAGACGAACAGAATAATAAGATTAATGTTAGTTAACTGATAAAGCTGGACGGTGGATGCAGAAACTATTTTATTTCTAGTGCAGGACATCAGGTCTGGGCCTTGTACACACTACACAAGTGTTCCATCACTTCTATCTCTAGAAGATTTCACTGTACAATCTACTTGTACTGCTTGTCCAGTCTAGACTAGTTTTGAACTTGTAAGTCCCCTGTCTCTGGTTCCCAAGTGCGAGGGTTATACCACATCTGACTTTTCCCTTATTCTTTAGATTTTATTTTTTTTTATGTCTGTGTGTCTGTGTGAGTGTATGCCACATGCATATAGTTGCCCAATGAAGACAGTGGGGGGCACCCGATGATGCCCTGGAGCTGGAGTTACAGAAGGTCATGAGCCATTCAATGTGGGTTCTAGAAACTGAACTCAGTTCTTTGCAAGAGCAGCAAGTGCTCTTAACCACTGAGTTGTCTCTCTAGCCCCTCCCTTTACTCTTAGTGATGTTAGCACACTATTCTCTGGATCACTTCCTCTCATTTGTGCCTAGCCAAGCTTGCTGGAGAGGCCTTGCACAGAAGGCTGAATAGAGAATGTACTGAGTACATAGAGAATGTGTTGATTTCATTGGTTAATTAATAAAGAAACTACTTGGTCTGATAGGTCAGAACATAGGTGGGTGGAGTAGACAGAACAGAATGCTGGGAAGAAGGCAATGAGGCAGTTGCCATGCCTCTCCTCTCTGAGACGGACGCTGGTTAAGATCTTTCCCAGTAAGCCACCACCTCATGGTACTACACAGATTATTAGAAATGGGTTAATCAAGATGTGAGAATTAGCCAATAAGAGGCTGAAATTAATGGGCCAAGCAGTGTTTAAATGAATACAATTTCCGTGTAATTATTTTGGGTAAAGCTAGCTGGTGGCTGGGAGCTGGGCGGCTGGAAGCGGCCCGTAGCTCCTTCTACAAGAGAGAAGATTGAGAAAATGAGAAGGAGAGGAGGATGCTGGGAGCCAGCCACACAGCCAGACAAGGAATAAGAAAGAAAGAAAGAAAGAAAGAAAGAGAGAGAGAGAGAGAGAGAGAAAGAAAGAAAAGCTATACAGAAATAGAGAAAGGTAAAAGTCCAGAGGCAAAAGGTAGATAGGATAATTTAAGTTAAGAAAAGCTGGCTAGAAAGAAGCCAAGCTAAGGCTGGGCATTCATAAGAAAGAATAAGTTTCTGTGTGATTATCTGGGAGCTGGGTGGTGGGTCCCCCAAAGAATAAAGAGTAAAAGCAACAATAACAACAACTGTAAGGTATCATAAGAGTAAAGCAGATTGCTGGAGGTAGAGCTTAGTGGAACATGTGCCTAGTGTATGTATGACCTAGGTTCCTCCCCCCTGTAACACACACACACACACACACACACACACAATGTCTGGTTTGGTGAGATGTCTGTTATCCCAGTACTTGGGAGGAGGAGACAGGAAGAGTTCAAAGCCATTCTTGGCTCCATAGCAGATCAATGACCAGCTATACTATCTGAGATGCTGTTTTAAACTGCCAAATAGAAAAAAGAGAGAGAGAGACAGATAGACAGAGAGAGACTCTGGCTATAGAAAACCTAATTACTTCATTTTCCAAATAAATGTGTTAGAATATATATTCTCTAAACATCCCCTTAAGCATTAAACCGAAGGCTCCATGAAATAAGAAAAACATGTTTTTTTTTCAATTATGAAAGACTTTTTTAAGTACTGAAATGAATTCTCAAGTACCAACGAAACCACTTCAACACCTTTTTCTTATTTGTTTGTTTTTGGAGACAAAAATCTTTCTAAATTGCCCTGGCTGTCCTCTGTTGACCAGGTGGCCTTGAACTCCAGAGATTCACCTGTCTCTTCCTTCAGTACTTTTTTTAAATGTGTATGTGTGTGTGTATGTGCAGGTACCTGCAGAAGCCAGAATACTCTGTGTAACAAGTGCTACCATCAATGTGTTTTTACTACCTTCCATGCACTACTGAATTAGATTAGTCAGCTATTGCTGTGTAACAAACTACTTCCAAATTTTGGCCTAGAAAGAAGAAACATTATCTTTGTGAGTAAAAAATTCTGGAATGACACAGTTGGGATTCTTGCTTAGGAGCTATGGTAAGGATTCAGGGGGATGAATTCACATAGTAGCTGTTTTTCTTCTCAAGAGCAAGCAACAATTCCAGAAGTTGAGTGTGTCAGTAGAGTTTTCTTCTTTTTATTTTGGGTTTTTGAGATAGGATCTTGCTATGTAGCCCTGGATGACTTGGTACTCACTGTGTAGCCAGGCTGCCCTCAAACCTTTTGGCAATCTTCTTCCTCAGTTTCTTGAGTGCTTGGGATATAGACATGTGTCATCACACCAGGCTGAAATTAATTAATTAGTTTGTTAATTAATGAGACTGGCGATTGAACCTCTCATATGCTAGGCAAGTGTTCCAGCACTGAGTTACACCCTAGCCCTCAGTCAGCTTTTCAGAATATCCCCAAGTACTGTGCCTATCTGAGTACTAAGCCTTCAGCATTGACCTCTCATACTTAAGCTGTAACACTGAGAAACACAGCCTAAGAGCCAATGCTTTTCCCTAACTTCACTCTTCTCTCTTTCCTCCTCCCTCTTGAAATAGGGTCTCATGAAGCATGCTCCAGACTCGCTATGCAGACCAGGCTGCCCTCACACTTGCTGTGATCCTCCTGCCTCTGCAGTACTGCATTTTCACGTATGCACCACCTCACCTGGTACATCTCTTTGATTTTTTTTTTGTTTGTTTTTCGAGACAGGGTTTCTCTGTGGCTTTGGAGGCTGTCCTGGAACTAGCTCTTGTAGACCAGGCTGGTCTCGAACTCACAGAGATCCATCTGCCTCTGCCTCCCGAGTGCTGGGATTAAAGGTGTGTGCCACCATCGCCCGGCTCAGAGACTATTGTTAATTATGAAAGCTTGGCCTTATCTTAGGCTTGTCCCACTAGCTCTTATAACTTAAATCAACCCATTTATATTCATCTATGTTTTGCTTCATGGCTTTTTATCTTTCTTTGCTTCTGTATGTCAGACTCCCTCTGTGTCTCATTGACGTCTCTGCCTTTCTTTTTCCCAGAGTCCTTCTGTGCCTGGGAGTCCCATCTAACCTCTTCCTGCCTAGTTATTTGCCATTTGGCTCTTTATTAAACCGACCACAGTGCCTCATCTTCACACAGTGTACAAATATCCCACAACACTGTCTCAAAAAACATAATATGGGTGGCAGGACGGCTTAGTGGATAACAGTATTCACCATCAAACTTGTGTTTAATCTCTAGCACTACATGGTGAAGAGACAGAAACAACTGTGGAAAGTTATTCTCTGTTCTCTAACCCCTACCACCACAAAGTAAGTAAATAAACAAATGTTAAAAAACACCCCAAACCCAAACAAAACAAACAACAAACAAACAAACACCCACAAACAAAAGTATGGCTGCAACCCTGGAAGCTCCAGTGATCATTAGTATTGATTCAGTGATCACTAGTATTGATTCAGCTGATCTGGCTGGTGAGGTGGGCAAGTTCTTCTTCCCTTGCTGTTTCATCTGTGTTGAAATAGGAGCGGCGGGGCTGCGTCCCCAGCACCCCGCTGCCCGCAAGGCTAGCTTTACCCAAAATAATTACACGGACACTGTATTCTTTTAAACACTGTTTGGTCCTTTAGCTCTAGCCCTTACTGGCTAATTCTGATATCCCGATCAACCCATCTCTAATAATCTGTGAGCACCGGTCTTACCGGGAAGATTCTAGCCTACGTCCATCCTGGGTCGGAGCTTTATCACGTGTGCCTTAGAGAGCAGAGCTATCCCTGCATCCGCTCAGGAGCCGGGAGCATGGCGTCTCTCTGAGGCGTCTGCCCCCGAGAGGAGAGCTGTCGAGTCTGAGCTCACTTCCTCTTCCTCCCAGCATTCTGTTCTGTTTACTCCTCCCACCTATGTTTTAACCTATCAGGGCAAGCAGCTTCTTTATTTAATTAACCAATGACCTTCCTCCATCACATCTGTGTCCCTCCGGAAGCCATGCCCTTAACCTTGCTGGATTGATGAACTCTGTCCTTCTATCAAAGGTACGCAGAGTGACTTTGCTCTCCCGCTAAAACTTGCCAACAGCCTCTCAAGTTCCACTTGTAGGAGGGAGGATATAGGGTTGTCAAGCTAGTCAGGCTTCCAAGAGTCCAAACATAGCCGCAGAAGGCACTGCTCCAGCCCACGGCCGCAGTCCTGCTCTGCTTCCTCTCCTCCCTGTCCCTGTTACCTTCCTTTCCCTCGCTTTCTCTTCCCTCCGCTCTCTTCTTTTCCATTCTCTTTCCTGACACAGGGTCTCATGAATCCAAGGCTGGCCTAGAACTAGATATGTAGCAAAGGTCTTCTTTGAGTTCCTGATCCTTCTGCCTTTACCTCTGAGCACTGGAGGTGTATGCGCCACCATCCTGACAGTGTGTGCATTCTTTTAAAAGAAAAAAAAGAAGCCAACCAGTAATTCTACCCTACACACAAAGGCAAGGAACTACCTGGAAGGCAGGGCCTGTTGGAGAGAAGAGAGCCTGCTTGTATACATGTGCATATAGTTTACCCAGCTGGTCCTCGGCCTCTGCATCAGCTCCAGCCTCCAGGCTCCTGTCCTGTTTGAGTTCCTGTTTCGGCTTCCTTCAGTGAACAGCAATGTGGAAGAGTAAGTCAAACCAACCCTTTCTTCACCAGCTTTTTAGCTATGGTGTTTCATCACAGCAACAGAAATCCTAACTAAGACAATGTTACAACTGAATACGTTATTTTAGTTCATTAGGGAAATCATTCTACTCACTTAATGGGTAAGGAGAAGTTAAGCAAATAGCCCACAGAGGGAGAGAACGTGAGGGAAGCGTAGGCTTGCTTGTGTAATCAATGATTTTCTTTTTCCTTCTCGACCTCCATCTATCCTTCTTCTTACACTCCCCGACTCCTCCTTCTTTTCTGTTTTTGCTGTGTTTGTGGCCCTGGGGAGTGAACCCCGGGCTAAGGCATTCCTCTTTACCTCGGAACTACATCCTCACCCCTCATCCACATTCGCTAGTTTTTAAGACTGCTCTCCCTGGGCTACTATGATAAGCTCTGTGCACCTGGGAAAGAAAAAGGTCAGAGGAGCACCATGTGACCTTGTCCCCACAGGGCAGAGGCTCAGAAGATTTTGAAGAGAATAAGTAGAATGAGGAAAATGACACCTTTGAGATGTAGCAGTAAAGAGGGCCACCGAAGCCTCCTGCCCACTTGAAGAGAAGAAGTAACATTTCCTTTGCATTGCAAATCCACAGGAATGCACAATGGCCATGATCCCGTGGAGTGAGCTTTCTGCTGGAAAGTCATTTCCCTTTGCAAATGGTTGGCCTGATTGTTCCTATGCATTCCCGCCCCTCCTGTTTTAGGAAAGTTGGGTATGATCACACCTGGCTTCTCACACATGCGAGGCTAGAGGCAGCTGATATACACCCTTACCCATGATGCATGCATTTATCGAAAGACAGAGTCGTACTATGTAGCCCTGTCTGGCCTGGAACTCACGGTGATCCACCTGCCTCTGCCTCCAGAGTGCTTGGATGCATATGCCTCCACACATGGCCTGTATGTATTCTTGTATCTATAAGCTCAGATGAAACGGGGGTGCTATGAGATCACAGCAGTTAAGTGGTTGCTGGGCTCTCCAGGTCTCTTTTAGCTTTTTATATGGATTATTGATTTTGGAAAGATTTATTGAATTTTATGTGTATGTTTGCATGTATTTGAGCATTTGTATATATATACCATGTTTGTGCAGGTGATGACAGATGCCAGAAGAGGGTATTAGGTCCCCCAGAACTGGAGTTGCAGGTGGTTGTGAGACACCTGATGTGGGTTCTGGGAACTGGACTCAGGCTTTCTGTAAGAAACTATTTAATGCTGGGCGTCGGTGGCGCACGCCTTTAATCCCAGCACTCGGGAGGCAGAGGCAGGCAGATCTCTGTGAGTTCGAGACCAGTCTGGTCTACAGAGCTAGTTCCAGGACAGGCTCCAAAGCCACAGAGAAACCCTGTCTCGAAACACCCCCCCCCAAAAAAAAGAAACTATTTAATAAGTACTCTTAATCTTAGACCCATTTGTTCAGCCCTCTTTATTTGTTTGCTTGTTTGTTTGTTTGTTTTGGTTTTTCAAGACAGGGTTTCTGCTGTGTGTAACTTTGGAGACTGTCCAGGCACTCACTCTGTAGACCCTTGAACTCCCAGAGATCCACCTGCCTTTGCCTACCAAATGCTGGAATTAAAGGTGTACACCATCACTGCCTGGCTTTTTTTTTTTAAATTGAGGTTAAATTTTGTCTTTATTATTGAGAGTGTCATACATGTACGCAATGAAATATGATCCTATGTACCCTTCACCCCTTCTCACTCTGGCCATATTTCCTCCCCAACTTCATGATAATTATTATTTATTTATTTATATGCATATATTTAATAACCCTCTAAATCCAGTTAGTGCTTCCCATATGGCCATGGGTGAGGGACCATCCACTACAGCATGGGACTCCTACAAGAGGCCAGATCCTCAAAACAGAGTTCTCGTTCCCTGAGCAACTATTAGCTGCAAATAGTTCCTCGGTCAAGGTAGACAGACGTTTCCGTATTAAACATCAAAGTGAATTTATTTAATCTGGATGTGCAAGAGTGATCAAGAACACACAAAGTAAAGAATGGCTGGCTCGGATGAAAAGTTAGACTTGCGAGTTCATTCTGGGAGACACTGGGCAGGAAACGAAGATGAAAATATTATGGTAAAACTTTGGCATGAAGAAAATATTAATAAAAATTATAGATTTTTCTCAAGTCTTGTAATCCATCGCATGGGAAAATGTAGGGGCATTTCGTTTGTATTTAATAAGTAAAACTTGCCTGAAAGTCAGAGGGGGAAGCATCCCTACTGGTCAGCCTTACAGACCAGGCAGTGGTAACACCTTATTCCCAGGAGTCACACTAGTTGCCATAGAAATTGAGTGATGTGTGCCTTTAATCCCAGCCCTAGAGAGAATTATAAAACGGGAGGAGACAGCTCTCAGACACAGTCTCATTCTGAGATTCCTGGAGGCAGGATCGCCATTTCTCAGACTGAGGTCGAAGTAAGAGCCAGTGGCTGACTGCTTTGCTTTTTGGACTTCAGATTGAATCCCAGTTTCTCTCTCTGAGTTTTTATTAATCATGTATCATTCGACACCTGACTTTTGGGGCACAAATTTACAAAAACGTCATTTGCTTGAGGCTTTCCAGTCACTAGCTCAGGCCACAACCAAACCTAAACCTAGTCACCTGGGTTCAGTAGAAAAACTAGGGCTCCCAGTTCCCATTTGTCCCAGTATAGCTTCCATGTAAAGATGGAAAACACACAAAGAATTGGATAGTGCATGTTATTGTGTTGTCTTGGAATTGTTTGACTGCTGAGGAAGGAGCAACAGCTGCTGAAAGACTTTTGATTATAAATGCATCTGGATTCATCCAACCTATAAATTGCCTCGACTTCAAAATTTAAGTCAAAAGATGTGTTACTTTGGAGAAGAGGTTTTGTTTTTTTATGAGAGTCTGTGGATTCATTCTTGGGTAAGAAAAATAAGGTTTGATTGATAAAGACCCCCTGAAAAAAAATCTCTGATAGGAGCAGATGACCCAGATGATCCAATGTTTTAGTGCACCTCTGTTGCAGTTTCCTCTGAGCTCTATATTCAGAACAGCTTCAAGACTGCTGACTGAGATGATTCAGTCTTACAGAATACTCTAGTCAGGACTTGACAATAATCATAATTTTTCTTTGGGTCCCAATAAGATTATCAGCACCCAAATCAGCAGGAAGTAACCTAGAAAACTATGCTCACATTCCCAAAAAATTAATTATGAATGTTTGTCTTTGTTTAATGTGTTGGTTACAAGTTGTTATGGATAATGATCAAGAAAAAAGCTAAACAAAAGGAATTAGATTCAAGGTTATTGTTTTGGAAAAAAGGGGGAATATAGATATGACAGGATAAAAACAGATTATCCAATTTACTTTTAAAAATCAACTACTAGTTTTGAATGTTTTACATAGGATCGGACTTTTGCATATTAAATACAAATTTTGTATATTGATATAAATTTAAGATTAATTTTGTTAGAATATACTGTACATATATTTCTATTCTTGTTCATGGTATTGTATCTATATAGCTTATTTAACAATGTGATGCAAATTTCTAGTTCTTGAAATTTCTAGTTCTTGAAAATTGTTATTACCAACTGTAATAAAAGGGGAAATGTAGTGGCATTTCATTTGTATTTGATAAATGTTGCCTGAAGCTGAAGATCAGAGAGTAGAAGAGCGGCACTGGTCAGCCAGTCTTAAAGACCAGCAGTGGTGACACACACCTTTAATCCCAGCCCTAGAGAGGAGTATAAAACAGGAGGAGACAGTTCTCAGGCTCTGTCCCATTCTGAGGATCCTCCAGGCAGGATCACCATTTTCAGACTGAGGTGGAAGTAAGAGCCAGTGGCTGGCTGCTTTGCTTTTTGGGTCTTCAGGTTGAACCTCAAGTTTTCTCTCTGGGTTTTTATTAATATGCCTCAGAAAAATTTGGCTTTTCCAATTTTTATATTTTTTAAAGGTAGGAAATGCTTTTGGCATTTCTTACTATTTTAGTTAAGGTCACTATTGCTGTGATGAAACACTATGACCAAAAGCAAACCAAGGATGTAAGGCTTTATTTGGCTTACACTTCTACATCACTGGTCGTCACTGGAGGAAGTCAAGACAGGAACTCAAGCAGGGAAGGAACCTGAGGCAGGAACTGATGCAGAGGCAATGGAGGAATGGCTTGCTCCTCATGGCTTGCTCAACCTGTGTGCTGGCTAGTTTCAGGTCACCCTGACACAAGCTAAAGTCATCAGAGAGGAGAGAGCCTCAGTTGAGAAAATGTATCTATAAGACTGAGCTGTAGGCAAGTATGTAGGGCATTTTCTTAATCAATGATTGAGTGGGAGGGCTCAGCCCATTGTGGGTAGTGCCATCCCTGGGCTGGTGGTCCTGGGTTCTATAAGAAAAGAAGCC
>NC_022016.1:24520529-24528569 GCF_000317375.1 Microtus ochrogaster
CCTTGGGGTGGCCCTACCTCCATTGGCTGAGCCCTCCCCCATCAATCCCTATTTAAGAAATTTTTTCCACAGGCATTTTGCAGACAGCTGGATCTTTTGGAGGCATTTTCTCAATTGAAACTCTCTCTTTGCGTGTTCTTGCTCGTGTCAAGTGGACATAATACTAACTAGCACACTGACTTTATTGCTTTTTAATGGTTTCTTAGTTTATAACTTTTATTTTTATGTATGCTTGTGTGTTTCTGTGTGAGTATAAACATGTACATATGGGTAACATTGGGGGCCAGAAAAGGGTGTTGGATCCCCTGAAACTGGAGTTGTAGGTGGTTGTGAGCCTCTGGACAGGGTGCTGGGAATTAAATTCTGGTCATCTAGAAGAGCAGGAAGTACTCTTAAATACAGAGACATCTCTCCAGCACCCTTTTTTTTCCTCCCATTTTTGTGGGTAGCAAAGAACAGGATTGGGAAAGAAGGGGAGGCCCTTGCTGTGCCTGAGGGCTAATGATGTGTACCCAGAAACATTTTTTTTTTCAGAGCTAGAGATCAAACCTAGGGCCTCATGTGGGCTAAATAAGTTCTCTCCTATTAAGTTAAACCCATAACTCCATTGAAATATTTTGAAAATATAAATTTTCACATTTGTAAGGAAGGACAAAAAGTCCGCAAGCTAGGTTTTCAAAAACGAACGTGTCCTTAGAATTTCTGCTGTCTGGATTGTTAGTGTTAGGGTGTTTCCAGGGCCCCAGACTAACGCCTAACTATTGTTAATGGAGCCGTATTTATATTGCTAAGTGTTTCTTCTTGAATCAATTCCGACTACTAATGTGGTTAGGAAAACAATGTCTACTACTGAAGTCAAAACCAAAAAAATTTCAAACCTGCAGTAAACCTCAGAGATTAATTGACATCCAGGACAATCAGACTTAATAGTCCACTTGTTAGCAAGAATAGTGAACAAGGAGTAATTGGCGGCAAAATGATCTTTATGAATCCGAGTACTCATCAGATGTATACAAATCTTTAGAATAATTTAGTGAATTTTTAACTGCATACAGAGAAACCGGTTTCCTTAAGGCGTGTTCACACACGTCATTTATTATACGCTGTCTCCCTTTCCCTCCAAAATCTTATCAGTTGTAATTTCAATCAACTGCGGGGTCACTGGCCAATCCTGTTTTGCCAGGAGGAAATAAGTTGTAACTTATTTTAAGCCATTTGTTCCTTGAAAAGTTTATACCTTAAATTGTTGTCACCGAGTGGTGGCGCACGTCTTCAATTCCAGCAACGGTGGCTTCTGAGTGTTAAAAGGTCAGCCTGGTCTACAAATAGACTTGCAGGATAGCCTGGGCTAGACAGTGGAACCTTGCCCCCGCGCTCCCCCCACCTCGCGTGTTTCAACAAAACAAGTTAGAAACATTTTGCCAAAATTGTGCTACAATAAAGATTCAGAGGGCGTACCTGCAAATCTAGGCTACCTTTGGGAGGCAGTAGGGTACTGATTGTTTTTATAAAGAGTTCTACGCGAAATTCCGCGCAGCTAAAGTCTCTCTAGATGTCTGTGGCCCGCTTGGAAAGGAACAGCCCTCCGGTGTCACTCGGACTTTGAAGTCATCCAGTTATGAATGCCACTTCCAGCCTCTACTAACTGCGCCTCTCGCCCTCTTTTCATTGACCTTGAACTATTCAGAGTCGCTATTCTAGTCTTGGAAAGCCCCAGCTGGGAGAGGGAGCGGTCACCTGCTCCAGGCCACCACAATAAACACAGAGCCTATAGGAAGGCTGCGAGCAGCGCCCGGAACGCTAGTCATCTCTCGCTTCGGGGTCTCCGAGGCCAGCGTCAGGACTCTTAGAGCGCGCCCAGAGGTGGGCCAGGATGGGTCCCTCTGCCAGGAGGAGGGACAGGGCACGGAAACCCGGCCGGCGCAGCCAGGGAGCTCTTCTCCAGGCTCTGCACAGGCTGCAGGGGCGTGGCCTGAGCGCAAGGCTTGGTTCAAGTCTGTGGGCGTGGGTCAGCCACTGGGCGGAGCCTAATCATGGGGGCGTGGATCTAGCGGGGCGGGACCGCCCTCGTACCCCGCCCTCCCCGCGCCCTTTCCACCGCCCCCGCAGAAGGAAAGGGAGAGGGAAGAAGGGAGGGAAAGTGGTGTTCTGTGGAAAGGGGCGGAAGGAGGGGAAGGCAAAAAAGAAAAGGGAACAGAAACATGGCGGTCTGCGGTCGGGACGGGCTCGTCGCGGGCAGCGCCTAGACATCGGTCCTCCCGCAGCGCCCGCGGCCCGCCGCCCGCGAGCCCCTCGGCCGGCAGTTGCCCTCGCTGCAGGCGGTGCCCCTCGAGACCCGGCCGCGCGGAGGCGCAGGCGCAGAGGGGCCGCCGGATTCCCGGCCCTGCCTGCTGAGGGTGCCCAGGCCGCGTCTCCGGCGCCTTCTCGCCCCAGGAAGCCGCTTGTTGTGTCGGGCCGTCGCTGACGGGGCTGACGCAGGTGAGTCCGCACCGCCGCCCTGCCTACGTCTCCCGCGCCGCCGGGCCGCGCAGGTAGCGTGCGGGACCGGAGTCGGAGGTGGGGAGCGGCGGGTTGGCCGGCCTAGGCGCTCAGCTGGCGGGAGGTCCCCGGAGCCTGCTGGCTGCGGCCGGAGGGCCTCGTGAGGATCACGTCGGTGCTGGGCCAGGGCCTGGCCTCTGCCGCCGGGGTGGGGCGGGAGCCGGACTCCGGGGCCCTTGGCCCGGCCGGCGGGTCGCTGCTGGTGGCGGTGCCTCCAGGGAGCCGGGGTCGTGTGACGCCGCGGAGGTGGAGGCAGCCCGGGCGCAGGCAGGTGCCGCAGGTGAATTCAGGGCATTTCCTCCTCTGCCGGACGGTGGCCGATGCCTAGGGGTGCTTTGTTGGGGATAACTTGTAGGAAGACTCCATTCAGTCCGGAGTGACTAAACGCATATAAAGCCAACTAATGAGCCCCTAGTGCCGACTCTTGGAAGAACTGTAACTTTAAAGCGTTGGAGATGCTGTCACGTCTTTCCCTCCTCCCCTTTCTGTGCTTCGAAGGCCGTTTCCCTCCCGAAGAATGTGCTGGAAGAGAACAAATAAGGAATGACCCAGTTTTTAAAAGGTCCCTCTCCCTTTCTTCCCCCACATTTTGTTGGTTTCACACGGGAAAATTTAGGGCAGTTACCGTAGTTACTTGAGCAAATGCGAGGGAAGGTGTCATCCCCCGTACTGAAAGCTCAACTTGGGCGATTGTGCTTAAGTGAGGTTGTCAGGCACCGTAGCCTGAGCAGTTGACCGACTGAGTCTGCTTAATTGTGTGCAACTGGAGTTAAGATGTTCTCACACTCCAGCTAACCCTAGGAGTAGGTCTTCCATTCCTGTCTCTGTTTTCAAGGAGAAGTAAGATAGAAGAGATCCTTAGGTGTAATGTGCTGTTACCAAGTTTTCAGTAAACATTTGATTTGAGGAAACCATGTATATTACCTCAAGTCTGGAACGCTTTCTGTGACTTTTTGTAAGAAAAAAAATTGCGAAAGGAAAATCTTTTTTTTTCTATCTCACTCATTATAACCATAAAAACCTGCTATATTTTCTTCTCTGTTCTCCATATTAATGTTAAAAAGTTGGCAAACTGCCTTCTTGAGGTACGACTGGGAACTCAAAAATCTCAGAAATAAACTTAGATTTGTGTTCATGAACATGACCTGCCTCTTACTGGATTGCGTTCAATCATTTTTTAGTTACTGCTATTCAGTCCACTTCCTACCACATGGTGGATGACTCCTTTGACTATTTATAAAGTAATTGATTGAGATTAAGGGGTCTAATCGTCTCTATTACCTGTTTTAGTGAAGTAATCCCGTGTCCTTTAATTTTTGGCTCATGATACTTTGCCTGAGGTATAATTGTTTGGCTGTTTGAATAATAGAAAAGATGTGTTAGAAATGTTGATGTTTTTGTATTTTAATACTTTATTCCTTTGTAATTTGTAAATGCGTTCTGGGAATAAATACAGATTTTCATAGTATAAACTTTGGCTTGTAGTTGAAGAAATTGGTGGAAAAGTTGTAGGCGGAGACTGTTCTTAAAAGCAAATGTTTTAAGTTACAAGGAACTGCCGTGTTGTGCAGGCTGTAACAATTCACGGTGCCAGGTTCGGGTGGTTATTTGGGCAGGGGAGCTTTCTAAGGGAGCACATGTTAGGCGTCTGTAATGAAATGCAGTGTGTAACTTATGCATGGAGGATTTTGCACCCTTGCTTTTGTCTATCTGCCTGCCAAGACTGAAGCATCTCCTATTTTCATTGGTGCTTCCCGCCAAGACAAATACCATAATGGCTTTGCTGCTCACTTTAAAGTGGTGTTTTCGTCTTGTTCTTGCACCTCAAGTACAGGTTGTAAGGTGAAAAAGAAAGCAGCTGAGTCAGTGGCAGGTTGTCTCGGCTGGCTGTTGTGATTTGAAAACGGAATGAGTGTTACAATTACGACACAAGTTTTCATAGTACACGGATTTTAATGCCGCCTTTTTGGGGGATGGTGCCTCACAAATGGTACTTTCTTTCAGGTTGTCAGTCTTATAGACAGGAGCAATGGGACGTCTTAGTGGAATGGGAAGTTGTGCGGTTTGGGAAGCCAGGGGTAGTGATGCACAGCTCTAATGCTCTCCACTTGAAAGGTGGAGGCAGGAGGATTGTGTGAGGCCAGCTCCACGACTCAGCAAACAAGTTTCATGCCAGCTTGGGTTGATTGGTGAGACCATGTTTAGGAAAAACAAAACAGAGCACCAAAAAAAAAAAATAGTTGAAAATTGAGAAAAGAATGTTGTATTATAGCATAGTAAAAGAAGTTTTTTTAGCATCATCATGTAAGGAATTCCAAATTTAGATACTTTATTATTTGAAATTGATGATAGTATTTGTGGGAGTTTTTTTTTATAATCGTCTTGCTTTTGCCTCAGTCTGGGGACTAAAGACATCATGCCCAGTTTGAAAACTACTTTTTTTTTTTTTATATTACAAGTCCTGTTGTATGTATAGTCTAGGCATGCCTGGAACTTGCTGTGCCTTCCTGCCTGGGCCTCTTAAATCCTGGGAAAGGTAAACGTGCACAGCTGAGGACACCCTTAAACGCTCCTGCCTCCTCAGGTGCAGGGATTGCAGGTCTTCATCATTGTGGTCTGCTCAGACTCATACTTGACTTCCAGTTGCTCTTGGATGTCTTTTTTCTTTATTTCCCCGTCACATTCATAGTGTTTGCTAAGAAAGCTGGTAATACTTCCTCCTTTCAAATTGGTATGGCTTTTTCCTACTGCTGGCTAGATCATTGCTGTGGAGGAAATACAGTATAATTCTCATGCATGACTTCTTTGTGCTACTGTGGTTTTTAGGTGGAACCAGAAACAGGCATACTGAACACTTCCTCTACCATCAAATCACACCTCCAGCTCACATACATAGTTTAGACATTTTCGTGGTCCTACAGTAAAGCATGTAACAATAAATGGGGTGACGGCACATACTTGTAATCCCAGTAGTAGGGAGATGGAAACAGGAGGATCAAGACTAGCCTCAGTTTCAGAATGAGGTTGCAGACAGCCTGGCTATTCAAGATCCTGTCTCACCATGCAATCAGGGCCAGTGAGATGGCCGAGAAAGTAAGGCACTTGTCACCTGACCCAGGTTTGATCCCTAGGTCACACTTGATAGAAGAGCAAAGTGACTCCTGCAAGTTGTTCTCCGATCTTTATGCATGTGCTCAACTATGCACATCTACCCACATATACAAAGAAGTCAATAAAAATTAGACAAATGGAAAAAAAAAGTCAAAACCTCAGTAATGGCAAAAAAGCTGGACATGCCAGTAATCCTAGTATTTGGGAGGCTGAAGTGGGAGGATTATGAGTTCAAAGCCAGCCTGGGCTATGAAACCTTGTATCAAAAAAGCAGTAAGGAAAAGAAAAAAATAACAATTGGGGGAGGGGAAAGGCAAAGAAAGCATAGAACAATTTTAAGGCACTAAAATTAAATGTGAAGCTATAGTAGTAGATGTATACACTATTCATTTGTTCAAAGCCGTAGACTGTCTACCACCCAAAGGGGGTTCTAATATAAACCAGAGACTCTGGGTGATAACTGTGTGAGTGCAGCAGATTGATCAGTTATGAATTAATACAGATAGTGCTCTGAAGGGGCTGTTGACAGTGGAGGTGGCCATGCACGCCATGCACTGGTGAGATTAGGTGGGGCTATAGTGTGTATGGCTGTGCTCATTATTATCAGTCTAGTCTGGGATTTGAGGTCTTCCTGCCTCTGACTCCAGAGTTGTAGGATTACAGGTGTGTGCCACCATATTGGCTCTTGATTTTTTTATTGATCTAGATTGTTCTCTGTTGCAAGTGCTTATATATTTAGTAGTGCATGGGAGGTTGAAAGATGAGACTTCCTTAAGCTGTAATCACCAGTGGTTGTAACTGAAGGATGTGATACTGGAAACTGAACTTGGGTCCTTTGGAAAGTGGCACGTTTTAACTGCTGAGCCACCTCTCCAGCCTCTTTATGTCACTTCCCTTCCTGCTTCCTAATGGTTAAACTTGCTTTTCTTTTTTTTTTAAAGAATTTATTGTGCCAGGCTGTGGTGGCGCACACCTTTAATCCCAGCACTCGGGAGGCAGAGGCAGGCGGATGGATCTCTGTGAGTTTGAGGCTAGCCTGGTCTACAAGAGCTAGTTCCAGGACAGGCTCCAAAGCCACAAAGAAACCCTGTCTCGAAAAACCAAAAAAAAAAAAAAAAAGATTTATTATTATTTGGTTTTTTTGAGACAGGGTTTTTCTAGTGTAACAGCTCTGACTGTCCTGGAACTTGCTTTGTAGACCAGGCTGACCTCAAATTTGTGGAGATCCACCTGCCTCTGCTTTCCAAGTGCTGGGATTATAGTTGTGTGCCACCACTGCCTGGATGTTTTTATTATTTTGATCATGTATATGTGTGCCTGTGTGTAGGTATGTGCATGTGAGTGCAGGTACCTGCAGAGGCCAGAGGAGTGCCCGCCTCCCTAATCAGTCCTCACACTCATGTCCTAGCTGTCCTGCTTGTGATTCCCAAGTGATGGGTCTGTGTGCCTGTGTGCATTCAGTGTGTTCATCGCTCTCATTCCTAACATTGTGAACAAAGTTTGCCAGTAAGCTTCTTTATCTGCTGCACCACCTCCTCGTGCCCCTGTGCTGTGCTTTAAAGTAGTTCTGAGGCTTGAGAAGTGGCTCAGCAGATAAGAACACTTGTTCTTGCAAAGGACCTGAGTTCAACTCCCGCACCCACATGGTGGTTCACAGACATCTGTAGCTCTAGTCCAGCTCTTCTGACTTCTCTGACCTCCACAGGCACGGAATGCCTGTGGTACATGTACTACTTATACACATTACATAAAGGAAAGCTTTAAAAAAGTAATTAGGTACAAAAAATCTCCATTTGCCTCTCTCTAAAACCTTTTGTTCTTGTTATTCGTTTATTGAATGAGATTTTTATCCCAAGCTGGCTTGCAATTCACAGTATGACATGGATGGGCCTCAAACTCAGGCAGTTCTCTTTCTTTAGCCTTTTGAGTGCCATGATTGCATGAAGTATGTATTACATGAGTACATGAAGTGTGTCCCACTACGTAAGCCCTACTTTCCACTGGAAACTTAGATGCCTGAAAGAATAAGCTTGAAAAGGTTTTTTGTTTGTTTGTTTTTGGTATTTTTTTTGGGGGGGTAAGAGTGAAGAGAGGGAATTTAGATCAAACATAGACCCATGAAAATTAACTGGATGTTGCTTGGGAATTGGCTAATGGAACAAAACAGAAGGTAGACCCCCCCCAAGATTATATGTGATTTTTTTGTTTTAAAGGGTGCTGTACATTGAATTTGGAGCCTGCTTTTACATGATAATCATGTATTTCAGCATTTAGCTAGATTCCCAGCTCTATGTAGGAGATTTTATTTATTTATTTTTGGTTTTTCGAGACAGGGTTTCTCTGTGGTTTTGGAGCCTGTCCTGGAACTAGCTCTTGTATACCAGGCTGGCC